>NC_091441.1:19177437-19483425 GCF_964237555.1 Oryctolagus cuniculus | reverse complement strand
CGCACACCCTGTCGGCTGTCTGCCTTGAAGAGCTGTGCCTTGTCCCCTGCACTGTCCACGGCATCCCCTCTGGGTTCATGGCCTGGACCATAGCCAGCCGGAATGGTGTGCCCATCGATCCTGTTCACACCACATAGCCCCCCCCACCCCCCCACGGTCTGTCCTGACAGCGCCGGCCCCCGCCCTCACTCCATGGAAAACTGCGCAGAGGATGTGGTTGGGCAGTTTGCTGCAGAAACACAGACAGCCAAGGGATATGCGTGTGGGCGCTCAGCATCGAGAGGCCGTGGGGAAACCGTGGGAAATGCATCCTCCCTGCCGCGTGGCAGAGGCGAGCACTGATCTGGTGCTGAAGCCGTGTGGTGGACGAGCGCTGCCCTTTGGCAGTGGGGGTCACGTAAATCCTGAGGGCACTGGGGCCAGCAGCGCCAGGCAGCCTGAACACCTCGCACTCCTCCACAGGAAGGATTATGGAATTTATACACAGGCACTGGCCCGCTCCAGACATTTCTATAATTAGAATTTGAAACAACCTGAATTGTTAATAGAAGAGAAATTGTGGTCCACTTACGCAGAATGTGCTGTACTCATTTAGAGGAACGTAGAAGCATGAAAATCCATGCAGGTATCTGAAGTATTTTACGATGTATTTATTTGAAAAGGAGGAGGGAGAAAGGGATAGAGCGCTTCCATCCGCTGGTTCACTCTCCACATGGCCACAACAGCCAGGGCTGGGCCAGGCTGACGCTGGGAGCCCGCAACTCCACGTTGGCTGGCAGGGGCACCCAGCACTTAGGCCATCTTCTGCTGCTTTCCTAGGTGCATTAGCAGGGAGCTGGGCTGGAAGGGAGTGCCCACATGGGATGCTGGCATCATATGCATCAATGCCAGCTCCACCAGCTCTCAGTTCGAATAGGAGTTTGTTGCTTTGATAATGAAAGCCCGCACTGTGGATGTGCCGGGTGTGGCTGCACCTTGGCAAGGGAAGCCCGGGGCAGGAATTCCTTCCATTCCCCGGGCCCTTCCTCCCACGCCCACCACCGACCTCAGTGAGCCCTGCACCTGTCTGCCGGCCACGCCTCAGCTCCGGCACCGGGAAGAGCGCTCTTCCTGCCGGCTGCGTCCCTCCCACCTCCCTCCGGTCTCGGCCGGCTCCTGCTGCTGTCTGGGCTGAGTTGTGAGATGTGCACGGTGCCTGCTCTCAGGGCAGCACTGGGTCCCGCCCTTGCTCTGCACGCCTGTGGCTCCTTCCCTGGCAGCTGACCATGTATTCAGTTAATCTTTCCTTCGCTCCCAGAGCGAGCGCTAACGGAGTGCCCCAGGTGTGCTGCGGGTGTGCCACGTGCCAGGGACACAGACGGGTACACGCTCTGCTCCTCTGCTCTGGGAGCCAGTGGAGGAGTGGAGGCCCAGGGCAAGCATTGAAGCAGCCAGGGTTTGTCTTGGAGGAAGAGGTATACTCTGTGAAGAGGCGTTTTATCTGTTGATTTTTTTTTTTTAAAGATTTAGTTATTTGAAAGAATTTGAGAGAAGGGACATTTGCTGGTTCACTCCCAAAATGGCCACAGCAGCTGGGCCGGGTCAGACTGAAGCCAGGAGCTTCATCTGGGTCTCCTACATGGGTGTAGGGGCCCAAGGACTTGGGGCATCCTCCACTGCTTTCCCAGGCACATTAGCCGGGAGCTGGATTGGAAGTGGAGCAGCCGGGACTCAAACCGGGTTCCAAACAGGAGGCACTGCAGAGGGGGGCTAACACTGCACCCCAGTGCTGGCCCATTGACTACTTTTTGAACCTTAAAATATCAAAAGTCTTGAGAAATGCAAATGAGAAACAAAAAAGAGGGGAATGCCTCTTGCCCAGCAGTGCAGACCCCACCCCCACCCCATCCCCCAGGATCCCCACAGCCGGTACCGGGTTACACACAGCTCAACTGCCTGCACGTGCGTACCTCAGAGGCTCGCGGTGCTGGGGCAAGCAGCTGAGCCCCTGCCAGCCACAGGGGAGCCCCATCTGTGCTTCTGGGTCCTGGCTTTGGCCTGGCCCAGCCCTAGCCCTTAGGGATATTTGGGGAGTGAACCAGCTGTTGGGAGATTCCTGCTTCTCTCTCTGCCTTTCAAATAAAATGAAAAAGCAAAAAAACCCTTACAATGTAGAGGAAGGAATATAGGGAAAAGTCTCTGATTACTACCCTTGCCATCCCTGTTACCTGAGTTTCTTAGGTTTCTTGAAGTTTCTTTATGCAAGTGTTGCAAGTTCTGCTGTTTGTTACCCATGGTCAGCTGGGGTCGGAGATTCCAGAAGCACAGTTGGTAACTTTCAGAGTGGGAATCCCCCCTTGTCCTGTGTAGCCGGCTGTGTAGGCTTCCCCTCCCCCAAGGCCCTGCACAGCTGCCTTGGTTTCAAGTTGGCTGTCACTTATCGCAGCGCTGGTGTTTGGATAACCCGTTCCGTAGTTGATGGCCCCAAGGTGCAAGTGTGATGATGCCCACAGTTCAGGTAGGCTGACAAGACCCGGACACGTGCGTCCTTTAAGTGACGAGGTCAAAGTCTGAGGTCATAGGAAAAAGCCTTGTGTCTGTAGGGTTCGTTACTATCCATAGTTGCAGGCCTCCACTGGTGGGCTTGGAGCGTCTCCCTGCGAACAAGGGGGACCCCCAGTGTGCCAAGTGTGCAGGTGCGTCTTCCTCTTCATCCTGAGGATCACTGAGGGCCCCCAGCTCTCACGATAGCCACGTGGCGTTCTGGTGCCGCGTGTTGGGGAATGATTGATGGCACTAGTTCTCCTCTGCCGCTCCGTGGAGCCTTTGCCAGCATACACAGCAGTGCAGCGGATAACTGAACACATCTGCTGTCCTTGTACCTTGAGCAGGAAGCTGGAATCGGGAGTGGAGGCTGGGTTTGAGCCCAGGCGTTCTGATGCAGGCTTGTTAACCCCTAGACCCAACACCTGCCCTGGATTTTAGTTCCAGAAACTTCTGCTCTGAGGCCTGGTTCCCACAATATCAGCTTCCGTAACATTGGAGCCAGAAGGAGGGAGGTAGCCTTAAAATCTTAAAAAAAAAAAAAAAGGCTGGTGCCGCGGCTCACTAGGCTAATCCTCCGCCTAGCAGCGCCGGCACACTGGGTTCTAGTCCCGGTCGGGGCGCCGGATTCTGTGCCGGTTGCCCCTCTTCCAGGCCAGCTCTCTGCTGTGGCCAGGGAGTGCAGTGGAGGATGGCCCAGGTGCTTGGGCCCTGCACCCCATGGGAGACCAGGAGAAGCACCTGGCTCCTGCCTTCGGATCAGCGCGGTGCGCTGGCCACAGTGCGCCGGCCGCGGCGGCCATTGGAGAGTGAACCAACGGCAAAGGAAGACCTTTCTCTCTGTCTCTCTCTCTCACTGTCCACTCTGCCTGTCAAAAAAAAAAAAAAAAACAACTACGGTCATTCACTTTTCAAGAATTATTTAGGGGAGGGGCTGGCTCTGTGGCATAGCAGGTAAAGCCACACCACCTATGCTATGGCCTGGGAAAGCAGCAGAGGATGGCTTAAGTGCTTGGGCCCCTGCACCCACGTGGGAGACCCAGAGGGAGCGCCTGGCTTTGGATCAGCTCAGCTCCAGCCATTGTAGCCATTTGGGGAGTGAACCAGCAGATGGAAGACCTCTCTCTTTCTGCCTGTCTCTGTGTAACTCTGCCTTTCAAATAAATGAATAAATTAAAAAAAAAAAAAAAAAAAAACTTAGGCGGCTGCCGCTGGGGCACTGCCTAAATTCCCGGCTGCCGCTCTTCCAATCCAGCTCTCAGCTTATGGCTTGGGAAAGCAGTGAAAGGTGGCCTAAGTGCTTAGGCCTTTGCACCTATGTGGGAGACCTGGAAGTTGTTCCTGGCTTCTGGCTTCAGATCAGCCCAGCTCTGGCAGCCATTTGGGGAGTAAATCAGCAAATGAAAGCCCTCTCTCTCTCCCTGTGACTTGGCCTCTCAAACAAATCTTTACAAAAATTATTTAAAAGACAGTGACAGATCTTCTGGTTCACTCCACAAGCGGCTGCAACAGCCAGAAGCTAAGAGCCAGGGACAACATCTGGGCCTCTGACATGGGTGGCAGGGGACCAAGTACTTGGACCATCATCTGCTTATTCGCAGGTGCATTAGCAGAGATCTGAAGTGGGGCTCCGATGCGGGGTGCTGGCAGCCCCTGAACCTCCTGCGTCACAGTGCCAGCCCTGACCCCTTACACTTTAACACTGTTTCCATTTTTGTCTTACTTAGGCCATTTTTCTATCATAGCAGCAGAAATCATAACGTTGAAGACAGAAGTTACCAATATAAATTAGTTTTTTTTTTTTTTTTTTTTTTTTTAAGATTTATTTATTTGAAAGTCAGAGTTACAGACAGGAGGAGAGAGAGGTCTTCCATCCCTGGTTCACTCCCCAACTGGCCGCAACACCTGGAGCTGCACTGATCCAATGCTAAGAGCTACTTCTGGGTCCCCCACGTGGGTGCAGGGGCCCAAGGGCCTGGGCCATCTTCCTCTGCTTTCCCAGGCCATTGCCGAAAGCTGGATCGGAAGTGGAGCAGCTGGATCTCGAACCAGCACCCATATGGGACGCCGGCACTGCAGGCAGCTGCTTTATCCACTGCGCCTCAGTCCTGGCCCTATAAGTGAGGTACTTAAAACAGGAGAAGCTCACTGTTAAGGCGATCTGAACACAGCAGTCGAGTCGGACATTGTGCTGAGCCCTCCGGCTGTCTGGTCACCAGGGACTCTGAAGCCCTGTTTTGGGATTGCAGGGTTCACTTCTGCGTTTTTTCATCAAGGTGTCCTTCCTAAACATGGTCAGGTCTTTTGAAAGTAATTATAGATTCAGCCAAGCTGCCCTCCAAAGCAACTAAGGATTTCCTCATTGGCATTTCTCTATTAAAGTCTTGATAGTAATAACTATAAATAGCAAGAAATAGAAAAGTAAACCTTTTTTTCACCTTAAGAAAAATCCAGTTTCCCGTTCTCTGGGGCCTGTCGCCGGCTCGTGCTCAGCTCCACGTCCCTTCCCCCGGGGAGATGCTTGGGTTCCAGCAGCCTGGGTGACCTCGTGTATGAGAATCCAATACCTAGTCCGTTTTGAATACTTCTGAACTACTGTTCCTTCCCGATTCTGTTCCTAAAGTTTTATTACAACATGAGTAGAGGCCGGTTGATTCTCTTGACTGTGCAAATGCTGATAGCAGGGCCTAGGGCTTCCTGGGGGTCTGTTTCGTGTGAACCAGACAGGTGAAGGCGCAACCATGGTGGCAGGCACAGTGCCTCTCAGGAGGCTCCAACTAGTTAGCAGCTTGGTTCTCCGCATCCCCTCCTGCCTCCTCCCTGAGATGATATGCTTAGGAAGTAAAAGCAGTGGTACAGGTTTTATTTTTAACTGGAAGAAAATTCCTTGCCAGGGTGCAAGATGCTTCTGCATCCTTCCTGGCCTGGTTCGCTGTATTTGAGAGGCAGTGATTTTCCCTCCTTTACAAAGTGAGCGTGGACGTGTGGCCTCACTGCCCGGCACGCTTACCCAGTGGTGTCTGTCCCGTCTTCCAGCAGCAGTGGCCCCACCTCCCAGGAGAGGAGGGCGTGGCCAATGCCCGCGGGTGCCCAGAGCCGGATTCTCAGCCCCCTAGGTAGGTTTGTTCACCTGTCGGAAGGACGGCGTACGGTTCAAGTGAACGACCAAAGTCCTCTTAATCGTTCCTCACCACTCAGCTCGCACTTGCATACATCTCTTCCAGGCAAACACTTCTACTACATATGACAGCTTATTCCTGTTTTGCCTTATTTTTAATGAGGGGCGAGCCAATTCTGATTCCATTCACACGCTGACAGTTCTCTGAAATTTAATTTCCTCATGATATGACATTGTTTAGTTGCTATGCATGTCATACCAAAAGATTTTCAAGTTAAGCCACTAATGTACTTCGTAGTGTCCACATTGAATTACCATAATTATGTCTTGGGCAAAGTGGAAAACATTTAAATGAGAAAAAAAAATCAAGCTTTCCTACCCATTAAACTTTAAAAAAAAAAAAATTTATTTGAAATGCAGAGGCAGAGGGGTAGGTGGGTGGGCAGGCTTCCATTTGGTGGTTCACTCCCTAAATGGCCGTGACAGCCGGGGCTGGGCCAGTCTGAAGCCAGGAGCTTCTTCCTGGTTTCCCACACCGGTGCAGGGGCCCAAGCACTTGTGCCATTTTCTTCTGCTTTCCCAGACCGTAGCAGAGAGGTGAATCTTAAGTGGAGCAGCCAGGACTTGAGCCAGTGCCCATATTGGGAGCCGGTACCACAGGCGCTGGCTTTACATGCCACACCACAGCACTGGCCTCCCACTAAACCTTCTAGAAAAGCTTTTATATGACGGTGCTTGAAAAGGTAATGGAAGACTTTTGTGCAAAATTTTTTCCTTCATTTGCTTTCATGTTATTTGAAAGGCAGAGAAATCTTGCATCTGCTGGTTCACTCTAAATTGCCCCAGCAGCCAGGACTGGATCAGGCTAAAGTAAGGAGCCCATAATGCAACCCAGATCTCCCATGTAGGTGGCACGAACCCAGGATGTGTGCCATCCTGTGCTGTCTCCCAGGTGCAGACAGCAATAGTAGGAAGGCAGGACTGGGAGGGGAGCTGGGACTGCGGTCTGGGCACCCACAGCAGGATGGGGTGGTCCAGATGGCATCACAGCGGCTGTGCCAAGCGCTCACCCTGGCGCTGCAAAAAAACTGAAACCCCTGCAGAGAAGCGATCTGCAAAAGTCTCCTGGAAAAACTTACTGGATTTCAAAAATTTTTGTATCAAAAGGTGCCATTAAGGGCATTTGGGTAAGGAAATAAATGAACTCTCTCTGTGCCTCAAAAAAATTATTTGAGAGGAATAGTTAGACAGTGACGGGGAGAAGAGACAGAAAGGTCTTTTACTCCTCAAATGGCCACAATGGCCAGAACTGCACTGATCCGAATCCAGGAGCTTCTTCCAGGCCTCCCACATGCATGCAGGGGCCCAAGCAGTGGAGGATGGCCCAAGTGCTTTCCCAGGCCATAGCAGAGGGATGGATTGGAAGAGGAGCCCATATGGGATGCTGCAGGTGGAGGATTAAGCTACTGTACTACAGTGCTGGCCCCTCAAATAACTTTTAAAAAGAATAAGTTTTCTTTGGGCCTGCACTGTGGCATAGCGGGTAAAGCCCACCACTTGCAGTGCCAGCATCCCATATCGGCACTGGTTCAAGTCCCAGCTGCTCCACTTCTGATCCAGCTCTCTGCTGTGGCCTGGAAAAGCAGTGGAAGATGGCCCGAGTCCTTGGGCCCCTGCACTGATGTGGGAGACCTGAAGGAAGCTCCCGGCTTTGGATCAGTGCAGCTCTGGCCTTTGCCGTCATTTGGGGAATGAATCAGCAGATAAAGACCTCTCTCTCTGCCTCTCCTTCTCTGTGTAACGCAGACTTTCGAATAAATAAATCTTAAAAATGTTTTCTCTGAAAGTTTTTAATCTTAATGATAAAATTTGGGGCCCACATTGTGGTGAAGCAGGTTAAGCCATCTGTGGTGCTGGCATCCCATATGGGCACCGGTCCAAGTCTCAGCTGCCTCACTTCCATTCCAGCTCCCTGCTGAGGAGCCTGGGCCCCGGCACCCATGTGAGAGACCAAGAAGAGGCTCCTGGCTCCTGACTTCGGCCTGGCCCAGCCTCTGCCCTTGGGGCCATTTAGGGAGCGAACCAGTGGAAGGAAGATCTCTAACTCTGCCTCTCAGATTTTTTAAGAAATGATTTTTTAAAAAATTTGAAAGAGTGATCTTCCATCTGCTGGTTCACTCCCCAAATGGCTGGGGCTGGGCCAGGCTGATGCCAGGAGCTTCCTCTGGGTCTCCCACATGGGTGCAAGAGCCCAAGCACTCGGCTCATCCTCTGCTGCTTTTGTAGGTGCATCAGCAAGGAGCTGGAATGGAAGTGGAACAGCCGGGACTTGAACCAGCTTCCCTATGGGATGCCGATGTTGCAGGCTGTGACTTAACCTGCTATGCCACAGTGTTAGCCCTGAATGATGAAAATTAGCCCATTCATGGTCACCCTAGTCCTTCTTTTATTGTCTTTAGAAGTTATGTTCCTAAATAATTACTTAACTTAAGCCATTATGAAAGAATTCTTAATGTTTAATGTGCTTCTCTTTTCTCCCTGTAAAGCAAATGAAGAAACACCCATGTCGCCAGTGTGACAAGTCGTTCAGCTCGTCGCACAGCCTCTGCCGCCACAACAGGATCAAGCACAAAGGCATCAGGAAAGTCTACACCTGCTCGTAAGTCCTGCTTCAGGTACCAGAAGACCCATACAGGGAAGCTGGCGGAAGGTCTTCTGTATTTGAAAGGCAGAGGTAGAGACAGTCCATCTGCTAGTTCATTCCTCAAATAGCCACATTGGCTAAGAGCTCCATCTGGGTCTCCTCTGTGGATGCAGGGGCCCCAGGACCTGAGCCATCCATGGTCCTCCCAGGCACATTAGACAGGTGGCTGGATCCAAAAGTAGGGCAGCAGGACCATGTGGGATGCCAGTGCTGCACGCAGTGGCTAAGCCCACTGTGCCGGCTCCAAGGCTCTTATCATTTAACCAGGAGCCTGTGCCTTGGTTTTTATTTATTTGAAAGAGTTAGAGAGCTTCCATTTGCTAGTTCACTCTCCAGAAGGCCACAAAGGCCAGAACTGGTCCAGGCTGAAGACAGGAACATAAGCAGGGAGCTGGATTGGAAATGGAACAGCCAGGACTCAAACTGGTGCCCTTACAGGATGCTGGCACTGCAGGTGGCAACTTCACCCAGCGCACACGGCACAAACCCAGAGGAGCCTGTGTTTTGTTATAGGAGGTGGCAGTTTGAATATGCTTCCCCTGGGCTCTGCACATGCAGTGTCAGCCGGCCAGTGCTGCCAGGCCACTTGTTTTACTCACGGCTTCAGGGGAGGCCCTGCAGGGCCCGGTCAGGGATTCAGTCCTTGGCTGGACCCTTTGCCTCCTGGCTGAAACCTACCATAGCAGACAGAGCGGCCCTTTCTCGGCTCACTCTATTGGCCAAGTGCCAATTCAAGTCCCAGCTGCTCCACTTCCAATTCAGCTCCCCTGTGAAGGCAGAAGATGGCCCAAGTGTTTGGGAGCCTGGGATGGAGCTCCTGGCTTCAGCCTGGCCCAGTTCCAACTGTTGTGGCCATCTGGGTAGTGACCCAGTAGATAGAAGCTCAGTGTTTCAAATAAAAGATTTTAGGGAAATTCACAAACCCAAGGGTATTTCAAAAAGTTTCACGGAAATGAAGGAATGTTTCTTTTCATGCAAAAAAAAAAAAAAAAAGGAAAGAAATTGGCAGTCCACGCATGGTTTTTCCATGAGCTGTTGGAAGTTGCCTGATATTTTCATCTATTACACAAGCAGATGTGTTTGAGTGAGTTTGAGCACACATGTTGATTGGTGCCTTGATGAGGCCAGTGAACCGGACACTGGTAACACAGCGTGAAAGGCGAGCATCAGTCATGACGCAAATGCCGAGAATACCCTGGAAACCTGACATTCTCTCCTTCAAAGTTCCAGCCATCTGGAATTAGACATTAAGTACTAGTTTAACCCAAGCTAGGAAACATCCCCTCTGAGCCCACTTAGGCTGGTCCTAGGGGGAGCACATGTCCCGTTCTTTCCCGAGCTGGAAGGTTCGAGCCCTAGCCCCCTTGCTTGCTTCCCCTTGCACCCCCGGTGTGGACAGCCATCTCTGAGCGTGGTGGGGAGGTGTGGTGGGGCTGACCGGCCTCCTCTCTGCTGCACAGGCACTGCCCGGACTCCCGGCGGACCTTCACCAAACGGCTCATGCTGGAGAAACACATCCAGCTCATGCACGGGATCAAGGACCCCGACCTGAAGGAAATGGCAGAGGCCACCACCGAGGAGGAGGCGGGAATAAAGGAGGACGCCAAGGTCAGACAGTGGCCCCGAGGTGGTCACATCGCCGCTGCCCGCCCCGTTCTCTCCACCTCCAGTCTTAATGCAGAGGTGCACAGCGGTGGCTCATGCCCGCCGCCCCCACGCTGGCCTCTTGTCTTGCTCCGGAAGGCCCTGTTCTCATCCTCCCAGCAGCAGCTTTAGGGCTTGAGTGCGATTTTGGCTCTCCCAAGGGTATGCTGACTTGGGGAGCTGCGCTCAGCCGGGGGAATGAACGCAGCTGACTTGCTTCCATGGGCACCTAGTAAGCACCGGCTCCTTCATGCCCTTGGCAGTGGTAGAAGTCAAGTTTGTGCTCCACTGCTCCGGTGACTGACAGTGGGCTTCAAGCAGGCAGTAGCATAAGGGGTCTTCAAAAAGTGGGTGTGAAGATGGCTTTGATTCAAAAGTTCTCAAGTCCTTGCATAAACTTCCCACAACTGCAGAGTGGAAAAATGGAGTTGATAGTCCACGTTTTTCACGTCTTCTTTGAAGCCCCCTGTCACCTATGAGCCTGTACCCAGGGGTGTGTGCCAGGCGCTGCAGGTGGCAAAGGCCCAAGATCCTGCAGCCACCGGGTGAGAGGTGTGGCGTGTACCTGGGAAGGGGCATGGCTGCCTTTTCCAGCAGTCTCAGCAGAAGACAAGCCAGACTCAACACACCGGAGCTCTGGGGCAGTTGAGGCACGTGCACACAAAGGGAGCTTCGGGCCAAGGCCGGGTGGCAGCTGCCCTGGGCCCAGGGAAGGAGAGACAGCGCAGAGCAAGGAGAGGAGGCGCCTCGTTGGTAGGGGGTCTGGGGGTTCTGAGGGGGTAGGGGCTTAGAGAGCTGAAGAGGAAGACGGGGCCAGCACAGCAGTGAAGTACGTGGGGGGGGGGGGCAGTGCACCCAGCAGGTCTCAGCCCACCCTGCAGCCTAGCCACGGGGAAAGCCAATGCCCCAGCCCTCCCGTCTCCCCCCGTACCCCGGCCTGCTCTCCCCTGAGCGCTTCCCCTCACTGGGGCTGGTCCCCCTCGCAGTGTCACCTATCAGCGCACTCTGCCTGCTGTCGTGCCACTGGCTGCAGTGACTCCGGGGAACCCAGGTCCTGGAGGGTGGGTGGGGGGACACGTGGCTTCTGATAGCCCAGCCCCAACCCCCCCCCCCCCCACCGGCTCCAGCCCTCCCCAGGCCGGGTCACCTGTCAGCCACCGGCAGCGCCATTTCAGTCTCGGCTCGGGTGTCGTTCTCCGCAGGTGCCCAGTCCCAAGCGGAAGCTGGAAGAACCAGTGTTGGAGTTCCGGCCTCCACGCGGGGCCATCACGCAGCCGCTCAAGAAGCTCAAGATCAACGTGTTTAAGGTGCACAAGTGCGCCGTGTGCGGCTTCACCACCGAGAACCTGCTGCAGTTCCACGAGCACATCCCCCAGCACCGCTCGGACGGCTCCTCCTTCCAGTGCCGCGAGTGCGGCCTGTGCTACACGTCGCACGTCTCGCTCTCGCGCCACCTCTTCATCGTGCACAAGCTCAAGGAGCCGCAGCCCGTGGCCAAGCAGAACGGGGCCGGCGAGGACGCCCAGCAGGAGAACAAGCCGAGCCCCGACGACGAGGCCGCCGACGGCGCCATGTCAGACAGGAAGTGCAAAGTGTGTGCGAAAACCTTTGAAACGGAAGCTGCCTTAAACACGCACATGCGGACACACGGCATGGCCTTCATCAAGTCCAAAAGAATGAGCTCGGCGGAGAAGTAGCCGCGGCCGAGGCCTCGCCCGGGCGGCGGCTGCAGGGCTGCTCCTCGGCCGGGCCCGGGGCACAGGCGGGACGGGGTCACGGTCAGAGTTTGTATATATTCAAAGGAATAACTTTTTATACTCTTTGTTACATGTTTGTATCAGTATTTAGTGGAACACGTTTTCCGTTGTTTTTTTGGGTTCGTTTTTTTTTGTACGGTTTCTTTACGACAGCGTTCTTAGTACGGGCAGTTCCTGAATTCAGATCCACCCTTTTGTACGTTACGGATTTGGATGTGTTCACCAAGTATAGGCTAGAATAAAGGCCTTTTTTAGTGTTTTTAATTTTTGGAATTCACTACATCCCCTGTAGGCAAGTGCGGGTCTCGGCAAACACTAGGCCCTCCCGCTGTCTCCGCCGGGTCGCGCGGGCCGGAGCCGGCTGGCCGCTGGCCGCCTTGCCCGCAGTGGCGGGGCAGGGCAGGGGGCGAGGCTGGCTTCCGGAGCCCACGGAGACACGGAGCCGAAAGGGCTGGACTACCCCCGGCTACAACCCCGTCGTTAGACCCAGAGCTGCCTGCAGCCAGGTTTCTGTCACGTAATTTATTAACTACTACAGAGACACAACTAAGAATATCAAGTATTCCTCCGGCTCTTGACAGGAAATACAAGTCGCAGTCAACTTAACCCTTTGCTGTCCAAACAGTTGGCATTTCCTGCTGTGGGTGCTACTGCCAAATGTTCTGGAACCTAGAGTTGGGATGCACACCTCCAGCCACCGACGTATCAATGCAGCAGCCAGCGCGTGGCCCGCGGCCACCGGGTGAAGCCCCGAGCCGACCGGCCTCGCGCCCCCGCCGTGGATAAGCTGAGCTCCCGCGGCCCTTCGGCGGCAGCTCTTGGTGAGAGCTGTGCTTTTGGGTTTCTGTTTGGCGTTTTCTTTTTGCATTTTGTATCTTGTATTTATCCCGGAACACGTTTTATACTTTTCTGTTTGTTTGTAAGACATCCTCTTGTGTATATAGAGATCCTTGCATGATATACTGTAGCCAACATCCGGTTCCTCAGAAGGTCTTGCTGCTGTCAGGTGTTTGCACTACACCCGTCGTAACTGTATTAAACACATTTCAGATGTAAATAAACGTGGGACGTTTGGCCCTTGTGCTTCTGAGAGCGCGTTCTTGCTGGCGGGTCTCTGGCACCTCCGTGATGCTTAGGAAGCCACGGCGGTCCTGCTCCGGCCCCAGGGAAGGAGGGCACCTCCGCTCTCCGTGACCAGCCTTTCCTCACTCGCTCGTTGGCTCCATCAGGACATCGGTACAACCCAAGGGCGGGATAAGCATTCCTCAACTTGAAAAGTCGATTGCTGTTACTTGTTCTAGTTCCCTGTTTTGCTCCAAGCTGTACTCATAGCACTTTCATATGTCTCTGCATTTGGACTTTGCAATAAGCCCGTGTGGTGGGCCACACAGGTCTGAAGAGCCTCGTTTTATGGTCAAGGGAGCCGAGCTCAGATGAACTGCTTTGCCTAACCCCTCACAGGCGGTCAGTGGCTTTGCATATGAGAACCCAAATACTTTGCTCTCAATCTAGTGCTCGCTCTATGTGGTTATGTACATATTGGCAAATATTCACCTATGAGACAAATAAAACGTATGTGCAAAACACAGTACTAGAAGTTCTGTTTTTGGCACTGGGGCTTTTCTGAGATAACCTGATAGTCTTCCTACTCTTTACTGCCCAGAAATGCTCGATTCTATGAAGTTAACGTGTTCAGGGTCTAGTTGAATGCACAAGGAGCCTTCCCAAACTACAGGGCTCCAAACAGGGAGGAACTGGAATCCAGGGTAGTGGACCCTGCACCGTGCTGCAGCCCTGGAAGGAAGTCGGAGTGGCTCAGCTGGCAGAGGACATGAGGGCATTACCTGCAGCTCAGCTCAGAGAGCAGGAGACAGAATTCATGCAGCAGGCCAGTTGTCAGGAAGGACAAAGTGAGAAGAGCCCAGAGAGAATAGAACTGGGACGACTCAGTGTGGAAAACTCAGCCACGGTGGACACGGTGAATGCTGAGCAGAAATCCTCATTGGGATTTCAGTTCTGCTGTTCACCTGTTGTCCATGCCGACCATGGGCACAACAGGGAGGCCAGCACTGGACCCACGGCATGGCCCTGTGCAGTGTGTGCAGTGTGCTTACGGGGCCGTTTACCGTTCAGGGGAGAAGCAGCAGTCGAGGCTAAAAGAAGCGTCAGCTGCAGTGGATAAGAGCCTTTAGTGGCAGACGAGGAGTTCCTTGGACGGGGGTGACGAGACCGGGCGAGTTGGCGACAGTGTTCAGGGAGGGTGGAGGAGTGCATCTAGGACAGGTCAGGTCATGCTGTGGTCACAGCACTGGAGTCGTCTCTGGCTGAGCACAAACTCCTTTCTTGCTTACACTCACTGTCCCTCGTGGGTTGGCTGGAGGCAGGGCTCCTTATCTCCTAGTGCCATTCTCCCCCATCATGAAAATTACAAGTGCCTGTAGCAAAGGGAGATAACAGTTCAGTGCTCACAGTCACTGGCCACAACCTGTCACAGACTCCCACCCCGTCACAAGGAGGCCAGCAAGTGCGGCGCCCTCCTGTGTGCCAGGCAAGCTCCACGAGAGACCAGCACAGGAAGACCACTTACGCCGATGCAACCGTGATGCTGACAGTGTGAGGACCTGACCTAGAGCGATGGGAGTGGCTTAGGAAAAGGCTTCAGTGGTCCCTGGCATTTCAGAAATAGCACCGAGGGCATTTCCTGTGAAGGAGCAGAGAAAGAACTGGTCTCCAAGTTCAAGCTCAGACGATTTCTTAAATTTTTCTCAAGGTTTAAGTAAAAACCAAAGTTAGGAGATGGCTATAGGGAAGAGAATGAGTTTCCGTCAGATAAACGTGCAAGCTGTGTTTCATTTCTGAATATCTGGGCGATTTTATTTTGCTTATCAATAAATAAGAACAAAGCATAAAGAATACAGTAAAATTCTACTTAAAAGTGAGCCAAGGGAAATGTCGTAAGTGGCACAGACCACCTCCTCCACCTCTGCACCTTTCCTGCAGGATGCTCCCTCTGGCCGGTCAGTGGAACAACTCACACAGCCACCCCAGGGCTCTCCTGGGTGCACCTCGCCAGTGGCCTGGGGCTTGCGAGTTTCCAGCCCAGGGCCTTGTACCAACAGTGAGGTTTTCTCTAATATGTTTATCGTGCTGTGAGTGCCGTTTCTTTTTAAATGCCTGTGTGGGGGAGCGGGGGGAAGGAAAATGGAAGAGCATCATACACTACTACTCAGGATGGCCCTTCCCTCGCTCAGCGTGCCCAGCGTGGAGAGCTCTTCATGCCACAGACTCCACACGGCACACGTGGCACCCGCTCCGGCTGCTCCGAGGCCCCAGCCTGTAGCCCTTCAACGTGGCTGTCTCTCCTACAGAAGGAACTCAGACTCCGTGACCTTCAACATCTGGCTCCTACTCAGCGATAGTTCATTCTGCGCTAAAACGGGTCCTGCACCTTCTTGTTTCCTTGGAAGGTTTGTGTTTTCCTTGCTGCACCTCACATTCTTGCCAAGTTAATCGCAAGCCTTGGGCACACAACAACGTGAACTTACTTACTGCAAAGATCATGGTAACCACAAAGCAGAAGTCTACAGTGGAAGCACAGAGCAGAAGAGATTCAAGGCACACTACTAAAGAAAGCCAACTCTCAAACACAGCAAGCGAAGAACAGTCTATTCCGGGCAACTAGAAAGTAAGTGGTAAGTTCTTGCCTGTCAATAATTACTGTGAACCTAATGGAATAAGTTTTCCAATAGAGTCCCTGTAATAGCTTAAGAAAATAAGACTCAATTCTGTGCTGCCTACAGGAGACACACCTTTCAGGATGCAGAGAATGAAAGATGATGTGGTGAGAGATATTTCATGCAGGTGAAAACCAAACGGCATCAGGTAGCTACTTACAGCCGACAAAATAGACTCCGAGTCAAACACTAGAGAGACATACACACAAATATAATTAAGGATTGAGCTAGATACAGCAATTGTAAGTATGTATACACACACACCGCCCCCCCCCCTCCACCAACATCAAAGCACTTCAATTTTTATAGCAATAGACCCAAAGGGAGAGAGAAATTACAATGTAGTAGTAGTATTCCATACCCTATTCACAACAGTGGACACAGTGCCCAGATAGAGTATTCAGAAAATAATCAGTTTCAACTACATTTCAGACCAAATGGACCGGGCGTGGCTCATGGGCAGTGGAATACACAGTAAGTACACACGAAGCTTTCTCCAGGATGGATCATACGTTAGATCCCAAAATCAGACTGAACAAATTAAAGATGATTGAAACCAGAACTGTATCTTCTGACCTCAGTGATAGAAAACTAGAGGTCTTAGGAGAAACTTTAGAAAATTCACAAATATGTAAGAAATTAAACAACGTGGCTTCTTGGTTCAGAAAGATAAAGATACGCCAACACCTACGGGATGCGGCCGGGGTGCAAGGCTGACCTTGCAACTCGCCTAGTGCCGTCTGGCTCAGAGCACTGTTTTCACACGCGTTTTCCCATCTGTACAGCCCTTGGGGATTTTTGTGAACGTTTTGGTAAAGACACATACACTAGATACCACATCCATGGTCGTCACCGAGCCACATCTAGGAACGTGCTCGCTTGTGTTTGCCGCATCCTTCGGCAGCACAGGCTCTGGGGAGGCCTCGTCTTGTTTCAGTCAGTCCCGACAGGCTGCAGATAGCACACCAGGAAAGGTTTAACTTCAAAGTGCAGGAAGGGACTACAGACATCTGTGGGCTGGACCACGGGGTGCTGCGGCACCCAGGGGCTAGCAGGAGTGAAGAGCCACCCTCACCGAGAAGCTGCGCGGAGGTGGGGGGTGGGGCTGTGCATGGAGCCGCTGCCAGAGCTGCGGTGGTGCCAAGAGGCTGTGGGAGGGTGATGACCAGGAAGCCGACTTCCTGCCTGCACCTCCCACCCGCCAAAGCTAAATAAAGACCAGAGGACGAGGAAGCCACGGGATCAGCCTGTGGACGTCAGCACGTCGGGCACAGAGGCCAGGGCAGGGCGGGTGGGGAGATCCGGGGTGCAGGGCAGGGTCAGAACGAGCCAGTAGCCTCTCTCACGTCTCACCATGGATGTGTATTTCTCCCTGGCAGGCTGTCCGGTGGAACAGAGGACGTGGGATCTACATTGACCTCTCTCTCGGTACCCCACCAGGACTAACCTGCAAGAACACCCTTTCCCTCGTAGTTTTTTCTCAAGGAGACAGAATAGCATTGTCCCGAAAACTTTCCTTACCAGTTTCTAAATTCCACGTACGAGGTTAGCGCCGAGTCATTACGCAGCACCGTCTCGTCTATTTAAGGGAACTGATCGTTCAGTTTGCCGTTGGATTGCAAGCTGCTTATTCTCAAGCTTTTCTAGTTAGACGGTAAATTACCCTGCCATGGCAGACCTGCTTCTAAACACACTTCTTTGCAAGGCTGTGTTTTTATCTACGGGGGTCTGTAATTAGAGTCTGCTGTAGCATATCTGCAGCACAGTTCCACGAAGTGTGGGTTTAGCCCCAACTGTAATTTTCTGACCTCTAGGTCAAGCTGGGCTTAATTGGATGGGTCATTTCTGGATGATACCATTTGTTTTATGCAAAAGAACAAGGCAGGCACAGATCAGCTGACCAAGAAGATGGCGTGGTTTTGAAAAGCATTTACAGAGGGGCCAGCGCTCTGGCGTAGCAGGTAATGCCACCAACTACAGTGCCGGCATCCCACATGGGCAGCGATTTGCGTCCTGGCTGCTCCACTTCTGATCCAGCTCTCTCCTGTGGCCTGGGAAAGCAGTAGAAGATGGCCCAAGTCCTTGGGCCCTTGCACCCACGTGGGAGACCCGAAAGAAGCTCCTGGCTCCTAGCTCCGGATCAGCCCAGCTTCAGCCATTTGTGGCCATTTGCCACAGCAGACGGAAGGTCTGTTTCTCTCTGCCTCTCTAACTCTTTTCACATAAACAAACCTTTAAAAAACAAGGATGAAAAGTGCCCACAGGGAAGAGAGCTGTGTCTTTGAGACTTTGGAAAAGTGCAGAGGATGCATCTGTACATGGGGGTCATGGGCGTTGGTCTTCATTTTGCCAGTTCAGTGTCCAAAGTGTTGGACATCTACCACTGCAGAATCCTGGCTCGAGACACATCCTGCTCCTACTGCAGGAGCCACAAAGTCATGCGCCACGACCCCCTGGTAGCCTGACCCCCAGGCACGGGGTGACCAATGCTTGACCAATGCCTGAGTAGATGTCAGAAGCAAGCGGGGACAATTTCAATGCACCTGTGCCAGTGACACAGTGGTGCCTGGGTAGAGAGCTCCACCTGTCAGGTCAGGAGAGAGAAGTCAAGTCTGCCTCTGGGAAGCGCTGAACCATGCTGGACCGAGTGCCCACGTCATGGTGGGACACCGCAGGAGACCATCTCGGGTGGGTGTCTGGCTAAGCGGTTCAACTGCCACGTGGGATGTCTGCCTCCCACATCAGCTCAGCTTCCGTTCCAGCTTCCTGCCAATGCACACCCTACGATGGAATAGGGGATGGCCCGAGCAGCTGGGTCTCTGCCCCCCATTTGGGAGATGTGGAACGAGTTCATGGCTCCTGGCTTTGGCCTGGCCCAGCCCAGCCCTGACTACTGCAGGCATTTGAGGAGTGAACTAGCACATGGCAACTTTTTGTGTTTCTCTTTAAAGAACAAAAGACACTGTTCAAACAACACACTAGTGTCAGTTACTCTAGAAGAGACTTCACAAGGTAAATGTAAGGGCGTCCTTTCAGGATCTCTAGGACCAGCCCTAGAAGACCCGCCTCCCCTCCTGCCACCTCCCCAACCTCCTCTCCCACGTCTTCTCACCCCTCACTCCCTGCGTTCAGTCTTGCCACGCTGGTCACATCCCCACCACAGGACCTTGGCACTTGCTGTTCCCTCTTGGGGAATGTAATTCCTAGTTGTTCTCCTGGGGGCCTTTTCACATTTTCAGGCCAGCTCAGGAGCCCCTGCTTGGGGACCCTTTCCCCATCGCCTCCACACACGCACCTGCCCGCACCCAGCCCCCAGCAGCACGCACCGCATCCCCGTCACCATCTCTTCCCGGCACCACTCTGCTTCCCGGCACGGTCCAGGCCCAGCATTCGCATGCCCTCTGATAGAGGAGCATTTCCGGCGGCTCTGTGAACCCCGCCCTGCTCATCTGCAGTCCCCGTGCCCTCTCGCTGCGAGAGCCATTTTTCACTTTGCGGTCTGAGAGCCGCGGGTATTAGTTACTTCCCACCCCACCCCCAATCAAGCTGATCCTCACTCATCAGCCCAGTTTCTTGTTTTCTCAAACTGATCGACCAACGAAGAGGGGCCGGGGCGGCCTCGACTAAAGTGACTGTGACATTAATAATGGCCCCAGGCAGCTTCAGGAAGTGACAGGCCTGTGTTCAGGGAATGAGGTCCATTTATTTATTTTCTTGTCCTATTTTTAATAATGCTCAGCACGCTGCCTTGTATGACACAGGTGCCCAAAATATCTCTGTAAATACATCTTCATAAACATACCTGGAACCCTGCTTGGGCATAATGTCATCTCTTAGGGGCTGGGACAAGCGTCAGTCTCGAGTCACTCACGACTCAGAAGTAGGATTTCCTTCTTCCCATTTATTAAGGTGGGTTTATTAAGGTGGTATTTTAAAAGAATCAGATAGTTCTGATTACAAATGATTACAGTGTGGGTGGGTTCTGCTCTTATTTTTCCATTTGACAAAAGAATATTTGACATTGAACTCTAAAAGCAGTATCATCCTTATGTTCAGTGACAGGACATCAGCAACTGACTTGGGAATAAATCCAGGCTTCTAATCACTTGTAAGTATACAGGTTAGTTCAACCTCTAGTATTTTTACCCCCACTTTTTTTTTTTTTTAAAGATTTATTTGAAAGACAGAGTTACAGAGAGAGTTAGAGACAGAGAGAGGTCTTCCATCTGCTGGATCACTCCCCAGATGGCCACAACAGCCGGAGCTGCGTCGATCCGAAGCCAGGAGCCAGGAACTTCTTCCGGGTCTCCCACACGGGTGCAGGGGCCCAAGGACTTGGGACATCTTCTACTGCTTTCCTAGGCCATAGCAGAGAGCTGTATCGGAAGAGGAGCAGCCGAGACTAGAACCGGTGCCCATATGGGATGCTGGTGCTTCAGACCAAAGCTTTAACTTGCTGTGCCACAGCACCAGTCCTCTACCCCCACCCACACACTTTTTAAATGTACCAAAGATAAGCAAATGAAGTATGAGGGTTCTTCCAAGCAATGTCATAGAAAATGCATACTACCAAAAAAAATGCATAGACAAAGTATTTTTAAACTTTTCCCCAAGCCAAAATATATGCAGCTTTATTAAAGATTCTTATCATAGAAACTCCTGGTATTTCAGGCAGGACTTGGGCAGACAATCATTAACAGTAACAGTAACTTTCAGCTCCCTTCAGTGGGCTACCAAAGGTCAAAAAGCTGCTCTGGGGACTGTGAGGTAGCTGGTGATGCTGGCATCCCATATGGGCACCGGTTCAAGTCCCAGCTGCTCTACTTCCAATCCAGTTCCCTGCTAATGGCCTGGGAAAGCAGAAGATGGCCCAAGTTCTTGGGCCCCTGCACCCAAGTGGGATACCCGGATGAGGCCCCTGGCTCCTGGCTTCGGTCTGGCCCAGCCCTGGCTGCTGTGGCTATTTGGGGAGTGAACCAGCAGATGAAAGACTTCTCTCCGCCTCTCTGCAACTCTGTCAATGCATCTTTTTTAAAAAAAATTTTCTGCATTCTTCTAACAGTTGACAAAACACAGTACTCTAAGCTGTCGTCGCGAGACACAGTTATGGTAACTGCACACCCACCACCGGGCCCCTGCAGCACCTGCAGCTCTGAGCCTGGGCAGTTTCCAGTCTCCACTTTCCACAGGGTTCTCCCGGCGTTGCCACCATCAGCCGCACCCCACTTCCTCTCGGGGGCCTTTTCCCCCTTTATCGCAGGGCGGGTTTTCGGCTGGGGTTCTGGCTTTGGAGGAGCTGGTTGAGCCGACAACTTCGTGAATCCTCTCCTCTGGGGCTTGGCCTCTGCTCTTCCAGCGTCCCCTTCAGGCATCCTCTCGGGCCTGGTGGCAGCTGCGGGACGGGACGGAGGCACAGGCATGCAGCGGTGTGCAGGGCGCGGTCGGTCCTGGGTCGTTTTTGCCTCCTCTTCACACTGTTCCAAACTCATCTGATTTCCTCTTGTACTTTTGGCATGGAGGGCTGTAACGCTGACAAACATCTGCTCTCTGACGTTTTTGCATCATGAGTTCCAACTTAACGCCCTCAAACAACTGCACAAGGCAGGCCGATTTCGTGGCTTTCCAGATGGGAACACTCAGTTCCTGCACTTAAAGCCTTGGCACCCAACTGGATTCCCTTTTTATGCTTAAAGTTGTTGCCTTCTCTATAGTTCCAGGTTGGATGCTTTCATTTTTTGCTTTTGTTTAAAATTTGAAGAAGAGAGACAGACAGAGAGCTCCTGTGGGCCTGCAATGGCCAGGGCTGGAACGCGGCTGAAGCTGCGAGCAGGCAGTTCAGTTTGTGTCTTCCATGTGCCCAGGATCCGCAGGAAGCTGAATTCAGGCAGCTGGGACTTGAGTCCAGATGCTCAGATATGGGATGAGGGCCTCCCAAGGGACATCTTTCCCGCTGGGCCAAATGCCCGTCTGAGTAGTACTGACCGCGACCAAGTTCCTCACTGTTTTGAAACAGTCCCCTTCATGCCTTGTGTCTGGTAATCTATTTTTTTTTAAGAAACCGTTTACTCTAGAGGGCCTTAACTATTTCAGCTTATATACTTAAATATTTTTCCTTTAAGCCGCTAACAAAAATAGTGAATAGTAATAAGTTGCCACAATAGCTAATGCTTATTAAGTAAGGGTGTCTCGCAGCCCAAGTCCTCCGAGGTGCTCCTATTCATGATCTGAACAAGTACCACCTAAATGTCACTCATCAGCTGTGCAGGTTTTAGGAGTATAAGAGCAGAAGTATTATTTATTTACAATGGGACAGGAACTCGATTACTTAATAAATTATCTAAATTTTGGAGCCAGTGCTGTGGTGTAGCAGGCTAAGCCACTGCCTGCAGAGCCAGTATCCCCTGTGGGCACTAGTTCTAGTCCCAGCTGCTGCATTTCTGATCCAGCTCTCTGCTATGGCCTGGGAAAGCAGTACAGGACGGTCCAAGTCCTTGGGGCCCTGTACCCACATGAGAGACCCGGAAGAAGCTCCTGGCTTCATATGGGCCCACTTGGGGAGTGAACCAGCAGGTGGAATACCTCTCTGTCTCTCTCTCTGTGACTAACTCCACCTCTCAGATAAATGAATAAATCTTTAAAAAATAAAATTATCTAGATCTCCAATCCTAAGAGGTAGACATTCTTGGCATCCTCATTTTCCAGATGAGATCAGTGGATCCTGCAATGGCCCTTGGCCACAGAGCTAGTAAGCGACGGCCCTGGCTCCTAACCATGACACACACTGCACCGGGAAAAGCCCAGCAAGATGGACAGAGCACGGTGCCTGCCCTCCGCGCCCCCGCCCAGGAGCTGCAGGTCTGCAGGAGAGAGCGAGGTAGAAGTAAGTGTCCGCAGCACTAGGAGGCGAGGGGAAGATGCAAAGTGACCGGGCAGCAGCGGCCAGGCTGCCCGCGGAGCCCACGCACACCAGAGCTCAGGCGCAGCGGGGACTCTCCCCAAGAGTCACACCCACTCAGAGTGAGGAGGAGACGATGGATGCTGCTCCGGAAGAGGTGGGTTGGGACAAGGGTGCCCCAGACACAGGGCGTGGCAGGGACAGAGAACAATGGAGAGACAGTCCCAGGTGTGTGAGGAGCGGGGCAGCGGCCACAGGCAGCCGGAAGTGCAACCGAGCCAGGGCCGCTCTCAGGGGCGGAAGTGTTCTGGAGTCTGAATGAGATTTTCAGACGCCATCATTAGATTTTCAAGGCAGACAGCAGAGTTACTATTTACAGAAGCCTTTCTGGAGAGGGCATATTTGCACCGTGAGAAATCCACATGGACATATTTTAGGTTTTCTTCAAGTGGGTGTCAGCATCACTTCCTTCCCTGGATGTGTGTTCTAAACACCCATGGTGGACGCGTGAGCACGAGCCCTACTGCACTGACTTCTCCACCCCGGAGGTGCGGATCAGCCCCCCACGGAGGACCTCTTCCAGAGTCCAGCAATTGCATCGCCATCCACACGAGCATCGCGAATCCCCTCTTAAACCATCATTCATCCCAGTACAAGGGGACTTTAAAAAGTTTGACAAAGGTGCTGAGAACACACATCGCAAAAACAGCAGTCTTTTCAATAAATGGTGTAGGGAATATTGGATACTCACATGAAGCATCAACCTCGGCACTTCTCTCTCACCCTATACAAAAAGCAACTCCACTTGCATTAAAGACGTAAATGTAAGGCCTGAAACTGTGAAATTATTAGAAGGCAATACAGTAGAAATGCTTCCAGTTGTTGGAATGGACATGGATTTTTTTTTTTTTTTTTTTGGCTAAGACCCCAAAAGCACAGGAAACAAAGCAAAAATAGACATGAGGAATTTCACAGAGTTAAAAGAGGAGCAAAGAAAATAATCAAAAAAGAGACAGAATGGGAGAAAATCTTTGCAAACACTACATCTGACAAGGAGCTAATAGCTAGAACATCTAAGCCGCTTGACTGAACGGTAGGAACAAATGAGCCGATGTAAAAGTGGGCAGTAGATCTACACTGACTTTCTCCAAGGAAACCACACAAATGGTCAACAGACACAGGAAAAATCACTCAGCATCGCTCTTCATCAGGGAAACGCAAATCAAAGCCATCCCGAGACATCCTCTCACCCCAGCTAGATTGGAGACAAAAGACAAGAAAACAAGGGCTGGCGAGCAGGTGGAGGAGAGAGAACCTGCACGCTCTGGTGGACATGTGACTTAGGACACGCATTGTGGAGGACAGTACAGAGGTGCCTTGAAGACTAGAAACAGAACTGGCATACGGTGCAGCAATCCCGCTCCTGGGTACACATCCGAGGGAAACGAGATCCGTCTGTTGAAGAGACTTCTGTACTCTCACGTTCACTGCAGCACTACTCACAAAGACAGTGAAACGGAATCCACCCAAATGTCCATCTGTGGATGAATAAAATGTTGTATGTACATGCGACGGGATAATGTGTTTTTTTTTTTTTAACTTGAGACTCACCAGGAAAGGAGGGGGAGGCCGAGAGAGAGACAGAGAGAGACTTCAAGAGAGAGGGACAGAGAGAGACTTCGAAAGAGAAGGAGAGAGAGACTTCGAGAGAGAGGGAGAGAGAGACTTCGAGAGAGAGGGAGAAAGAGACTTTGAGAGCGAGGGAGAGAGAGAGAGAGAGAGAGACCTAGAGACAGGCAGACTGAGAGAGACTGGCCTAGAGAGACACAGAGACTGAGAAAGAGAGACCTAGAGCAAAGAGAGACACAGAGACCAAGAGAGACCTAGAGCGAGAGAGAGCGCCCTAGAGAGTGAGAGAGCTCTAAAGAGACCTAGAGAGCGAGCTCAAGTGACTGAGACCAAGACCGACCGAGACAGAGTGAGAGCGAGACCAAGACCAAGACAGATCGGTCCTACCCACTGGTTCACCTTCCAGATACCTGCAATGGTCTGGGCCAATGACAGGTTCTGGGACTTCAACTTGAGCCATCACTGTTGCCTACCCCCAGGGTCCACACTAGCAGGAAGCCTCTGTCTGAAGAAGGAGCCAGGTTTCAAACTCAGGTGCTCCCATAAGGGACGCTGTCACCTCACCACTAGGCTAAACGTCCTCTCCTGAAATTACTAGCCATAAGAAGGGTCAAGTCCTGTGACAATAAGCAGGCCGTTAAGTGACTAAGCGGGGCCAGGAAAGTCAGTGCAGCATGATCAGTCATGCGTGGAATCCAGAGCCACCATTATCATAGAGGTTGAGCGTGGTGCTTCCCAGAGGCTGAGGAGAGCAGAGGCGAGGGAGGGATGGCAAAGACTGAGGAGGAACAGGCCCCAGGTTCTTGGACAGGAGTAGGAGGCTCTGGAGGGGCCGGCGCTGTGGTGTAGCGGGCGAAGCCGCCACCTGCAGTGCTGGCATCCCATATGGGCACCGGTTTGTGTCCCGGAAGCTCCACTTCTGTTCCAGCTCTCTGCTGTGGCCCGGGAAAGCAGGGTGGGATGGCCCAGGTCTTTGGGCCCCTACACTCACCCGGGAAGCTCCTGGCTCCTGGCTTCAGATCAGCCCAGCTCTGGCCATTGCAGCCAACTGGGGAGTGTCTCTGCCTTTCCTTTTCTCTGCGTAACTCTGACTTTCAAGTGAATGGATAAATCTTTAAAAAAATAAAAGAAAAAGGCTGTTCTGGAGTTCTACTGCACAGCAGGGGACCATGGGTAACAATGTACTGTGTATCTATCTACAAAACGCTAGAAGATTTTGCATGTTTCCACCAAAAAGAGACAATAAATGTTCGAGATGGTTATGTTGTCCCTGTACGGAGCAGTGCACAGTGTATACAGGTATTGGGCTATTGCATGGTACCCAATAAATGTGTACAACTTTTAGGCATCAGTTAAAATTAAAGTGTGAGAAAGATGAGCCCAAACTGCCTCCAGCCTCCTCACTCCCAGATCCTTCGCCTCGGTCCCGATCCTGAAAATCTACTCTCACTCCCAGCTTTGTCCATGCTCTGCCGCGCTCACCTCCTGAAGCCCATTCTCAGGTCTCATCTTTGAAATACCCTTAAGAGCCGAGTCGTGTTCCCTTCTGCGTCTGCTTACTCTGCTTTACGTCAACGTCCGGTCTCAGCCAGATCTCGTGTTCCAGGGGGAAGAAGAGACCGGAGCCCTCCGAGAGCAAGCATGGGGTCTTGTCTCCGATCTGCTCCCAGCTGCTGAGGTAGGACCTGAGGAAGGGTCTGTTGATGAAGCTACAGATGTTCCTGGAGATCAGGGCGTCTGCCAGAGGGGAGGCAAGAAGCAAGGGCCGCATACGCCGGGCTTCCATGGAAGTGGGCTGGCTCTGGGAGACGAGCGAGAGGGGAGAGTAGGAAGGACCCCAGAGAGGGCCGCGTGTGCACAGTGAGACCTTCAGGTTTCATGTTGAAGGCAGCTGAATGACTCGGGGCGAGAGCGGGGACAGACTATTCTACTGTAGCGAGTACTTTCAATGTCATGTGACTTCAAGGATGGGGGACCGAAGGTGACAGGGACGGAGACAAGAACTGAAGATGTCTGAGGATTATCCTTTTTTATATTTATTTGAGAGGCAGAGTTAGAGAGAGAGAGAGAAATTTTTCATCGGCTAGTTCACTCCCCAAATGGCCACAACAGTCAGGGCTGGGTCAGGCTGAAGTTAAGAGCCAGGAGCTTCTCCCAGATCTCCTATGTGGGGACAGGAGCCCAAGGACTTGGGTGATCTCCCACTGCTTTCCCAGGAGTATTAGCAGGGAACTGGATCAGAAGTGGGCAGCCAGGACTCGAACCAGCACACATAAGGGATGCCGGTGCTGCAGGTGGCAGCTTTAACCATTACACCACAGTGTAGGCCCCAGATCATGCCATCCATTCAGCATGTGGCAGGCCCTCAAGGTACAGGGAGCTGACCTGTAGGCTCCAGCTGGCACCTATTTCAATTGGCAGCGGGAGGTACTAGCAGAGGGTAGAGGAGGGAAGATGCCAGGATACCTGTACCCACTGTTTTGGGCGTAGACACTCTGCAGTGCCTGCCTCTCTGTTTCTGTCATGAGGCGCTGTCCCAGCTCTCTGCTATCATCAGTACCAAGCAACTCCTCCCTCTGCATCCCCAGTGCCAACAGGGAACACCACACTCCTGGGGCCCATAGTGCTGCACTTCCCTTGGTCCCCAGAGCCCTGGGGATGGCTGCAGCTTTCTCTAGTGGCCCGATCACATGGTCACCTCCTGGTCCCTGTGTGCCCTTGTAGGTCTTGGAACACATCAGTCACCTGCTCACCATGCTGAACCCTCTCCGCTCCACTTCCTGGGCAGCTTCTCTTGTGACTGGGCTCAGATTAAACAGGGATAGAGAAGGACTAGAAATTGGCATTTATTTGTCTCAGCATCCCTACTACTTAGCATTGGCCTGACACAGAGCAAACACTCAGTAAAAATTAAACTATTGAGCTGAGCAAGACGTACACTCCTTTTCCAATTCCTAACAGTGATGAATCCACAAAAGGAAGAAAATGATAGCACAGATACAAAAGCATTTTTTAAAAAGGTTCGTAGACCCCATGCAACAGTGGGCTACCTACCTTTTACTCAGAGCACTTTGTTTAGAACCTGTGTTTATAAATAATTATATTATGAAGCAAATTCAAAGTATGATAATGAAAGAAATTTAAAAAAAAAAAGGAAGGAGGGAGGGCTGGTGGAAGGAATTTTCTTGGAATCTTATCTATGAAATTTGAAGAGAGATGGTGGAATAGGGAGGGAGCTTACTCTTCTAGTCTAGGGGAAGACAGTTTAAAACAAGTGGAGAGAGTGCGGTCTGAGGGAAGAGTTAGGGAGAAAACCGCAGAGGAAACTCCATGCAAATTAGAGGGACACTGTGGACCTACATGGAGGGTGTGGATGTGCACAACTCAGGACCCCAGCAGCTGAGAGCCTCGGCACCAGCTTTGGATAGAGGTGAGACCAGACTCCAGCAGCCCAAGACCCGAGCAATAAAGCTGTGGGAAGAGCCTTGTTTGAATATGACTTGGAGCCCTGTAGGGGACAGTGTACCTGCCAACCTGGAGGAGGAACAATGGGGGCACGTTTCTCTCCCCCAAGCAGCCTGCACCTGTGTCCTATAACAAGCAGAGCGAGGCAGGCGCCATTTGGACATATGTAACAACCACACCAGCAACCAGCTCCGAGGAGATGCCCGAGCCTGGCAGGGAGAACTGACGGGGGGCTGGGAGCTCCTGACAGTGAAAACACTGTGGCTGCGTGGGAGGGCACAGGGTGTGGCTGGGGCTTTGGGCAGTCACTGTGGGCAGCTCCACATGCCCAGGGCTCCCTGACTCCCTGGTGAAGGTCACTGCTGAGGGAACTGTGCTTACACCAAGGACTACATGGATCCTTTGTGTGGTTCTTGCAGCACCACGGATGAATGATGTACCCGCTGGGGCTAGCGCCCAGGCACTGGTTTCCTTTGAGAAGAGGGGAGCATGAGACTACACCAACAGAAAAGCCCTGGACTAGATGGCTTCACTGCTGAATTCTACCCGACATTTAGAGAACTAACTCCAATTCTTCAAGTTATTCAAAACAATTGAAAGGGAGGAAATCCTCCCAAATTCTTTCCATGAAGCCAGTATCACCTTAATTCCTAAATCTGGAAAAGACACAGAGAGAGAACTACAGACCAATTTCCCTGATGAACATAAACGCAAAAATCCTCAAGAAAATTCGAGCCAATCGAATCCAACAACACATCAGAAACATCATCCACCCAGATCAAGTGGGATTTATCCCTGGTATGCAGGGCTGCTTCAACGTTCACGAAGTCAGTGTGATACATCACATTAACAAATGAAAACTAGGGGCCGACGCCATGACACAGTGGGTTAATCCTCCGTCTGTGGTGCCGGCATCCCATATGGGTGCCGGTTTGAGTCCCGGCTGCTCCTCTTCCAATCCAGCTCTCTGCTGCGGCCTGGGAAAGCAGAATATGGCCCAAGTCCTTGGGACCCTGTACCCACATGGGAGACCTGGAGGAAGCTCCTGGCTCCTGGCTTTGGATTGGCGCAGCTCTGGCCTTTGCGGCCATTTGGGGAGTGAACCAATGGAAGGAAGATTTTTCTGTCTCTCCCTCTCATGGTCTATAATTCTACCTCTCAAATAAATAAAATCTTTTTTTTTTTTAAAAAAGTACATTCTCTATAAAAAAAAAAAACCTGAAGAACAAAAACCATATGATTATCTCAACAGACGCAGAGAAAGCATTTGATGAAACACTTTTTCATGATAAAAAACAAAGCAAATTTGGTATAGAAGGAACATTCCTCAACACAATCAAGGCAATTTATGACAAACCCACAGCCAGCTTCCTACTGAATGGAGAGAAGTTGGAAGCACTCCCACTATGACCCAGAACTAGACAAGCATGCCCACTCTGACCACTGCTATTCAATATAATCCTGGAAGTTTTAGCCAGAGTCATCAGGAAAGCAAATGAAATAAAAGGGATACAAACTGGGAAGGAGGAAGTCAAACTATCCCTATTTTCAGATGACACGATTCTATATGTAGAGGATCGAAAGCCTCCACTAAGAGACTACTGGAACTCAGAGTTTGGTAAATAAAGTAGCAGGATACAAAATCAACACACAAAAATAAACAGCCTTTTTATACACAGACAATGCCACAGCTGAGAAAGAACTTCTAAGATCAATCCCATTTCCAGTAGCTACCAAAAAAAATCAAATACCTTGGAATAAATTTAAACATGGATGTCAAAGATCTCTACAATGAAAATTACAAAACACTAAAGAAATAGAAGATACAAATAAAAAGTCTTCCATGTTCGTGGATTGGAAGAGTCATTATCATCAAAATGTCCATACTACCAAAAGCCATTTAAAGATTCAATGCAATATCAATCAAAATACCAAAGACATTCTTCTCAGGTATAGAAAAAATGACGACGAAATTCATACAGAAATACAGGAGACTTCAAACAGTTCAAGCAATCTTATATCACAAAAGCAAAGCTGGAGGCATAACAATACCAAATATTAAGACCTACTACAAGGCAGTTATAATCAAAACAGCCTGGTACAGGAACAAAAACAGATGGATAGACCAATGGAACAGAATAGAAATGCCAGAAATCAATCCAAGCATCTGTAACCAACTTATGTTTGACAAAGGAGCTAAAATCAATCCTTGGAGCAAGGACTCTATTCAACAAATGGTGCTGAGAAAGCTACATTTCCACATGCAGGAGTATGAAGCAGGACCCCCTACCTTACACCTTTCACAAAAATCAGTTCAAAATGGATTAAAGAACTATACCTATGACCTCAAACCATCAAATCATTAGAGAACATCAGGGAAACCCTCAAGACATTGGCATAGTCAGCGTACTTGGTCAAGACTCAGAGGCACAGGCAATCAAAGCCAACATTTACAAGTGGGATTACATCAAATTGAGCAGATTCTGGACAGCCAAAGAAACACTCAGCAAGGTGAAGAGGCAACCAACAGAATGGGAGAAATTATTTGCAAGCTATGCAACTGATAAAGAATTGATGGCCACGATATGTAAAGAGCTCAAGAAACTCCACAACAAAACAAACCACCCAGTTAAGAAATGGGCCAGGGACTTAGACATTTTTCAAATGAGGAAATCCAAATGGCCAACAGACACATGAAAAAAATCTATAGGATCACTAGCCATCAGGGAAATGCAAATCAAGACCACAATGAGGGTTCATCTCACCCCAGTTAGAATGCTTTCATACAGAAATCAACAACAAATGCTGGTGAGGATGTGGGGAAAAAGATCCCCTAATCCACTGTTGGTGGGAATATAAACTGGTAAAACCACTATGGATGACAGTATGGGATACCTCAAAAATCTGAATATAGACCTGCCATATGACCCAGCTATCCCACTCCTGGGAATTTACCCAAGGGAAATGAAATCAGCAAATAAAAGAGTTATCTGCACCCCCATGGTTATTACAGCTCAATTCACAATAGCTAAGATATGAACTCAATCTAAATGCCCATCAATTGATGACTAGATAAAGAATTTATGGGATATGTACACCATGGAATACTACACAGTGGTAAAAAGCAGGAAGACAAGAACAAACAAAACAAAACAAAACAAAACAAAACAAAAAAAACAAAAACCAAGAAATGAAATCTGGTCATTTGCAACAAAGTGGATGAATATGGAAAACATCATACTTAGTAAAATAAGGCCGTCCCAAAGGACAAATACTACATGTTCTTTCTGGTCTGTGATAACTAAGAGCTCTAAAAGGCAATCTATAGAAGTGAAATTGACACTTTGAGATGTGATGATTTTGAACAGCCCTTGTCTTGACTGTTGAGTAACTTTTTTATATTGTTGAGCTCTTTACTTAGTATAATCATATGTGTATAAAGTTAATTGAAAATAGATCTCAATAAATAAGAATGGGAATAGGAGAGGGATGAGGAAGAGGATTGGGAGCATGGCTTGGAGGGAGGGTATGGCGTCCCTAAAGTTATATTATGAAATGTATGAAGTTTGCCTCCCTTAAATAAAAGGCTTCTGGGGAAAAATTCATGAAATCTGTTCCCTATATAATTTAAAAAATAACAAAAAAATGTGTGTACACCAACATGCTCACCTTTAGACTTTAGTATTTATTTAGAAAATTCTCAAAGACTAAACACTCATGTATTAGGAGTAACCATATCCAGGAGGGGAGAATGTAAAACATGTTCATGTACTAGGTAACATGACACTGTTATTAAAAATGTTTGTACTGAACTCTTTAATACTCAGGGAAATGAATCACAAAGCTAGCAAAAGTAGGTTTTGACTCTTTAGAAAAGAATTTCATTTAAGTGTTGTATTTTATGACTTAGAACAAGGCTAGGATGACAGTGAAGGATTCATTGGCCTTTCCAATAAGAGTTTTCTTTCCATGTGATAAAATATGTTATTCAAAAAATCAATTTTTCTTAGTTGTGGACCCTAATGTGTTTCTTTCTTTCTTTCTTTCTTTCTTTCTTTCTTTCTTTCTTTCTTTCTTTCTTTCTTTCTTTCTTTCTTTCTTTCTTTCTTTCTTTCTTTCTTTCTTTCTTTCTTTCTTTCTTTCTTCTTTCTTTCTTTCTTTCTTTCTTTCTTTCTTTCTTTCTTTCTTTCTTTCTTTCTTTCTTTCTTTCTTTCTTTCTTTCTTTCTTTCTTTCTTTCTTTCTTTCTTTCTTTCTTTCTTTCTTTCTTTCTTTCTTTCTTTCTTTCTTTCTTTCTTTCTTTCTTTCTTTCTTTCTTTCTTTTCTTTCTTTCTTTTTTCTTTCTTTCTTTCTTTCTTTCTTTCTTTCTTTCTTTCTTTCTTTCTTTCTTTCTTTCTTTCTTTCTTTCTTTCTTTCTTTCTTTCTTTCTTTCTTTCTTTCTTTCTTTCTTTCTTTCTTTCTTTCTTTCTTTCTTTCTTTCTTTCTTTCTTTCTTTCTTTCTTTCTTTCTTTCTTTCTTTCTTTCTTTCTTTCTTTCTTTCTTTCTTTCTTTCTTTCTTTCTTTCTTTCTTTCTTTCTTTCTTTCTTTCTTTCTTTCTTTCTTTCTTTCTTTCTTTCTTTCTTTCTTTCTTTCTTTCTTTCTTTCTTTCTTTCTTTCTTTCTTTCTTTCTTTCTTTCTTTCTTTCTTTCTTTCTTTCTTCTTTCTTCTTTCTTTCTTTCTTTCTTTCTTTCTTTTCTTTCTTTCTTTCTTTCTTTCTTTCTTTCTTTCTTTCTTTCTTTCTTTCTTTCACAGGCAGAGTGCACAGTGAGAGAGAGAAAGACAGAGAGAAAGGTCTTCTTTTGCCGTTGGTTCACCCTCCAATGGCCGGCGCGCTGCGGCCGGCGTACCGTGCTGATCTGAAGCCAGGAGCCAGGTGCTTTTCCTGGTCTCCCATGGGGTGCAGGGCCCAAGCACTTGGGCCATCCTCCACTGCACTCCTGGCCACAGCAGAGAGCTGGCCTGGAAGAGGGGCAACCGGGACAGAATCCGGCGCCCCAACTGGGACTAGAACCCGGTGTGCCGGCGCCGCTAGGTGGAGGATTAGCCTAGTGAGCCGCGGCGCCGGCCCCTAATGTGTTTCTTGATGGCTTCCCAATAGTATCTGAAGTGCCTCTATCTGTCTGTATTCCTATAAATGATTTAGAGTTTAGAAGAGTGAATTTGCCTCTCCTAAAAAGGAAATAGGTTCATCAAAAAGTTGAATTAAAAGGTAAACTGATCTTAAAGGCGAAAACATGTTGAAATTCCCATTTATTGCATGTATTTTCCATGAACTTTTTGAAGATTCCTCATGATTTATCCATTGGATTCATCATTGCTCTTGGACAAAAAGCAAACACTGCCACTTAACACCGTCACAACGTTTTTCCAACCCAGCAGACCATCTAAGCAGAGGACACCCAGCCGCTTTCACGGTAGCTGGAGACGGTAATCTGCATAACTAAAGGAGCCAGGTGCTCAGCGGTGCCCACAGCCACGGCGCCATTTATTCAGCAATTACAAATTGTGCATCAATCGGTTTCCATGGTTTGCCCAGCACCGCCGCTTTGCAGGTGGCTCGGAGATGGAGCTTGTCGCTCTGCCTGTTAAAAAGTGAGCAATGTCACATCTGCCTCCAACATGTCACAGACAAGTGCTTCCTGAATATAAGGGCCTTCGTCTTTGAAGGGTGGTTTATCCCAGCGGCTTCAGAGGCAATGAGGGACCTGGCTTTACTACTTGGCCTGCTCTCTTTCCAGTTTCAATTCCCTTTCGGTTTTCCTGCAAGAAACATTTCTCTCAAGTGCATGCAAGATACTGATGAATTCCTTTCTGATCTGAATTCAATGAAGCCCAAAGAATACGCTTTAAGAAGTAAGTGGGTTTCTCTGGCCCATTGGGTAGGTGGACACAAGGCGGGCCGAGGTTCATGCTTGAAACGTGTTAGATTTTGCCGAATTAAAAAACACAGAACCAAACAGGGAAGACAAGACGTGCCTTAGTTTACAAAGTACGCCAGCAATCTGGGGCGGGGGAGGAATTTTGACTGCAGATCTGTCCGTTTAGCTGGAAGCAATCTTTGTGGACCAATGTCTTAAAAGATGAGAACTGTTTGTAAATTGTGCAATGCTGTTTAGCATTGCTGACACGGTAACATTTCACTGCTGTAGGAGCTACCTTGGTTTATTTCTGTTTCTAAACATTTAGTCTGCCTTCGGTAATGAGTTGCTTCATTATGCAGGGAAAACTTTTGCCATGCGTGCTGGATGGGGAATTCTAAGGCGTGCTTGCTAAATGTGCTGGCTTGAGCAGGAAGAAGCGAGACTGTAGGCCACCTTCTGCATGCGAGATGGAGGCCTCCGTGCGGCCCCGGTTTGTTTTGTTACTTTTCCAACATTATTCTTCCAACTAAGGGCACATCCAGCTTTCCTGTATGCAGTGGGCAGGAAGTCGGATTTGTTTTCAGTGGGGCAACCTCTCCTTCAGGAGAAAGATTCATTGTTGATGCTAATGGGAAACCACTCACAAGGAGATGTAAACACTCACTCTTTCCAAAGCCAGATCGACTGACGTGGCAGTTTCCATTTCCATTTCGAGTGCATGACTAGTTTATTTTGTGTTGAAGAGCACTTACTCATGCAATATATACCAAATTGCTCATATTGGTCATGTAGTATATACCATCGAGGTAAATCAAAGTTTGATCTAATAGTAGTTCACAGCGGCATATGAACTCAAGCAATTATTTACCATTTTCCACTGGATTAATGTCCTAGTATTTAATAAAATGGGGGGTTAAACAGAAATCCATTTGATTCAATACCCTTCTTTAAGTCACATGTTGGAATTGATTATGTTTTGCTGATATTATGATATTATGATACTGATAGGGAACATTCGCACAAGCTCTGGCCTACTAAGTGAGCCAAGAGAATCCAGAAGGTGCAATGACTCGTGTGTATTTCTGGTGGCGAGGTGGTGTCACTTACTGTCCTTGTGCGTCACCACCGAGCAAAAGCTGTACAAGTTACCATGGTCACGCACCAATCATGTTCCTTCTTTAAGTTAAAAATTTCCAAGCTATTTCAAAAGGGAGTTATGTGATAGGCATAAGTGAGATTGTTTTAACCGATTTCATTCTAATGTACCAGAAAATACGTGGCACTGTGGCCTTGACATTTTGCCCGAGATTTCTGAAGCACAGCGTGTGGTTCTGACCTTGGTTCTCATTATTGTTTTCCTGACTGCCATGCGGATCAAAGAATCAGAGTCAGTGCTCCGTGAGTACTTCTACAGGGCAGGCTCCGATGCCAGCCCTGGGCGGGAGCCGTCCCTTGCAGCCCCCAGCCCCCCAGCCTCAGATATGGCTAACAGTCATTATCACCTCTATCAATGAGGAAACTGAGCTACAGAGATGTCAAGTGTCCTGCCTGCAGTGAGTGGCAGAGATAGAGGACATGGGCTCCAATCCTGACAGTGGAGTCTGCACATTAGGTCATTGGCTAGAAGGACCAACAAGGGCAACACACACCAGCAATATGTAGAGCGATATGTATCAACATAGAGGGGCCACACAGAAATTAAAAAAAAGAACCACCCCAGCACTGCAAGGAGATGCCACACAGCAGCTAAGCCATACGTGCTCATGAAGGTTCTCGTTTGCTATAGGCCTGCAGTATGTTGAGAAACAGAAGTTTGGAAGGAAACCTCCCACTCAGCCTAGGGGCTGAACTTACTTTCAAGCTGGGTGATGAGAACACAGGCATTTGTTTCCCCTGTGTACCTTTTAACTTACACACTGCATTTACTAGGACATTTTAAAGTGCCATTTCCAATCCCAAAGCCCAGTGCTGGTAAGGGGCATAGGCTCTCAGGTCCTGGGATAACGGGCAGGGGGCTGAGGAATGAGGCGGAGAGAGGGCCCCTGAAACCCCTGCAGGCGGAGAGAGGGCCCCTGAAACCCCTGCAGGGATGTTGGGCCTTCCAGAACAGGCCAGAGACTGCTCATCAGACTCATTCTGGCAGCAGTCAGGTGGGTTCAATGTGGGGAAGAATACTGCAGGAGTGCTAATTCTAAAACAAGACCTCCTATTGCCCTTTCTACCATCCTCTGACCACTGGTTTTCCAGTAGATAACACACCCACTGCCTTACTGGGAACAAAATCCACCCAACACTCTCGGGTGCTTTGATTCTGCCGCCCTCTCAGGTCTTGGGGACTTAGGAGGCTGACTCAATTTTGTGTACAACAGAATTAGAACATAAGCTGGTTCTGGTAAGAAGAATTTCTTTGAAATCCATGCATAGCAGAATCTTCAAAAAGTTCATGGCAAATGCATATGATAAAAACCATACCTAGGTTTCATTTTTTTTTTTTTGCACCAAAATCAACTTGTCTCTTAATTCCTTTTTTTCTACCACCATTTTGAAGTGCTATATATATTTTTTTGCCCCTATTTTCTGCCCAAGCCTTCATGCACGTGTTCCAGTGTTCTGGTGCCTTTGCTTCCGGTTTTGTTACTGTTGCAAACTCCGTCATCTGTGGAAATACATATTCAGTAAATCTCTTACGCACAAAACTAAGATGGCTGACATCCAGCTTCCTGATTAACGAGTTTTCTCCCCTTCAGTTGTCTTCCTCCTGGACCACTACAGCGTTAGCTGTCTTCTTCCTTAACACTCACCTATTTCCAACTCCTAGACAAACCCATCCGTGACGCCCTGTGCTGATGATCGGGCCTCTCTCTCCTTCCCTCTAGACTTGGCCCCTGGAACCTTCCTCTTAGCAGCACTCTGCTCCTTTCTTTCTTACACTTTCCTTGTAACCTGGTCAGGTTTTTCCAACAACATGTGGAACTGTCCATATGGTGTTAGATAGGCTGTCCCGAGGCCTGGGGTCTCATGCAGTCTGAGCCAGCAACTGTGTGACCTTGCCCAAGTCACGTCACCTTTCTCGACAAGTGTACTCACTTGTGTTTTCTCAATTCTAAACATTGATGGCAAAATTTTTTACAAGTCTGATTCCTAGGCCTAGCAGTGTGCAACAGCTGGTCTGTGCTGACATGAGAGAGCCAGTTGTTAAGATTGTCAAGCCAATTGTTCAACAGTTATCGTTAATGGCTAAGTCATACATATCTACAATTAAGGACAAAAGTAATATTCAAAAAATAGTAAAATCTAGTAGTATGATAAACTATTTTTTTTTTTTGACAGGCAGAGTGGACAATGAGAGAGAGAAAGACAGAGAGAAAGGTCTTCCTTTGCCGTTGGTTCACCCTCCAATGGCCGCTGCGGCCGGTGCATCACGCTGATCCGATGGCAGGAGCCAGGTACTTATCCTGGTCTCCCATGGGGTGCAGGGCCCAAGCACTTGGGCCATCCTCCACTGCACTCCCTGGCCACAGCAGAGAGCTGGCCTGGAAGAGGGGCAACCGGGACAGAATCCGGTGCTCCGACCAGGACTAGAACCCGGTGTGCCGGCGCCGCAAGGCGGAGGATTAGCCTAGTGAGCTGCGGCGCCGGCGTAGTATGATAAACTATTATCAGTGCCCTTGCAGCTATTATGTCCCTGGGTCTCTATGGTCAGCGTTATGGTATGCTACTGCCCAGGGCCTTCTAACTTCCCCCCAGCAGGCAGCCACAGTGGGAAGGCACCACCAAGGAGGTTCCCAACCACTCGATTCATTTGTTGGCCTTCTAGACTTAAAGTCATGATGGAGAAATGGTGAAGAATGTACATGTAGCATGAAGGAAGTGCAGGATCTGTAACTACGCTATGAACAGCACAGAAAGATGAGGAAATATTCCAGCACTCAGACGGCCATCTGAGTCAGCAAGAGTTGCTCACGTATGGAATCAGTGAAATTGTGGCGTACATCTTGTTTCACAGCCTTATTACTCCTTCAGATAAACAAAAGTATCAACCAAAATTCATGTCAGCACCATACCATGGATTGGCTAGGGACAGCAGGCTCGCAAACAGTGAAAGGATTCTGTGAGAATCAACTAGCTACATGTGCAGTTTGTACTAAGGAATATTCTAGATTTCATTGTTATTTTTAATTTGTATTATGGGCTGAATTGTGCTTTCCTCAAATTCAGAGGTTGAGGTCCTAACCCCAATATCTCAGAATATGATTGTATTTGGAAACATAAGCGATCTTTAAAAAGCTTATAAAAATGTATTATGAAAAGACTATGCATAGATTTAAAATTGCTGCACCAAAATAAATTTATCTTTTAATTCCCCCCCCAACTCTTTGGGGTCCACACATAGGATTTTTAAAAGAGATAAACATCAAAGACAACGGCAGACCAGTATCCCTGATGAACACATATATGAACGTTTTCAGTGAAGTCTTAGTAAATCAAATCCAACAGCACATCAAAAAGATTATTCACCATGATCCTGTGGGATTTACCCTGGGGACACAGGGATATTTCAACATATACAAATCAATAACATAATCCATCATATCAACAGAATTAAGGATAAAAGCTTTGGCATCATCTCAATAGCTACAGAAAAAGCTGAAAAAAATCCAACCTCCTTTCATGATAAAAACCCTGAACAAATTAGGTCTAAAAGAGTCATACATCAACATAATCAAAGGCCATATATGACAAACCCACAGAAAAGATCATATTCAACGGGGGAAGCCAAAGCATTTCCTCTAAGATCTGGAATCAGACAAGGATATGCAACTCTCACTGCTCTCATTCAGTGCACTCCAGAAGTGTTAGCCAGAGCAGTTAGGCAAGAGAAAGAAAGAAAAGGCATACAAATAGGAAGGGACAAAGTCAAATTATTCCTATTTGCACAGATATGATTCTATTAAAAAAAAAAAAAAAACCTAGAGAATCTATCAAAAAGACTAGAACTGAAACTCAGTTGTAGAATACAAAATCACCATGTACAAGTCAGTAGCATTTTTACACACCAATGAACAAGAAATAAGAGCAATTCCATTCACAATCTAAGGGTACCTAACAGTGTTCATGGAGAATCAAAAATATTTTGGTGCAAAAAACTTTTGAAATCCATGCATACTCTAGTCTATCAAAGAGCTCAATGGAAGATGTATTATGAAATAATTTTGCAAGGCTTTAAAATTTATACCCAAATAAGCTTATCTTTTAATTTGCTCTTCCCATAAACTTTTTGAAGTATCCTCATAGCTACAGATATATTGGAATAAATTTAACCAAAGATATGAAAGACCTCCACAGTGAAAGTTACAACACAGTAATAAGAGAAATTGAACAAGACACCAAAAGAAATGGAAAGAACTTCCATGTTCATGGATTAGAATATGCATTAAAATGCCCATTCTGCCCAAAGCTATTTAAAGATTCAGTGCAGTCCCTATTAAAATATCAATGACATAATTCACAGAACTAGAACAAACAATCCTAAAATTCATATGGACACTTAAAAGACCTCCCAACAGCCAAAGCAATCTTGTGCTAAAAAGAACAAAGCTAAAGGTACCATAGTATCAGATTTCAAGACATATTACGGCGCTATTTTAACCAAAACAGCATGGTCCTGGAATAAAAACAAGACACACAGACCTATGTAGACATCAATCTATGAATCCATAGCCAAATGAGTTTCAACAAAGCTACCAAACACGCACTGGACAAAGGACACTCTTCAATAAGCAGGACTAGGAAAACAGTGCAGAAGATTCAAATTTGCAACAGTGCCCTGCTTCTCACCCTATACACAAAGTCAACTAAAAATTGATCAAAATCTAAACACAAGACCCGAGACTATGAGAAGAAAACATAGGTTTAACAAAGACATTAGCATAAGTGATTTTTTTTGGACAGGACCCCCAAAGCACAGGCAACAAAAGTAAGACAGGACAACGGGATTTTATCAAACCAAGAAGCTCTGCACAGCAAAGAGAACAGAGTGAAAAGACATTGGACAGAATGGGAGGAAATATTTATGAACAATTCAACTGAAAAAGGAGGAATATCCAGAGTATGTAAGGAGTTTAACAACAAAAACCAGAAAACAAAAAACTCCATGAAAAAGCAATCTGGTTTATTGGCAGGGAGAATCTGAATAGATATTTCACAAAAGAAATACAAATGGCTAATAAATATATGAGGAAATGTGCAAGTATCATTTATCACCACGAAAACGCAGATCAGAACAATGAGATTATCTCACTCCAATTAAAATGGCTTTTATCAAAAATCCAAAAAAAAAAAAAAAAACCACACTGGCAAGGATACACAGAAAAGATAATGTTTATACACTCTTGGTGGGAATGTAAAAGCTAAAAGTAGATCTACTGTATGAGCTAGCTACCTCACTTCTGGGTGTGTGGTCAAAGGAAGTGCAATCAGCGTTTTACAGAGATGCCGCACGCCCATGTTTGTTGCAGTGCTATTCACAATAGTTCAGACACGAATCAACTTCAGTGTCCATTGACAGATGAATGGATAAAGCAAACATGGTAGGTATACACGAAGAAATATTCTCCAGCTGTAGAAAGGATGAAATTCTTACATTCACAGCAAAGTGAATAGAATTAAGTGTTGCGAACACAGACAAAAAGCATGCTGCTTCCCAAATGTGGAAGTTTAAATAAGTTAACCTGAATTCATTTTTTTAAAAAATGATTTCATTACTTATTTGAAAAGCAGAGACAGATCTTCTATCTGCTGGTTCATTCTTCAAATGACGGTAATAGCTAGGTCTAGGCAGGCCATAGCCCTCCTGGTGTCCCACAGGGTGGCAGGGGCCCAAACACTGGGGTCACCTTCAGCTGCCTTCCCAGGCATATGAGCAGGAAGCTGGATGAGAAGTGGCACAGCCAGGACTCAGACAGACACTCTGATATGGGATGCAGGCATCAGAAGCCGCAGCCTAACCTGCTGTGCCACATCAGCCCTAGATCTGAATTTAGAATGAAGCTTACCAGATGCAGGAAGAGTTTTGGGCCGTGGGTACCAAACCACAGAAACCATGGGTGCTACTGTTCCATAGCCCAGTGGGGCAACTCTGGTTCACAGTAACTTTTCATACTCAATTAACTGGATGAGAGGACCTAGTAGGCTCTAAGCATAAATTAGGAAATAGATATGCAAATTGCCTGGTTTGATCAGTGTACACTGTCTACATGCATTGAAATATTATATCATGCCCTATAAAAAGGTACAGGTATTGCATATTAATCTCACATGCAAAGATACAATTAAGCCAAAAGGAGATGAGTAGGAGAGGCCCTAGCCCAGTGGCTGGTGCTGTTCTAGGAGGAGAGTAGGACAAACATGCACAGTGGGAGACCACTTGATGACGCAGCAAGAAGACAGCCACTTTGAAGCCAAGGAGAGACCTCGGAAGAAACCAACCCTGCCGACAGCCTGGTTTGGCACAGAACAGCTTCCAGACCCCGGAGAAAACAAATTCCTGTTGTTTAAGTCTGCAGTACTTTGCTACAGAAACTCTAAGAAACTAACACAGTATGCCGCATTTTCATATCTATAATATATAATACCCCCTTGGAAGATTGCATAGGTTGAATTTTGTCTTCCCCAAAAGATACACTGAAACCTTACTCCCCGGTTCCTGCAGATCTGACGTTATCTGGAAATAGAGACCAGCTAAGGGCAGCCCTAATCCAGCGACTTCTGCAAGGGAGATTTGGATCCAGGCACAGGGAAACACCAGACCACAGAGGAGGCTGAGATTGGAGCGACGCCCTGTAAGCCCAGCACTGCTGGCAGCCACCAGGAGCCGAGAGGCACAGGAGGATCCAGTCCTGCCGAGCCCTCGCTTTCAGGTGTCCAGCCTCCAGGACCACTCATGGAGCGTGGAAGACAGCCCTGGGAAATGCGTACAGACTTGCTATGCTGTCACAAACCGCTCTAGAAACACGGCGAGCACTGAGCAGCTGGAATGGAAGGATAACAAGTTCATCAGTCTCGGGTAGGCCCTGGGCCTCTTCTCCCGAGAGGTAGCGGGCCCACACAGCCATTTCTGAGGTCCAGCCTGGCCTGTTCCTAACACTGGGCAGGCCAGGCCTCGCGGGGAACCCTCCTTGCGTGGACTTTTAACTTTACCCCATGTATCGTGACTCCCTGGTTTCTCAGGATTTGAGTCTTCCGGCACCTTCTTCCTCCAGGACATAATAGCGGGAGATTAGCAGTGGCCTCTGGTCAAGAGGCCTGCAGAGCTTCTCACTTCCGGTCTTCTCCGATCTCCTCAATACCTTGAATTCCCTAAGCAGCTACTTTCGCTCCCAGGCTTTCTCAGCCCTTCACGCCCCGGAGCCCACCCGGAGCCCACCAGGCCTGGGCCAGGTCAAAGCGCAATCAGGAGCTGAGGAAAGAATTTCCGGTCTTTCGCCTGAGCAGTCATGGCCTCCCAGGGTCTGCACTAGCAGGAAGCTGGGGTCACAAGAGAGGGCCAGGTGTTGAAGCCAAGGCATCTCAAAGTGGAACACAGAATCCCCAGCCAGTGGCTGAGCCTCTAGCTGACCACCTGGCTGGCGTCTATTTTGACTGTGACCCGTCACAAGAGGCTGGGTGTGGAGTTTTCCACTCACATCATATCAGAGCTCCAACAATTAAGATTTTGGAGCCTTGGGGATGCTGGATTTGGGGACTAAGGGTGCTCAACTTGTCATGATGGGGAGAGCAAAGGCTCCACCAGGGACCAAGGACTGTGCCAGCCGTGGAATGTCCCCCGCAGACTGCCGCCTCTGGGGGTGTCACTCGGGACTCTTGGCTCTCATTCCAGGAGATGAGCCCTGGTTATTGTGGGCTTTTGGGGAGGGAGTCATCAGATGCGAATTATCTGTCTCACCCAACTCATTTAAAAAAATAAATATGAAGCAAACCAGTACCACCCATGTTCAGGCTGTGTGTGTAAGGTGTATATGAAGCAAATCAATTTCATGTTTAGTACTGGGTCCCGTCCCCAAGATAGCTCATCTTGCATATGCAAATATCCCAAAATCCAAAGAAGAAAAAAAAAGCCAAACAATTATGGCTCCAAGCATTCTGGATATGGGATACTCTAACTTGACTTTTGGCGTCTGAATGTAGCCCATTTCCCATCTGGCTATCAGACTGCAGGGCGTTTCATTCAGGGCCCACTCCTCCACTGGTCCTGGCGTTAGGGACAGAAGGGATGCTCAAGCCAGGAAAGTCTCTGACCAGAGAGTAAGTACCGTGGGCTCCCTCACACATCTGGGGTCACCGGAGACCAGACCTCCATGCTTTAGTGGGATCAACTATGGTCCCCAAAATATAGGCACATCCTCATTCCTGGAACCTGTGACTGATAACCCGAGACTGGAAGAGCATCTCTGCAGGTGTAAGGCAAGGGTCTTAGATGGGAGACTCCCCTGGGTGCTCCGGGGGTGGGAGCTATATCCAGCCACATCCTTGTCCTTGAATATCTTGCACGTGCTCTCTCACACACAGACTGCCCACAGACACAGGGACTGGAGTGGCCACAAAGCAAGGGAGGCCAGCAGCCCCCCAAGCTGACAGAGGTAAGGAACCCACCCCCCTTAGAGCCTCCAGGGGCCCAGTCATGCTCACACCTTCACTCTTGTTTCAGCGACACAGAGGTTTCAAACATGGCAAAAACCACACTTCTGTTCTTTCAAGCCACCAAGGGCATGGCCATCTGCTGCAGCAGCCACAGAAGTGCACACACCTGTGGTTGTTCTGCAACCCGCCCCCCCCCAAGATCAACCGTGGAGCAGGCCCACGCAGCCTGCCCGAGGAACTAGCCTGTGACACTGGGAACACGTTCAGACCTCTTCCTGGGCCCTTTGAGGCAGCAGTCTACCTATACGCCCTGTATCAACTACTATGCAACTCCAGTTCTTAAGGACCCGCGGTCTAACGCGGGATCTGGTAGGTGCCTGGTAAACACTGGCTGTTCATGCTGAAGATGACTTCCTGCAGGGTTTGCTTCTGGCCTCGCATTCCAGAAGCTTCTGCTCTCTTCATGGTGTAAGAGCATCAGACTATAAAATTTAAGACAGTTGATGATTGTCTTTCCTTCCTCCAAACCCAGAAATTAATCACCTGTGCACTTTAATAGTCACTCGTCATCAACACCACACGACAAAGAAAACCTGCCTGCCAATTAGCCCAGGATGAAAACAACTTGTTTTCAATCTTCTGAAAATGAAAACTTGGAGCAACTGCCGTGTGATTTGAAGTAGCAGGTGCGATGCATCACTAGGCTAGTCTATTCCTTCCTCCTGTGGCAATCACGAGGTACTTTTTGGTTTATTTGGATGGTACCTGCACCCTAGCTTCTTCTGAAAAAAGAGGAAAGATTTATTTGAAAGGCAGAGTTACAGAGAGAGAGAGAGACAGAGATGAGGGTGGAAAAGGGCACCCTTGTCCATTGGAGTTGATATCCAGAAAGTAAATGCAATTTTTGCATGCACACACAAACTCAGCTAAAAACCCACAAATGCAAACAGTTTATATAAAGCAACACAGCAATTGGAAAGAAACATGAACTCAACCTTCTCAGATGAAGAACTGGGTGTCCCCGTCTGTCCGCCCCTCAGGTCTTACCTAAGGGGGAAGACAAGCTCAGTATCGACACTGCTCTTGTTTCTGTTTCCTTCAACTCTTGCAGCTCCAGATTCTTCAACTTTCATCTGGAGAGCCTCGGCTGTCCGTGAGTGGTGGAGAGGGAACTCCCAGCATCCTCTAGTCTGTTTATGCGTCCAGTTGTGTTGTTGCTTTGCTGATAGGGAGGATTTCGTACCATTGTGGAACTGGATCTTGGGCATAGGAATTTAGTTTTTTCAAAGTTTCAATTCAACAGCTGTTCATGACATTAAGACATGCCCTTCCTCCTCTGTGGGAGACAGGGAGGTACACGATGAAGAGGGCAACGCACCTTTCAGTGGACACCTGGAGCTTTTCCTGGGGAGACGGTCCTTCAGGTTAGACTCGGGATGACGCGTGCATTGCCAGGCAGGTGGGGAATGGGGACAGCTCAGGCAGCAAGACACACAGGCCCCGGCCCAGCGCAGTCCTGCGGCGGAGCGGAGAAGTGAGCGTGGCTTGGGCAGAAGAGGCTGCTGGGACAAGCCTGAGCACCAAGGCCCTTTTAGGCCATGCTCAGGAGTCTGGACTCCATCGGAACCGTCAGAGCAATCGACCCTGGCTGCGTGTTAGAATCACCTGGGAAATTCTGAAAAGCTGGTCCTGCCTAACTCCCCCTCCCCGACCAACTAAGTCATCTTTTGTGAGGGTGGAGCAAAAAGCCTCAGGTGATTCCTAGGCCCTCCAGGGCAGAGTCAGAGCTCCAGATAAGGGATCTACAAAGTTCCTATCTGAAGTCAGTGAACCCGAGGCTACTGCAAAAGGCTCATGGACGTCCACAGTGACTCTGGGGGTGAGGCTCGGATAGGCGCCACGGGCACAAGCTACAAGCCAGTCTTTGACAACCACAGGCCACGGTGGCCCTGAGCACGAGGTCCCAGCGCCAGCCAAGGCAGCTGTGTCAGGCAGTGCTCTTTGGCGTGCTGTGCCCCTCTTCCAGGCAGTCAGGGCTGGCCAGGGATCCTGGGCCCTTGTCCAGTCACCCCTGCCCTCTGCCCTTTGCCCCCAAGCTGGTGGATAACGGTCTCAGTGCCACTACTTTAAAGCAATTAGGGGGAACAACCCCCCCTACAAGAGGGACAGCGTTACTGGTAAAGCAGCAAATGGCATTGCTGGTGACCATGGCACGCTGGTCTTTCTGTCCTACACCCAGGACCTCTGCACACCTCTTAGATTCCTGAGCAGGTGCCATGCTGGGTGTCCTGGGCGTCCACACTGCCCTCAGCACACTCCACCTCACAGAGCGAACAGGGGTGCAGAGGCCAAGGTCACAATATGAAAATCCCCAAGGAACAGATATGTAAGACAATGACAATGGATTGGACCAGTCTGAGTACTCTGAAGCACAGTCATGGGAGCAGACGGCTCAAGGAGTTCAAAGAAGTACAACCAATACAACCAATACAACCAAAGAGATGAGGGAGGGCCAGACGCTTAGCCGAGCGGTGGGACACACAGCCAAGAGGGCCTGGCCAGGACCAGGCGGGGGTGCTGTGCACTGCTCCGATGGTAATTAATAAATCCATCCATCCATCCATCAGTAAATAACTCTGCAATGTAAGGTCCCACAAAACCAGATACAAATTTTTTATTTAAAGACACCAGTATTTTTCCCCCTAGATACACATGGAGACAAAGAAAAGTTACCAAGTTGTAGTTATATCTCTTCACTCCCCAGGAAACATCTTAACCAATAACTCTCTTGCAGTAACTATTGACAGCCATGGGATAGCATGAGGGAGTTCACTGCTGTTTCCCTGGTGGTCAGGGAGAATGGGGATGCAAAACACAGACATGGAGAGTAGATTCTCAGCAGATCTTTTTCTCTCTCTTTTAAAAAAATATTTATTTGGGAGGCAGAGAGGGGGAGAAAGAGAGTGCTTCCATCTGACGGTTCACTTCTGAAATGCCTACAGTGTCTAGATCCGGGCTTGGCCAAAGCCAGAAGCTAGGAACTCGGTGCAGGTTTTCCATACGGGCGGCAGGAACCCAATCACTTGAGCCATCCCCGCTGCCTCCCAGGGCCCGTATTAGGAAGCTGGAGTCAGAAGTTGGAGCCAGGCATTGAACCCAGGTATTCTGATATGGGTTGTGGGCATTTTAACTGGTGCTTTAACCTCTAGGCTGGACATTGGTCCCTCTCTCCTTTTTTCAGTCACATACATGTGATAGGTTTATAGGTTTACATATGGAGCTGAGTACCTGTAGGTTCCTTTGAATGTGACACGCTGACGCTCATGTTGCCAACTTCTTTTGCTTTGAAATTCAGTGTATGACTCCGTGGGGAAGCTTGGGAGCAACGTTCTTAATGGAAACCTCGACAGGCTGGGGTCCTACAGCGAGTGCCTCTCCACCCGTGCCCCGACGGGCAGCTTCCAAGGGCAGTACTGCAAACTTCACATGCTGCAGGTGAGCCCAAGCACCCACGCGCTCGCACTCGGAGGACACCTCCACGCCATGGCACGGCATCCAAGACCACTGCACACACTGCCTTTCCTGATGACAAAACAAAACAAAAATCAGACACAAAAAGATTAGGATGTTTTGCAAAAAGTTAAAATGAAATTTTACATTAGCAGAAACTCGCTCAGCGCCTGAGTGTGGGACATTACACAAGACCCTTGTCCACAAACCACATAGGCCTGAGATATTCTTCTTATGGGGTAAGCCCTCTCAACGACCTTCATGGGGAATCCAAGGTCAAATGCTGGGAGGCAACTCTGCTAGCATGATTCTGTCCACGCTCCTTGGGTGCGTTGGGTGGCTTTCTTCTTCCTTCTTGGGCTCAGCTGTTACTAGGGTAGAGTGGAGACTCTCCACCACTTGGGTTTTGAGTTTTCTCTCCGTTCCCCTCCTCCTCCCCCAAAGCCCTAGGCTGGCCCCTTGCTGCCAAGACATCACATCATGCTTGGTACAGGGTGGATCACCCTGAGGACCTTGGAACACACTTCCAGACTCAGCATCAGTTGAGGGAGACAGCAGAGGGGGAGTGGACTTCCATTACCCATGAGCCTCTTCTCAGCAGCAGAGCTCCAAACAAGACTTTGAGGTCATCATAGCAGCTGGGCCCTAGCCTTTATGACTACACTGCTCGATCAGTGGTCCAAGGTTGCAGGGCCCACTATCTTCAAAGCAGGCTAATCCTTTTAGTGTTCAGAAAATAAACTGTGAAGGGCACAGTCCTTTGTAAAATACACAGATGGATTTTATGTGTGTCACATGACATTAAAGAAAATCACATTACTGGTAGGCTAACAACAATTGCATGAAACAACTCAATAAGAAGTCCAAGATCTCTGATATTAAAGCTATAAAATGATCTTGTAATGGTTAGCCATGGAGATGGGGAGAGTCATCCTGCCAAGGTCCTGGGTAATAACTGCTTGAGGGCTTCATTCATGTAGACAAATGTCATTTTCAAAGCAGATGAATGGTTTTGATATTGGAGAGAAAGGACTGGCTGACACAATCAAATTAGTTATGTATTTAAAAGAAGCATCTCAGAAATTCTCATTTATAATTTGATCTTTTGTTTATTGGAACAGACATTCTAATTATTAGCTTGATTTATTAGTAAGTTCCTTACTTGATACATTGTGTCCTGCTACCAAGTCATAGCAACTTGGCAATTATATTGAAAATTGTCAGAGAGTCAACTGCTAACGACCTGAAATATGGAAGAGAAATGAAATGAGGCAGATTTTCCCAAACTAGTGTCTGCTTTCAAAGTAACAAGCCACAGGATAGGCCTGGGGGTGTACTTTTATTTCCATTTGGGTACATGTGATGTTCCGGAAACTCACTTGAAGTGCTCTGTAATGGAAAATCCATGTCTTAAGAACCTAGAAAGCTTTTCTGCTTTCAACACCCTTCTCTGCCCTCTCCTGATGTGCTTAGTTTACGGACAGTACAGCAGTGTTGCTTAGCATATATGAACCTGTGCATACGCCGTGAACCCTGAAATTAAAGAGCATGCATGTTTGCGTTTCCCAGGATGGAGCTGACTACAGTGTGGGCGTGTGCGTCCCCAATTCCTGTGCTGAAGAGGACGTGACTATGATGTCACGACTGGGTAGGTACCGAATACCCAGCGAACGTGTGTCTCAGCACAAAGTCTGAAAACCCCCAATTCCTTAGAGCCAACAAAGGCGACTCCTTCTGGACTGAACCAACCTTTCACTCTGATCAAGCCAGCAGACTGGGAATAGTGGAGTTCTGTGGGGCTTGGGAGAGGAGGTGATAAGATAGCACTGGAGAGGGTAGGCAGGGCGAGACAGGGAATCAAGAAGGGGTACGAGCTGAGACTTTAATAACAGGAAGCCACTCGCAGCTGCCTAGACAGGCCTGAAGAAAGGCATGAGGGGGTCTGGTTTCCATATTGTGTGTTCTCTGCTGTGGCCCATTTGTGACAGTCTGTCTCCTGCCAAATCCAGAAGCCACTAGCACTAGACTTGTGGGACGCCATGTGTGGGAACAGCCTGTGGCCCTGGTGGTCACCTGCCAGCTGTGTGATCCGGGCAGGTCACCTGACCCCTCCACGTTTGACCCTTCCTCTGTACAGCAGGGCGGGGCTCTGACCTTCACCCTGGCTCCCACATCTGTACAGCCTGTGTATCACAGCTCACCTCAGCTATGCAGATGGAAGACATTTAAGTCCAGATGGGTTGACTTCCTCCAAGTCTTGCAAACTTTTCAAGCAAGAGCTTTAAAATTTCTGCCACTGGAGTCTTTTGTATTTATGCCAGGCCTCTAAACAAGAACCGATGTGACCCATTATTGCTTTCTGCATTAATATGTTGATAGTGCAGCTAGTGTTCAATGACCTTCAGTTGTCCTCTGAATTTATGATGATCCTTACAAAGCTGCTAGCCAAGTGTTTCACGTGTTGTTAAAAAAGACAAATTGCTATCAAAGTCAAATTTAAATTCTTGTTGGACAAGTCATAAATATCCTGGAAACAAAGATAAATTTTGCAGTTTTCATTAAATTAGCATTGCAAGTAAATAAGTAACTCCCTAAGTTTACTGATTTAATGGTCTTTAAGAGATTTATTAATTAGTCTAATTTTTCTGGCTATGCCAAATTTACCAGCCAGAGTCGATGTCAGAGTAACAGAGAATGTTAGCAACAATTGCTAAGGGGGGCATTTTGGCACAGCAGTTAACTTGCTGCTTGGGCCACCCAGGGCCCTTATTTGAGACCCTGGGTTTGAGTTCTGGCTCTGCTTCAGATCCAGCTTCCTGCTAATGTGCTTCCCGCGAGGCAGCAGGTAATAGTTCAAGTTCTTGGGTCTTTGCCACCCATGGGGGAGGCCTGGATTGGATTCTGAGCTCCCAACTTCAGCCTGGCCAAGCCCTGGCTGCTGTGGACATTTGGAGAGTGAACCAGCAAATGGAGGCTTCCTATTACACTGCCTTTCAAAGAAATAAAAATTTAAAGAGAAATAATTGCTACTGACACTAAGACATTTTGAGAAGGTAGTGTTTGGAGAAAAGCAAGGTGAAGGTTCTCTTTGGGGAACGGGAAGAAGGAAAGGGCATGGTCAGGGTGAGCTCAGTGGACCTGGGGAATTGTGTTAGTGGAATTTGGTCTTCGTGGCCAAGGTTATTTCTCTAGCTTCGGCACAAAGGCTGGGCTAGAAGTCAGGGCACCTTTGTCCAGGGGCAAAGAGCCCCATCTGGAGAAGATTTGTCAGCTAATCCTTAAGGCTCTTTGATGCAGTTGCCAACATTCCCTCTACAGATGTGCGGACAGCCAGCTCAGCAACACAGGCGGTAGCTGCTGGCACATCCTTGACTCCCCCAGAGCAGGAGAGACAGGAGGGACAGGCCAGGAAGAGACCATGTCTGCATCGCAGAGGGAGGGAGCGTGCTGGGCAGCTCGGGACACACTGCTTGTGAACAAAGCTTTGGGTGAAACACCGCAAAGCTGTTGTCGTGGGCTGTTGCAACATTTCACCCACAGGATGGTACATGTTGGTGAGGTTGGGTCCTCCTGGAGGACTAGCCTCTTTGCTAGTCCCCTGGTGCCCACCTGTAGCCCTCGGTGCTCCCTGCTGGTGGATGGGTCGCTCTGGTCTCTGCCTCCCATAGTCTCTGTGGCCAGGCTTCCCTGTTATAAGGACACCATTCAGAGTGGATGCAGGGCACACTCTACCCTTGACTCATTCATCCCGAGTTGATGGTATTGGTAAAGGTTTTGTTTCTACCATATTCACATGGTCCAGGCCTTAGGTCTTGAACCTTTTTGAAGGGACTCAATTCAACCTAGAATATTACCTAGTCTACTTCCTTATGTGAGTTCTTTGAAATCCAACAAGGAGCAGGGAAGAGGGTGACTCTCAGCCACTTAGCCCAGGGCCCTGCATTGAGCGCCTCCTTGACAGATACTAGACAAATCCTCCTGAGTTCACTGTGCAGCCAGGGGCCCTGCCTGGACAGACACAACTCAAGAGCCAGAAAAGAAGGGGCTTGTCGGAACCACCTGTTCAACACTGGTTGGCAAACTTTACCCAGACTCAACAGTAAATGGCTATCCTCAGAGACTTGCCATTGGAAATTTTAGAATATTTTAGGGTGATCACACAGAGAGGCAATGGGCGCTGAGCTGTTTAGCCCCAGTGTTTAATAGTCCTTCACAGTAAATCCTGAATTGCTCTCTTTCCACCTTCCGTTCCTGTAAGAATGGCAAGGCTCACCCAGTAGAATAGTGGGGCTGCAGGCTTCCCCTCACAAGTCTCTCTTATGGGTTCACCAAGCCCTCAGGAAAAATATGGAGCTATCCTCACAGTAACTCCTTGAAAGAGGGATGTGAAGGGAGCCCAAAGCATTTCACACAATACCGTTTCCTGTTCTCAATTTCCTTCAGAAAGTATTGAGCAGTCGCCTATCTGGTCTTTGCGGGACACATCACACATGTGTGCTGGGATCAAAGCACTTGGGAGTTATTCATTTCAGAAAACCAAAAGGGTAGTTAGTAAGAAAATATGCACGCCTGGGTTACCAGGAAACACTGCCAGGGGATAGGGGCTTGATTTCACAGTGTGTGCCAGGGACGATCCTAGAAACCAGGGCTGCTACGGAGAGAGGACAGGGGGTATTGACAGAGAGCACCCAAGTGGGCGCCGTTAGCCAAGAGGTGGGAAACAGATAAAAGGTTTCCCATTTCCCTGTGTAGACCTGGAATCTGGCCCAGTGTAGACGTTAGGTAGGGAAGACAGAAATGAGCCAGTATGAGAGGGGCCGAAGGAAAACAAAGCAGCCTTGGAAAGGAATGTTGTAGTCTCAGATGCAGCCCAGTACTTCAGCTACAAAGTCCTGCCCATCCCCAACAATGCTAGAGGTGACCCTAGGCTTCCCTCCAAGGAACACTCCCCAGGAGAATTCTTTCTGCCCAGAGCTCAGTGGGCTACCCGGTAATAAAAGCTTGGGAGGAATTTTACCTACTTCACACCCAGAAAACCCCCTGCCCAGGAGAGGAGGTGTGAGGAAGGAGAAGGCAGGAAGAACTGGGCCGTTCCCTTAGGAGCCCCAGCCTGCATACAGACTGCTCTCAGCCCTGTGCCGAGACACGTGTCCACCTGGCCCGTCAGGTGTCAGTGTCAGGTGTCATGTTCTCCCCATTAAACAAAGTAACCTTATCTACCCCGTCTGAATGGCTGGGCACTCCCTCAGGTTCCGCCTGGAGAGGTGCCTGTCCGTTCTGAAGGGGTCCCTACCCCATTCAACCTCGCTACCTTGCTGCTCGCTCCTCTCTGTCTCACACCTGATTCCTTTCTTGCGTGAAGACTGGAAACTCTATTCCAGCCACCTCCACAAAGATACTCGAGGTTGGTTGAGGGAAATGAATAACTTCTTTTTACTGACTTTGGGTGTGCTAGACAAGGCAGCCTGAGGGCCAACCAACACTTTTAAGCTCTTGCTATGGGTCAGGCACTGTACTGAGGGCTTCTCCACGATGGCATCATTTAGTTCTTGCGACAGTCCCATGGAGAGAGCATTGCCAGGATCCTCACTCCACCAAGGGGGGAAACCAAGGCAGAGAGCAGGTAACGTGCCCACGGCCTCATGGCAAGGTGGAGGCCGCAGAACCTGTACTCCTACACTGTGATCCGAGGTTAATTTTCCTTGTCTGTAAAACAAGGGGAATAGTTCTGTGCAGGTTGTTGAAGGCCTAGAAATAAAGAACAAAATGCATCTCACATAGAACAGGTGCTTATGTTACTCAGAGCTGGCACTATGGCTTTAGGAAGCCACAGTGGCACCATCCTTTGCTGGGGTTTGGAAGCCTCTGGTCCTGGTGCGCACCACGTGCTCGCCCGTGAGCTGCACAGGCTCCTGGGAACTCAGACGTCAGCTCTGGGCTCCTGCCTGGATTTGCCGGGTCAGAAGCTTGCAGGGAGGGGAGGCAGAGAGCACCCCGTAAGGTGACTCTGAGGTTCACCAAAGCTCGCGACAGCCGCCCTTGTGTCACCAGCAAGAGCCTCACAAGGCATTTCTCCCAGCGACTCACAGCCTACATCCTAAGTTAATGCTTTCTAGTGTCAGTTCAACCGGAAACTTTGGTTGGATTGTGGGCGTTCATCGTGTTCTTCCATCTGCCATTGCATTTATCGTCATCGTCGGGGGGACCTGCGCACGAGCAGACGTGAGTTGGCCACGGTGCACGTTCAGGCTTGTTGCTTGCAGAGCCAGGCGCTCTGTGAGAGTCCGGCAGGCTGAGAATTCAGGAGACGTGATCCACTTCCGGCCAGGCTGAGAGTTCCCAGTTCAGCATCCTCGTGTGCTCCTCCCTGCCGTGTCTGTGAATCAGATACACTCCTCACTCTGGACCCACAGGGAATTGGTCCAGGATCTCCAGTGGGCCCCCAAATCCATGGGTGCACATCCCTCATACAAAATGGCACAGTTTCCCTACAATCTAAGCATTGCCACCGAGTACCTTAAATCCTCACCAGATTACTTACACCTAAGAAATGTAAGGGGCTGATAAACTGTGTTGTTTGGGGAATAATGACAAGGAGAAAAAGTCAGGACGTGCTCAGTTCAGGGTTGGAGCCCCTAGACACGGAGGGCTGACCATGTAGTAAAAGCCCCCTGCCCTCTCTAATGTTAAGGTTTTATTCTGGAATAACAGAAATGAATGCACTTGGAGACATACGCAGCCTTATTGCAATCTCAAGTATTAATGGAATCTTTTTTTTCTCTCTCTCTCTCGGTAGATATTTTAAGATTCAGAAACACATCGTTTCTGGCCCCTTCCCTCTCTCTGTTTACAACAAATCCTTCCTCCTCACCTGGTGGCGGTGTGGCCAGATGTGCTGCTGGCAAGTTCCCCCTGGACCCGTTCGCTGCCGTGTGTCTGTAAGTACAGGCACCCGAGGTGCCCGGGTGGGATGCTGGCTGTGGAGGCTGGTGCAGCAAGTCCCCCTCCCAGCTGCACCCAGCCCGGTATTTTCATTCACTGGCTGAGGCTGGTCATGCTGGCCGACTGTACCACACTGCATGCCCTCCCACATTCGTATGCTGAAACCGCACCCCCAATGGGCTGATATTAGGGGGCAGGATCCTTGGGAGATGATCAGGTGACATAAAAGGGGCCCCAGAAGGCTCCCTAGCCCCTTCCACCATGAGGAAACTGGCCCCAAGGCTCCAGAGTGGGCTCTCACAACAGCGTCTCTGCTGGCGCTTTGATCTTGGACTTCCTCGCCTCTGATTTCTGTGGTTTATCAGCTGCTTGAACTGCAGTATTTTGTTACAGAAGCCGGGATTAACTAGACACAGGGAGATCACATTGACCCACCAACAAGGCAATGCAAAGGGCTCAGGGCGTGGCCAGCCCTGTGGCGTAGTAGGCCAAAGCAAAGCCTGCATCCCATATGGGTGCTGGTTTGAGTCCTGGTTGCTCCACAAACCATCCAGCTCTCTGCCATGCCCTGGGAAAGGAAAAGATGGCCCAAGTGTTTGGGCCTCTGAACCAGCGTGGGGGACCCAGAAGAAGCCCCTGGCTCCTGCCTTCGGATCGGCTCAGCTCCAGCCCTTGTGGCCATTTGAGGAGTGAACCAGCAAATGGAACACCTCTCCCTCTCTCTCTTTCTCTCTGTTTGTAATACAATCTTAAAGAAAAACAAACAAACAACAACAACAACAAAAAACAGTGTTCAAGAAGGAAGCCAGCCACACCAATTGGGATTGGGGTTCAGGAACTTGTTGTCCCTAAATATTCCTGTTCCTCAAGTCCAGTGACCACCCAAGAACTGCCTGTACTTGAGGCTCTGCGTCTCCCACAGGGCTGCAGCTGGTTCACTTCCCAAACAGGCCACAGAGGCCAGAGCCGGGCAGATTTCCGGGTCTCCCCTGCGGGTGCTTCCCAGGTCATAGCAGAGAGCTGGATTGGAAGTGGAGCAGCGGGACTCAAACTGGCGCCCGTATGGAATGCCAGTGCTGCAGGCTTTATCCGCTACACCACAGTGCTGGCCCTACCACGCCTCTTGATTGCACCAAGAGGCCACATCGAGCCAGGGCCATCCACCTCCTGGATTGGTGTAAGCACACTCTGTGTTAGCTCCAGGACAAAACTGCATAACGGCACTGGTATCACATGTATGCCTGTCTCCAGGGGTGTGTGACTGCATTAGATATGAGATATAGGGGTCCTTAGTCACATCACCTGTGAACAATGTCTTGTTTTGGTTGCTCTTTATTTATGTATTTTTTACAGTTATAATATGGAGTCAAGTGAAATAATTTCCTTTGTAATTTTTTTCATGATTTTTATTCCTAGAACATCATTTACCACTACTAAAATTATTAAATATAGGTTGTTATTTGAAAGGCAGAGAGAGAGAGAGACAGAGGGAGTGAGGAGGAGAGGGAGAGGGAGAGGGAGAGGGAGAGGGAGAGGGAGGGGAAGAGAGAGAGAGGGAGGGAGGGAAAGAGAGATCTGTCATCTATTGGTTCACTCTCCAAATGCCTGCAACAGCCAGGGCTGGGCCAGGTCAAGGCCAGGAGCCAGGAACTCAGTGTGAGTGTCCCACGAGGGTGGCAGGGACTCAAGTATTTGGGCTGTCATCCGCTGCCTCCTAGGGTACTCACTAGCAGGAAGCTGGAACCAGGACTCAAACCCAGGCTCTCTGGTTGGTAGGGGACGCAGGTTTCTCAGGTGGAGTCTGTTACACTATGCCAAGTGCCCACCCTAAATATCTGCTTATATCAACGTTCAGTGGTTCTGTTTTTCACGGGACTATTCTCCCTGCGTCTTTCTTTGGCATCACAGAGGTGAGGCCTGGCTGCCACCCGTCTTCTCCCTGCAGGTTCGTTGTGCTGCTGGGCCTCGCCCTCCCTCTGGCTGGAACCCTCTTCGTGGCAGCCAGCGCCTGGGGGTCAGCCCCTGGAACACTGTCAGTCCATGGAGCCCCTTCTACCACCTACGGGAGTCTGCCTTTGAGAGAGCTGGAGAGCGAGGAGCAAAGAAACAAAATTGGAGAGGCTGATGGGTTGCCCCCTCTCTTACCAGCAGGAGCCCCAAGCAGAGGAAAAAGTAGGTATTTTAATGAAACTAAGACCCCCCCCCCCCCCACCACCACCAAGAGGGGAAATAAACAAGTGCACAGCTGGAAAAGACTTCCTACAGGGCTGGATTGCTGGGAATGCAACAGCTTCTGAATGTGGGTTTTCCGTGCCTGTTGGGGCAAAGCGAGGCCACTAAAAGTGCTGTTTATTTCTTCAGTGTAACAACCCAGTGTGTTTCTGTGCTCATCATAGACGAGGGCAGAATGCAGCAAGGGTTTCGCTGCAGGCACTCTCCCTGGATCTCCACGATCACTCCGTGTGCTTTCACTGTCACAGTGACACACGCGGTTCAGAGATGTGTCCGCCATCATCGAGGTCAGCGATTCGCATACACACTGGAGCCAGGGGAGCGATTCCGCAACACGAACTCATCAGCGCTGGAGAAACACCCAGCCCAGCAGCGTGCACAGTGAGAGGCTGGAAGTCCCTGCGCCACACTGTGCTGGGTCTGACTGAGGAGTCAAGGGCGTGACCTTCACCTCCACCTGCCTGCATGCGAGGCACACACGGGGCATAAGAGCCTTCGGAAAGTTCACATGGTACAGAAAACTATGCCTGGATCTCAAAGTTTTAGCACCAAAACAGACTTATCTTTTAAAAGTTATGTATTTATCTGAGAGATGGGGCGGGGACAGGGGTAGGGCAAGAGAGGCATTGGGGTGGACTGGGGGAAGGGGAGGGGGAAAGGGAGAGAGAGGAGGAAGTACACAGAGAGATCTTCCATCTACTGGTTTACTTCCCAAATGCCTGTAACACCTGGGGCTGGGCGAGGAACCCAACTAGCTGAGCCATCAACTGGGAAGCCATCAAGCAGGAAGTGGAATAGGGAGCGGAACCAGGACTCGAACCTGGCACCCTGACACAGGATGCAAGAGTCCCAAGCAGCTTCTTAACCACAAGGCCAATGCCTGCGCATGCCCCATGCCCCCTGCCCCCCGCCCCAAATGAACTTGATCTTTCAGTTCTCTTTTCCACAAACTTTTTGAAGTGCCCTTATGTCCGCATCTCGCACAAGAAGAGTCTGGTGACGCACAGGACCTCAGGGCATGGGGAATGATTTTCGCAAAGCTACATAAATGTCCCTCCTGACTCCAGCTAAGGGAACAAAACTTTTCAGAAAGTTCAGTGACCGGACAAGAACATGAACACGCGAGAAAGTGGCTTCAGGGTGGATGTCCAGCGTGCGATGATTTTCTCAGGTCCTATTCAGATTTTAGGGCACAAACCAAAACGGGCCACACCAACCAAAAACCTCACCAACAAGAAAAGCGAGCCACAGAAGGGCCCCGGGCCGTCTCCTTCCCAGAGTCACAGGTGACTCTAGCAATGGCGCTGGCCCTTAGGCCCACCCATGAAAGCAACGTTAACCGTTAGGCTGCCAAACGAAGGCCAGTCCCCGCTGCCGTGCATTTCCACCCACGGCCCTGGAAAACACCCGCTCTGTGTGTGCGTTCCAGTCAGGTTTTGAGGACAGGTCCAGTGGCCTCTGCCGAGTCTCAGAAACCCGTCAGCACTTCTCACGTGATGTGGTTCCAGACCTTGGTCGGCGCCCCGACCACCCTCAGACACCCATGGTCATGGTCGGCGTGGCAGAGAGGGCACACACTGAGAATCCCCAGTCGGACCTGCTTTGATCGCTAACTCTGACCTCGGTTGCTGAGCTGTGTGAGCCTCAGTTTCCACCCGTGGAAAGTGGGATTTATGGAAGGAATTAAATGAGATAATACACACTCACCTCCTCTTAAACTTCATTCCCCTTGTCCTCATCCTCTTCAGGGAAGTGGGGGTGGGAGAGAGGGAGAAAGAGCAGGGGGCTTTCATCTGTAAGACCTCTTGCTTGTGGACCCTGCTGACAAGTAGCAGGGCTGGTGGGCCCCAAGGCCATGCCGCGGGCTTCGGTCAGAGTGGCCGGGAGCTCACAATCACTCGAATTCACCATTGCTTTCATCTGTGGCTGGCCAGCTTGCGTAGGCCTGCATTTTAAGGTCAGATCACCGGATTTAGGGCAGACACACCTGGTATGGAAATGTTAGGTTCCCGATCTAAAATGAGCACCCCCTGTGACGGGAACCCCGAGGTTACACTCCTTTTCCAGCTGTTATATTTAACAGTGGTCTCAAAATGGGGGTTGTTCTTGTCCTGTTGCCATAGCAATTTTTTTTTTTTGGTAGTTAATACCAACAGGGGTAAAATACCACACTCTGGGAGGACTGGAAATCGAGGAGGGACAGCAGGGCTCAGCCTTTTTTCCTCATTCTTTTTACATTCACAAGCAAGTCAAATCAACACAGCACTACTGTACCTTCTAGAAGTTTACAGCCAAGATGGGCTTTCTGGTCTCGATTCTTTATCCTGCACAAGTAACTGCAGCATTTACTTAGGGTGGTTTTCTTTTTCTTTCTTTCTTTTTTTTTTTTTTTTTTTTTGAGAGAGAGAGAGAGAGAGAGAAAGGTCTATCCTTCCGTTGGCTCACTCCCCTAATGGCCGCCACAGACAGCGCTGCGCCGATCTGAAGCCAGGAGCCGGGTGCTTTCTCCCAGTCTCCCATGCAGGTGCAGGGCCCAAGTACCTGGGCCATCCTCCACTGCCCTCCCGGGTCACAGCAGAGAGCTGGCCTGGAAGAGGGGCAACCGGGACAGAATCCGGTGCCCCAACCGGGACTTGAACCCAGGGTACTGGCGCTGCAGGCAGAGGATTAGCCTAGTGAGCCACGGTGCCAGCCAGGGTGGTTTTCTGACATGAGCCTTTCTGTCGATATTTAGGTGGGAAACATGAGTGACTGTGGAGAATGAGAATTATTTCTCCTCAACAGATTTTCTCTATGTGCTTATATTTTACTTGAAAGGCAGACAGGGGAAGCGAGGGGGCGGGGGAAGGAGAAAGACCTCCCATCTGCTGTTTCGTTCCCCAAATGCCAGCACCAGCTGGGGCTGGGCCAAGCCAAAGCCAGGAGCCAGGAACTCTGGGTCTCCCACATGAGTGACAGGGACCCAGCTATTCGAGGCACCAGCTGCTACCTCCCAGGGTGTGCCACAGCAGGAAGCTGGAGTGGGAAGTGGGGGCAGGACGGGAACCCAGGTGCCCTGACAAGGGATGCGGGTGACCCCAGTGGAGTGTCACCCCTGTGCCACGTGGCCGCCCTTACGAGATTGCCATGAAGTGAGCAGCGATGGGCTACAGGCCCTGGACGTCAGAGCTCATCCTTTGTGGTCTGTGGCTGAAAGTGGCTCACAGCAATAACACAATATTCAGATGGGTTGCAAGATTTTTTTAAAGCACGGTCGCACTCAGCGCTTCTCCCACTGTGCGCATCGGAACTACCCGGAGGCTTGTCACAGCACAGGGTGCTGGGCCCCAACCCAAAGCCCCTGGCTCAGGGCAATGCGCATGTCCAGCCAGCCCCCGGTAGGGCTGAAGCTGCCCGTCCCGGGGACCTCACTACGGGAAGCAGTGGCCACCGGCCTCCACCTGGTCCTCCCCATCCATGGCCCTGGGGGTCTAACACCTTCCAGGCACAAATGAGCACAATGCTACTCAGCTGTCTCCCCTACCGCCACTTCGTTTCAGATTTGATAAACCACTGGTGGGGACGTTCACCGATGAGCAGGACTTCCATGGGGAAAAACTGTGCTGGGGTGAGTTTGGGTTCCAGGTCTTGCGGTGGGCACGGGCGTAGGCCGTGGAGAAGCTCCGGGGGGTTCCCAGCAGCCAGGACTACATGAGCAGGGCCTGGCCGGTCAGGGCCTGGACGCCTCCTCCCAGCATTTAACACCAAATTGGAATGGTCTGTTGCGCACTTCGCCTCTGGCGTTCTCTTTCCTGCCCTCGTAACTGGATTGCTGTGTCTTGCGGGTGGCATAAAGCTCTTTGCTGCATTTTATACCCTTGGAAATCTGGCGGCGGTAGCCACTGTGTGCTTTTTAATGGGACCCATGAAGCCACTGAGGAGATGCTGGAAACAAGATTGCTTGCAACAGCTATTATGCTTTTGTCTCTCGTGGTCACCTTGCATGCTGCCCTTCAGTGGCGTAGGAAGGGACTGGCCACATGCTGCACGTGGAGTTCTTATCAATGACCTTGATGCAAGGGACGTATCAACTAAATGCCAGTCTTCTACGTCGAAAATCAGAAGCGTGTGGAAAAGAACATTCAAATGTCTCCAAAACAGTGCCAGTGCCAGCTTGGCCATTCTGTATACCGGAAAAAATGCCGTATTTGATCTGTTCAATGCTTGTCACTGTGGAGTCATGATGTGTCAAAGAGGAGGAGATGTTTAAACGTTGTCATCTGAAACTTATTTTTAGTCAGTTTTCAAAATCTTTTCAAAACATCTTTCAAAATGTATTTAAGGGATAAATCTGTGCGGTAAGGATATTCAGCTTTTTTTTTTTTTTAAATGTCCATATTTTTACGGCATTTTTAAAATTTGAAGTGTGGGGCCACTGCTGTCATGTAGCAGGTTAAGTCTCTGCCACCACACGGGCGCTGGTTCAAGCCCTGGCTGTTCCACTTCCAGTCCAAATCCCTTCTGAAGCCCCTGAGAAAGCAGTGGGAGATGGCCATGTACTTGGGCCCCTGGCACCCATGTGAGAGACCCCGCTGAAGCTCCTGGCTCCTGGCCTTGGCCTAGCCCAGCCCAGCTGCTGCGCCATTTGGGAAGTGAATCGGGATGGCAGATCTCTGTCTCTCTAACTTTGCTCTGTAACTGCGTTACAAACAAATGTTTGTTCCTTAAACTTGAAATGTGGGATTTTTATTGTAAAGCTAAATATTGCTTATTATGTATAACTGAAAGTATACAAATCATCGATTTTGAAATTAAAAATATACCTGGCACTTACTTGCATAGGCAGGCATTGCGCTAGATGCTTGACATTGTTCTAGAATTCTCACAGTAACGCTTCAGGAAGCTTTGCCTGCTTTAAAGACGAGAAAACAGAGGCTCAGGGACATGACAGAATTCCACGGAACCCGGCAGAATCCAGGGCCTGTGTCTCTCCATGGCCCCACGTGGCTTCTCAGGAAACTGGGCAGGAGCTAGGTGCATTAGGTGTGGGAAAATGCTGATTTTGCCAAATTCGTTGCCAATTCCTGGTGAGCGCGAAATCCTTCTAAATGAGTGAGTGAGGTGCCTTCAAGCAGACACACTCCCCAGGAGTGACTCACGTGGAAAAACTCTTTGGGGCTGGAACTTCAAAATGCTAGGCTATTAAATTCTTCAATTTAAGAAATTGATTTAGAGCACCAGAGCTTGGGCTAAGCCAGCTCTCTTTTGTAAATAGGTTTTCATTCTGCAAGGGCTGTAACTGGTACAGAGCGTTTAAGGTGCTGAGCTCTGTCCAGGGAAAATGTTTCGCAAAGCCAGCTGGAGTTCAAGTCCCGTGTTTCACAACTCCAGCCACTCGGGATAAGTCAAGTTCAACTGCACACTAAAGGGAGCACATTCAGACGAAGAGATGAACCTTCTGATGAAGTCAGCGGCCGTGACTAGTGGTGGAGCTGTGATCTCCGGTGTGCTGCATCTGGGTGGTTTTCTGTTCAGAGCGATGACAGACATCTCCTCACTGGGTCTTCCTTGTGGGGAGCAACTCGGACTAGACTAAGTTACTGGAATTAAGACTTATTCTATGCATCTGCTCTCCCACAATATGGCGCTGGGAGAGGAGGAAACAGCTTCTACACAGATGCCTCCAGTTCAACCAATAGACTGTGGGACCTGCTCCTGATTGGAGGAGAGCAGCGTACTCGGCGTGTGGGTAGCAGAGTTGGGATTGGTGGAAGAGGACTATAAAGGAGGAGAGAGACAACATGCACAAGGAACATCTAAGGGGAACATCTATCTGAAGGAACACCTGTGCAGCCCCCGAGAGAGCCAGCCGGCGGTGTGCCGCTCCCCCGCGGAAGTGGGGAATGTGGCAGGGGGAACCGCCCTTCCACGGAGGTGGAGGGTCGGTAGCCAACCCGGGAAGAACCAGCAGCAAACCCGGGGAGGGCCGAGCAGACGAAAGAACAACGCAGGGTCCTGTGTCGTTCCTTCACGAAGACGGGGAGCGACACTTCCTGATACTCCACCGATCGTCACAAGATCCACGTTGATTCCCATCACGTGGGTATGCACGCTGGACACAGAGAAGTTCCTCCACTTGTCAGAAGTCACAGGGTTAACGCATGTCAGCCAGATCCAGAGCCAGGAGTGTCTGATGGGACCCACAGCACAGGTCGCAGAGCCACCTGCTACCTTAGGGATCTGTAAGTGGTTCAAATGCCCACGGATGGCATTTCCGGAGACACGCGGCTTTATGGACCAGACAGCTTCTGACTGATGTCCACGTTCACCTTCTTTGACCCTGGGCAAAAGAGGACGAGGGTCAGAGGTTGGCACTGTGGAACCTGAGCTTGGGAAGAGTATTCTGCATTAGGCACCGACCTCAGCCATGTCTGTTAGGGAAAGTCCAGATTGCAGGAAGGGAGACCAAATGAAAACTCCCCATAGTTCAGGGGTTGAGCTGGCCAGGGCAGGCTGAGAGCTCTGACGCACGGCCAAGATCACTGGGGCGGTGTGGTGCTGGCTCCTGTTGTGGGCAGTGCGTGGGTGGGCGCCAGCTCCTGTTGGGGGGCAGTGCGTGGGTGGGCGCCGGCTCCTGTTGGGGGGCAGTGTGCGTGGGTGGGCGCCGGCTCCTGTTGGGGGCAGTGATGGGTGGGCGCCGGCTCCTGTTGGGGGGCAGTGTGTGGGTGGGCGCCGGCTCCTGTTGGGGGCAGTGATGGGTGGGCGCCGGCTCCTGTTGGGGAGCAGTGCGTGGGTGGGTGCCGGCTCCTGTTGGGGGGCAGTGTGTGGGTGGGCGCCGGCTCCTGTTGGGGGACAGTGTGTGGGTGGGCGCCGGCTCCTGTTGGGGGCTCTCGGGGCGACACTAACGCCCCTGTTCTTGCCCAGGGTTCCTAGGAGCCATGGGCCGTGTCCTGCAGTGCTTCTCCTGGCAGCAGACCGTGCCGGCCATCCGGACTGCGAGGGCGCCAGGAGGCACCTGCCCCGTCCTGGACGGCATCCGTGTCTCCAGTCTACTCTGGATCATCTCGGGACACGCCAGCCAGATGACCGCGTGGCTCTCTTTGGGTGCGAAAGCTGACAAGCCTCGGCTCTGGGAGAGGGCAGGGAGGGAGCACAGACCCTCCCGGGGGTACAGCCACGTGGGGCCGAGGGACGGAGGCCGGCGCCCTCCCTGCCAGAGCCTTCTTCCTGTTAGAAAGGCAGCCCAGAACCTCCTCTGGGTGGGGTTTCCAGTCTAGTGTCCGCTGGCTTAACTCCTCCTGGGTACCAGTCAGGCAGCGGCTGCCGGGTGAGCAGGGAGCCCTGAGTGCTGTATTTGCATCATCCAAGGAGCTGGGTGCTTCTCATTACGCTTCATGAGGCCATAAGCTGACGTTTGTTTTTCTCCCTGAAGAGCAGGCAGACGTAGAGAACCACAGCGTGCTGGTAAGGCTGGTAAGGAGTCAGTGGGTCCCGGCCTTCTCCCTGGCGCTGCAGCCTGAAGCCTCCCATCAACAGCGGTGGCGGCCTCTCAGGAGATGTCAGTGTTGAGGGAATGTCCCGGAGACAGACCCAGGACAGCACAAAGCCACAGTTAGGGACCCCAGTCTCCACCTCTTATTTCCGATCTAAGTTCTCCCCTTGAGAGAGTTACACTGGGTTTTGAAGCCCTGGCACATACCACCATGCACCTTCAGCGTTTTCTGGAGGGCGAGATCACACGACTTGCTGCTATTAAACAAAGTCACGCCTTTTTCTTCTTTCTGTCTACTACAGATAATGTGCTTGAATGGAGGACGAGGGTGCTTCAAAACCCACTGCACCTCTACTCTCGCAGCGGCCCGTTCTATCTCGGGGTTGATTCGTTTTTCCTGATCAGGTAAGGAGGTCAGGCTGTCTTGTTGTTTGTTTTGGGATTTGTGCACTTGTCTGTGCGCCTGTCTTGTGCGCTTGTGTGCTCACTTCAGTGAGAAAAGCCAAACGGCCCACATTCACTCACTGGGCCTTTGCCTCTGTCCCATTCGACACAGTGTGGTTGTCACAGGCTACCCTCTATTGTATCTCTGTTTAATAAGTGAGTTAGGTCGGCTTACAAAATGGGTCTTTCACAAAAGTTGATCTTACTTATCCAAACTGTTTATTTTTAGGGTTCTCAAAATTTTAATCCATAGACAAGATGTCTGATGAAGTTTCCAATTCTCATTCCAGTGAAATGTGAAAAATTAAGAAAGCGGCGTGGTATTTCATAAGGCTATGTTTATTTAAATTAACGATTAAGAGCTAACATGTCTGAATTACTTGAGAAACACCAGCCTGTGTGCTAGGTACTTTTCTTTTACTCCTTGTGACATCCCTGTGCAGTAGGGGTCACTGTTAAAGGCCCCACTTCTTTTTTTAAAATGAGGTGAAATCCACATAACATAAAAGTAAGCCCTGGAAGCACATTTAGTACATTCACAGTGTCGCATGGCCACCTCTGTCTTATTCCTGAACACCTTCGTCAGCCCAAGGCAAACCTGATGCTCGTCAAGCAGTCACTCCCAGGCCCTATCCCCCATAGTTCCTGGAAGCCACAGTCTGCTTCTTGCCTCTCTGGATGCACCCATTCTAGACAGTTCATGGCAGTGGAAACATGACAAGTGGCCGTGGTGCCTGGCTTCTTTCATTTGGTGCGACCTTTCTGAGGTTCGGCCATTTGTAACATGGATCGGCATTCCATACCTTTGTATGGCTGACAAGTGTTCCACTCACTGCACAGACAGACCACAGAGCCCTCATGTAAAGACCAGGAAGTTGAGACTGAGGGCATCGTCCTGGTGGTGGCCCTGGGATCCGCACCCAGCCAGCCACGTTCCAGCACCCACTGTGTTGGCCACTGTACTGTCCTGTCTACATCTTTGGGGCAAAATATCCCTTCCTTCATAGAAAGATGGCAACAGCGGACGGAATGCATACAGCCATCCAGCCACCTGTTCCTGAATGCCTTCATGCCAGGCCTCGTCCTATGCCTTAAGGATACATCGATGGAGCAAACTTCCATCAGCAGGGATGCTCGTACAGAGGCCAGGCCCTTAGCGGTCAACAAACAAGACACAGTCGGATAAATCTCAGGAAGGAAATAGATAGAACCGCAGGAAGGAACCAGCCCTGGGGAAAGCTGGGAGAAGAAAGTTTCGGGCAGAGGGATCAACTAGTGTGAAAGTGCGAAGGCAAGAGTCAGGGAGCCTCGTGCAGGGAGGAGAAAGGTCGCTGCAGCCCGGTGGCTGCGAGGGAGAAGAGGGGAGAGGCAGAGAGCGCAGGGCCGGGGAAGAGTCCTGGAGGCACCGGAAGTCACTGGGCTGGTTTAACGTGGAAAGTAGCATGCTCTCACTTATTTTAAACACTGTCGCTCTGGCTGCTGTGTGAATAATAGACCTCATGAGGACAGGTACGGAAGCAGGAGACTTTGCTCAATTTGAGACAAGCTAAGCTGGGGGTCGGTTGGCGGCTGGGATAGAGAGAGAAGGTGGCACTCGGGATACGCTTTACAGGTGGAACTGTCAGACTTGTGGCTGGTTCAGATGTGAAGTGTGAAAAAGAGGGAGGAATTGGAACCATTTTTAGGTTTCAGTCTCAGCGGGAGGAGATGGTGGTGGCATTCACTGTGATGGGAAAGAGTGGCGAGGACGCAGGGTGCAGAGGGGAGGTCCAGTGTCTATTTTGGACGTGTGAAGATGAAAGGGCCCTGTAGGGGTCCCATCAAGCTGTCAGCGGACCAGCTGGCTATTAAGGGGAAAGCTCAAGGTTGGAGATGGGAGTTTTGGGGTCTCTGGCAGAGAGGCAGCATTTAAAACCATGGTGTTCAATCTGATCCCTCTAGGAGGGACGGCAGACTGGAACTGAATACCAGGACTTGTGCCTTCCAAGCTTTAGGTGCTGGGAAGGGGAGGGGAGCCCACAGAGGAGTTGGGAAGTGAGTAACATTAAATGGTGGCCGGCGCCGTGGCTCACTAGGCTAATCCTCCGCCTTGCGGCGCCAGCACACCAGGTTCTATTCCTGGTTGGGGTGCCGGATTCTGTCCCGGTTGCCCCTCTTTCAGGCCAGCTCTCTGCTGTGGCCAGGGAGTGCAGTGGAGGATGGCCCAAGTCCTTGGGCCCTGCACCCCATGAGAGACCAGGAGAAGCACCTGGCTCCTGGCTCCTGCCATCGGATCAGCGCGGTGCACCGGCCGCAGCGCGCCAGCCTTGGTGGCCATTGGAGGGTGAACCAACAGCAAAGGAAGACCTTTCTCTCTCTCTCTCTCACTGTCCACTCTGCCTGTCAAAAAAAAAAAAAATTAAATGGTGGGCACAGGAAGACCCCATAAGGACCAGGAGAAGAGAGCTAGCTGCTCAAGGAGGATGGGTGTGGCCAATGGGGCGCAGCACCTATGAGCTGAACGTGTGAAGAGAGAATCATTGGATTTCTCAACTGGAGGCCTTTTGGTGAAGGAGGGGAGAAGACGGGGCATGTGGGCACCAACATTTAGCGTGTAAGGGGAAAAGAAACGGAGTGGCGCTGCACAGTTTACGGGGCTCAGAGCGGGCCGGTTAAAGGAAAGGCATTCACGACACATCTGCAGTGTGTTGGGAATGATGGGAAAGAACGGGACAAGCTAACGGGTGCTGTTCATGGCCGACAGCAGCCGCAGAGCCACGTTTGCATAAGAGCTCCCATTAAACAGTTTGTATAAGGCTATGCAGTTCGAAGGTGGGTAAGCCTTTGGGTTAGGAAAGAGCAGTCCCAAGCTGGCAGAGCAGTAGGAATCACCGTGTGCTTCCTGCAACCCTCTCCTCACTGCTATCCTGGGTCCCTCTTCTCCTCGAGGGCCTACACAGCCGGGCCTTCATGGTCCAACTACCTACAATGAACCTACCCTGAACCTACCCAGCAGTCTCTGCTTCATCTTCCTGGGCCTATTTATTTTTTCTCTTTGCCTGACATGCTACGGATGCCACGTTTGATGAACTGGTTGCTTGTGTGTCTGTCGATGATGGATTGTCGAGCAGGACTGTTTTCCATCGTGTGTGCCTCTGTGTCACCAGGGCCTGGAGTGGGGCTGGCCAATGCCCAGCACTCAGTGTATTGTTGTTGATGGGGATGACTCCTGGTTTTATCTCAAGGCTCTGCTGTGAGAGTTCCTTGTGGTATTGCTGAGAAGGTAGGGTGCAGAGACCCACCATGGGAGCAGCAGGTCATGCTGGGAGGTGGCCAAGGTGACAACAGAGTAACTCAGACAGGTAGGGGTCAGAGTGCACAGCTGGCGCCAAAGCCAGCAGTGCTACAGGCACCACTGGGCACCCAGCTTTCTGAGAGGGCACCTCTGGGTGTGGCCAGGCAGGTGAGGTACAAACACAGGGGCCCGGGTAGCCCCTGGAAGCTGGGGAGCTCTGTCCACAGGGCAGCAAAGACCAGGGCCCTGCTCCCTGCAAGGGGAGGGTCAAGAACAAGGTAGAGAAGGCACCACATGCAGGGTGGGGCGGAGTTCCAAGCCCTGGGAGCGGGATGGCAGGGACAGATCAGGATGGCTGGGGCTAAAGCCAAAGCGAAGTGTGGGGCCTGGGAAATCTGCCACTTGGAGGCCAGGAGGAAGGGACGGAGGCCACTGGTCATCGCTGGGCCACCAGTGGGAATTGGAGATGACAAGTACACAGTACAGGGCAGGACTGCACAAACACTGAACGTCCCACATACTGAAAATACATAAGGACCACACATACTATGTCTGGGGAGGTCTGAGACCAGGGAGTGCCACGAACCGGGTTCTGAACGCGGTCCCTTCTGAGGGTGTTGTGATGTTAGCAACGCAAATTCTCTGGCCCCACGCTGCAGCCACTGAACTAGACTGAGGGTGGGGACCGGTGACTGGGCTGTCACAAGTGCTCCAGGTTATACTGATGCCTGAGGCCGAGAAGCTGGTGTGAGCGGGGCTGGGGGGGCTTAGGGGGCAGAGGCAGAGGAAGCCGGGCAGTCTGAGGTCAGCATAGAGGCAAAGAAACACACCCCTTTCCTCTTTACCCCGGTTTCTATCCATTTCTCTGTGTTTCCTTCAGTTATTATTATTATTATTGTTGTTGTTGTTGTTATTTTACTCCTTTGGGAGTTACACATTCTTTTATTTAAAAATTTCCTTTGAGTATGAACTATTCCTACCAGTAATATTTATTATTGCCACCATGCTAAGAGCTTGAAATCTTTTACCCCATGTGATTCTCACCACAAGCCCACCAAGCTGGCACCAATACCACCCCCATTTTACAGATGAGAAATTTGACATTTAGAGAGGAGATAATTTGCTTACGTCTCTACAGCTAGAGAGGACAGAATCAGACTTTACGTCTGTACATTGGGCTTCTGAGATCTGAAATCCAAAATGCTCTAAAATCTGAACCTTACTGAGTGCTGACGTAACACCACGTCTGGAAACTTCCACCCTCACCTCATAGGGTTGGTTATAGTCAAAACACAGGCACAGTGAAAATACTATGCGAAATACCTTCAGACTGTGTGTATAATGTGTATATGAAACAAATTAACTTCATGGGTACACTCAGGGTCCCATTCCTAAGACACCTCATGTGTATATAGGCACAGGTTCCAAAATCCAAAAAAGCCTAAAATCTGAAATCTGAAGCACTCCTGGCTGTCATCATTTGGGGTAAGGAGTAGTCCACCTGTAGTTTGTTCCACATGAGAACCACACTTTCACCACCGTGTCACTGATACTTACACGGTAAAGCCACAGCGGTCTCAGCATTGTGTGGAAGAACCAGTAGGTGACGATGTCGGAACCCTTTTCTGCCTCTTGTCTGACCTCACACTTCCACACTCATGATTTTCCCTTTCTCAGTCTGCTCAGGCGTTGGGGTGCCAGCCCTTGTTCACAGCTGCTTCACTGTTGCTCTTTCTCGATGCCCTGTCTTTCTGAAGGTTGGGAGGTGGGGTGTCTCTGCACAGAATGAAACCCAGGCTTTTAGCAGCTATGCTGGCAGAGGGGGAGCCAGTCACACTGAAGAGAAAGGATTATCCCAGTTCACCCTTTCCTGAAATTAGGAGTCAGCATTGGCTGCCCTACTTCCACCCCTTATACAGTAAGTGCTGTCCCTATTATCATGGATCCAACTTGCCTCTCTTCAAAAGGAGATCTAGAGGCAGAGACCAAAGACATCATCCAGCCTTCGGGACCCCTTCCAAGTCCCTCCCAACACACAGTCTTGTTTTGCAATAGGAAATACATTTGCTCCTTGGGGATACACCCACCAGCATCATTGCTACAAACGTCAAAAGACTTGCTTACCGTCAAGCTGAAACTCAAAGGCATGACCTCAATTTCTGTAGCCGAACATTCTGGGTAATGAATCAGCCGTCAGGATCTGTTGGCTAAGAATTCCATCTGGTGTCCTGGGAAACCCCCTGCTGACCTCTGAGTCTCACTTTCCCTGCTAGGGAAGCAGCCGTAAGATTTCTCTTTTACCTAATAGGACTGCTTATTCATCTACTCAGTCATTCACTCAACAAACATTTGTGGAGACATGAAAGTACTTAGAAAAGGAAGGGGCACCAGAGAAACGGAAGGCTTTGACATGATTTACAAGAGCACCTGGTAGTCGTTAGCATTGTTGGGCAGACATTTCTGGCTCTCCGTCCTCCAGGCACTTGGCAACATTCCACTTTCCGGCTGCCCTTGTGGCTGGGTGGGCCACACCCCCATCGCTAACCAGCACGTGGTACCTTGTATGGCCATTATGTTAAGCTCTTTAAACACTCATAGAAAGAGCTTTAGACACATCAGTTTCAGGCTGGGATACTTAATTGTTCGTTTGAACCCCTCCTCCCCAGAACTCCCTTGCCCTCTGCTGTGATCACTGCTGTGCTTTCAGACAGCAGCCCCTCTGTCAGCCCAGGTCTTATAGTGAGGAAGACACTGAGACTGAGGTGACTGGCCATGGCATGTAGCACAAGCAGGAACAATGCTAGTGATTTAAGACTTGGGGGTGCTTTGCTTCTATAGCATAACTTACTCTACCATGATTGGGACAACCAAATTGATCAGCCAATGAACTACATGATTGACAAGTAATTCCTGTGACTTTACTTTTTGTTTTCTTAGTGGTTGGCTAAGTGCAAGGTCATTTCTAAAGATGCAAGAGAATTCAGACAAAGGAATAACACCCAAGGTCATACTCAGATACTTTTTCAATCGCCTTATAAGGTAGGTTTATTTTTATAATTTCTCAATTTATTATTGCTATGCAATTATTTGTTTTTTCACGCTTTAACCCTATTTTGAAAGAACTTCTGAAGAAAAATAAATTGAAATAGTTTTCTCTCTTAAATACAGCAAACTTTTGCCAATTTAAAATGGTTAAAATTCTATTATGACCAACAGCATGAAAATTGGTGGCTTCCACTGGGAAAAACATCTTTACTACTCAGCTGATGAGAAGTAGATTACAATAAATACACTGTCAGATTTCCATGAAATTTATGTTCAACAGAAGTTGTTTGCCAGAAAATTAGTAGTAACTGGGTCCTGTAAATCAGGAGAGGAGCTGGCGTCTCCTTTAGAAATGTGTGGGTGGGTGAAGCTGAAATTCCAGTGCTGGGGCAGGATATGACGTCAGCACTAGCAGGGTTAGCAGGGATGGAAGACGACAGTCAACGTTAATGGAGAAAAGGCAACTTCCACTCCTGTAATCCAACCCTTTGGTTTATCCATTTGCTAAACGGTGGTCACTCCTTGTTAGCCCATGTGGTCACAGAGTGGGAAGAGGCCTGTGGAAACAATCTTTGGGGCTAGGAAAATGGAGCTGGCAAGAGGGGACTCTGTCCTCTGCTGAGTTTGCGTGCTGGCTCCGTCACTAACAGCTGCGGGACGTTCAGTGTCACAGCATCTCTGTGCTTGAGCCTCTCATCTCTGTGAGAATAAAGTACACAGTGGCGCTTACTTCGTAGACTGCTCTTATGTAATGGACTTGAAAAGCGCTTGACCTTGGCCCTCAACCTGTTGTTTACACCGTTCACCTTTTCCTCTAATAGGTTAAGGATGAGGATAAGCCAAGGAATGGGTCTTTTTTGATTTCTTTCCCATGTTCTTTATGGTTTCTTCTAAGCTCTGTCAAACCTAGCCATTCTCCTGGGAAGGACATATTTTCATTCTTTCAACATTTTGGGGGTCAAGGACTGGGGTAGGCAGCCTGTTCTTCCCCAAGGTTTTCTGAGGAGAGGGCAAATCCTCATGGTGCTAAATGCTCAGATGGGTTAGTCAGGGGCTGGGGTGAAGGATCCAAGGCATGGCAGGGCCTTCCTGGAAACCTACTTCTGGGGAAAGAGGAGGCTGGGACTGAGGAGTGAGAAGTGGTTTTCCAGGCACATGGAACAGTGGGGTGGCAGAAGGAACACCGGGTGGGAGTGAGGTGCTGGTGAGGATTTGGGGGGCAAGGTGGAGGCAAGGACCTCAGAGTATCAACTTTTGTATAATCTGGGCAGGAAAGCAGGGTTTTGGGGCTGGTGACTGGCAGTGGGGACAGCAAGAAAGTCCAGAACCAATGAGTTTTCTGACCTGGGCAACATGGTGATGATGGGGGCATTCTTGGAAACTCTGGAACAGCAGCAGATGAGAGTGGTTGCTAAGAAGAGAGGGAGTTCACAGTGGACACAACTTTGTTGAGAACTGGTACAGGATGGCCGAAACCCCTCCGCAGTCTGACCTCACCCTCAGTAAGGCGACAAAACAGTCAGCTTCTGGCCATGTGGATGCTCTCATGCATGCTAGAAGACACTGTTGCTACCAGCTTACGAGTTACTAGTATAAAAGGACACGGGGCAAAATCATTCGCTTGCTCACACCTTCTGAACTCACTGAGAGCCCATAACATGTCAACCCCTGGGGATTCAGTGTTTTATTCATTCTTAAAATTTTCACTTTTTTAAAGATTTATTTTTTATTTATTTGCAAGGCAGAGTTACAGAGAGAGAGAGGGAGAGAGGGAGACAGAGTGAGAGGAGATCTTCCGTCTGCTGGTTCACTCCCCAAATGGTCACTCAGCCAGGGCTGGGCCAGGCTGAAGTCAAGAGCCAGGAGCTTCCTCCAGGTCTCCCATGTGAGTGCAGGGGCCCAAGGACTTGGGCCATCTTCTTCTGTTTTTCCCACGCACACTAGCAGGGAGCTGGATTCGAAGTGGAGCAGCCAGAACTTGAACTGGCACTTACATGGGATCCCAGTGTAGCAGGATTTGTGTACCAAGACAAGGCACCAAGGCCTCTTAACAGAATGCAGTCTTTTATTATGATGGCATAGGGCCACAGGTGGAATTTCTTATGCAAAATCCTGAGCCCCAAACAAAGAAGGGTTTTTCCTTATATATGGTTTTAGCCTTTTTGTTTAGCTCTTATATGTTTACCTATATACATTTGATTGGATATTCTAACACTACTTGGCAGCCACAGGATTGATACAATACCTCACATGCCAACGTAGTTCACTGCAGATAGAGATTTTTATACACATACTGAAACATCTGCTGTCCGGCAGGGGTTACCATCATCGCTCTGTACTAACAAGCAGAACCTGACATGGTTACCCAGGAGCAGGTAACTGCAGCTGAAGCATTCATTGGCAAGCAGATAACAACTAATTTCATTCTCAGGACAGACACCTCCCTTTTCTTTTTCTGATCTTGGGAAGGTTTTTACCACAGCTTGAATCAGTTAGAAACAAGCCTAATTAAAAGACAAAGGTCTGGGCTATGCTGGCATTGCAGGCACAGCTTAACTCATTTTGCCACAACGCCAACCCCAATTTCTACTTCTATTTGAAAGGCAGAGAGACCAAGACACAACTGCAAAGAGATCTTTCATTTGCTGGTTCATTTCCAGTGTCTGCAATAGCCAGGGCTGGGCAGGCCGAAGCCAGGAGCTGGGGGGCTCCATCCAGGTCCCCGTGTGTGTGTGTGGGGGGGCTCCATCCAGGTCCCCGTGTGTGTGTGTGTGGGGGGCTCCATCCAGGTCCCCGTGTGTGTATGTGGGGGCTCCATCAAGGTCCCCGTGTGTGTGTGTGGGGGGCTCCATCCAGGTCCCCATGTGTGTGTGTGTGTGTGGGCTCCATCCAGGTCCCGTGTGTGTGTGTGGGGGGGGGGGGCTCCATCCAGGTCCCCGTGTGTGTATGTGGGGGCTCCATCAAGGTCCCCGTGTGTGTGTGTGGGGGGCTCCATCCAGGTCCCCATGTGTGTGTGTGTGTGTGGGCTCCATCCAGGTCCCCGTGTGTGTGTGTGGGGGGGCTCCATCCAGGTCCCCGTGTGTGTGTGGGGGGGGGCTCCATCCAGGTCCCCATGTGTGTGTGTGGGGGGGCTCCATCCAGGTCCCCATGTGTGTGTGTGGGGGCTCCATCCAGGTCCCCGTGTGTGTGTGTGGGGGGCTCCATCCAGGTCCCCATGTGTGTGTGTGTGGGGGCTCCATCCAGGTCCCTGTGTGTGTGTGTGGGGGGGCTCCATCCAGGTCCCCGTGTGTGTGTGTGTGTGTGGGCTCCATCCAGGTCCCCGTGTGTGTGTGGGGGGCTCCATCCAGGTCCCCGTGTGTATGTGTGTGGGGGGGGGGCTCCATCCAGGTCCCCGTGTGTGTGTGTGTGTGTGTGTGTGTGTGGGCTCCATCCAGGTCCCGTGTGTGTGTGGGGGGGGGGGCTCCATCCAGGTCCCGTGTGTGTGTGTGGGGGGGGGCTCCATCCAGGTCCCCGTGTGTGGGGGGGGCTCCATCCAGGTCCCCGTGTGTGTGTGTGGGGGGCTCCATCCAGGTCCCCGTGTGTGTGTGTGTGTGTGGGCTCCATCCAGGTCCCCGTGTGTGTGTGTGTGTGGGGAGCTCCATCCAGGTCCCCATGTGTGTGGGGGCTCCATCCAGGTCCCCGTGTGTGTGTGTGTGTGGGCTCCATCCAGGTCCCCATGTGTGTGTGTGTGGGCTCCATCCAGGTCCCTGTGTGTGTGTGTGTGTGGGCTCCATCCAGGTCCCCGTGTGTGTGTGGGGGGGCTCCATCCAGGTCCCTGTGTGTGTGTGTGTGGGCTCCATCCAGGTCCCCGTGTGTGTGTGTGTGGTGCTCCATCCAGGTCCTCGTGTGTGTGTGTGGGGGGGCTCCATCCAGGTCCCCGTGTGTGTGTGTGTGTGTGGGCTCCATCCAGGTCCCCGTGTGTGTGTGTGCGGGGGCTCCATCCAGGTCCCCGTGTTTGGGGGGGTCTCCATCCAGGTCCTTGTGTGTGTGGGGGGGGGGTCTCCATCCAGGTCCCCGTGTGTGTGGGGGGCTCCATCCAGGTCCCCGTGTGTGTAGTGTAGACTTCAGTTACTTGAGTCTGAATCTGCTGCCTCTCAGGGGGGATTGGAGTGGAGGAGCTGGGGCCGGAAGCAGGCACCCTGATGTGGAATGTGGGTATCCAGAGCAGAGACTTAATCCACCTGTAAGTGCCTGCCCCTTCCTATTTAAAATTAAAGAAAGACCAGCATTTTAATAAACCTGCAGAAGTGCCTTCTAGCATGGAGTTACATTCTCATGAATCGAGGTAGACAGTGAAGAGACAAATACGCAACATTTGGTTGCAGTGTCTAACACACGTCTGCAGCGGTGATGAGCGCCATAAAGCGAGGGTTTGGAGAAGGAGGCGAGGCGGGTCTTCCTTTGGAAGGATAATCGGGACAGGAAGGAAGGAAGGAAGGAAGGAATGTCCCAAGCAAAGATCGGCGCACTCAGAGGAACTAGAGCACAAGGTGCTGATGGGGACTGGGGCTGCATTTGAAGAGCCCCAGAGACCACAGGTGCTCTGTGCTGCGCAGGGAGTAACACACAGAGCAAGAGGTGATGAAGTCCCATGGCCATGGGTAGTGGAGAGACTGCAAGGGAGCAGTGGCCAAAGTCGGGAGGCCAACGAGAGCTGCTGCAAGTTCTAAGAAAACCCAAAGCCCAAACTTCTAGGGGTGAATCCACAGGGGTGATCTTAACAGAGGAAGTGCTGCAGCACCCTGGATAGCTCAGATGATGGGTGCACCTCGCAGGCTCACTTCCCACAGGACACTGTTGCTAGTTCTTACACAAACCTCCTCTGTATTTAAAAGCATTGCCCACCAGCACCACAAGGTGGCACTCTGCTGCACTGCTCCCACTTGACTTTCAGGGAATGATATAACCTGGGACTCTCCTACATTCGCAGACAAGGGCCCACCTCGCCAGTTACCAGAAGTTACCACCAGGTACCTGACCAGTCACTGTTAACAGGCACAGAGTGGCCAGCACCACGGCTCACTAGGCTAATCCTCCACCTGCGGGGCTGGCACACCAGGTTCTAGTCCCGGTCGGGGCGCCGGATTCTATCGCGGTTGCCCCTCTTCCAGGCCAGCTCTCTGCTGTGGCCCGGGAAGGCAGTGGAAGATGGCCCAAGTGCTTGGGCCCTGCACCCTCATGGGAGACCAGGAGAAGCACCTGGCTCCTGGCTTCGGATCAGTGCGGTGCGCTGGCCACAGAGGCCATTGGGGGGGAACCAACAGCAAAGGAAGACCTTTCTATCTGTCTCTTTCACTGTCCACTCTGTCAAAAAAAAAAAAAAAAAAAAAAAAAAAAGGCACAGAGGTGATTTCGCAGGTTTTGTTGTCATCTTAAACAATGACACAATGTATCATTTATTTGTGGGAATATGGCACTAAAATGTAAGTTTATCTTTGTGTAAGTGTTTTTTGGAATCTGTGCCTAGTTGTTTAATAATATGCATTAGCCATGACCCTTCTGAAGACCCCTGGTACGTGTATTTCTGTGCACCTGCACGGTGTGTTTATGGGGTAAATTCCTGCCAGTAGAGTTGTGGTCTATGTGTCTACCGTTTGGAGGTGCTCTGAGGACGCCTGCTGTGTCCTACTTGAGCGAAAACGATGCTGAATTTTAAAACGTATTCCTTGAAGAAAGGGCGCTGACTTCGGTCCACTCAGAATCCATGGCAGAATCTTAAGCCGCTCCGGGCCACACCCTGCGCTGTCCAGGAAGCCGTCAGATGTAAGCAGCCAGGGAGTGAGCTATAGGCTGGCTCTGGAGGCCTAGCAAAAGAAAAAGAAAACAAAGCAACAGCTCGTTCATCATTTTTCTGGGGGCCCGTGTTGTGGTGCTCAGGATTAAGCTGCCACTTGGGTGGAGGTGTCCCGTAGCAGAGTGCTGGCTTGAGTCCTGGCTGCTCTGCTTCCTGCTAATGTGCCTGGGAAGGCAGTGGTTGATGGCTCAGGTGCGTGGGCCCCTGCCATCCAAGTGGGAGACCAGGATAACTCCCAGCTTTGCTCTGGCCCAGCCCTGGCCATGTGGCCATTTGGGGAGTGAACCAGCAGATGGAAGACCTTTCTCTCTCCCCCTATCACTCCATGTGCTATATTTCAAATAAAAAAATAAATCTTTGAAAATAATTTTTATATTGTTTACTTATCTAAAGTGGTCATATTTGGGATATATTGGGCTAAATAAATATTAAAATGGGTCGTAATTTTTTTTTTAAATGTGGCTAATGGGGCCAGTGTTGTGGTGAAGTGGGTAAAGCCGCTGCCTGCAATGTCAGCATACCATATGGGCACCAGTTCATGTCCCAGCTGCTCCACTTCCAATCCAGCTCCCTGCTAATGGCCTAGGAAAAGCAGCAGAACATGGCCCAAGTGTCTGGGCTCCTGCCACCCATGCAATAGACCCAGAAGAAGTTCCTGGCTCCTGGCTTTGGCCTTGCCCAGCTCTGGTTGGTGTAGCCATCTGGGGAGTGAAACAGAAGATGGAAGATCTCTCTTTCTCCCCACCCCTCCCATATCTCTGACTTTCAAGTAAATAAATCTTTTTTAAAAAAATATATGGATAGTAGAAAACATAACACAGGTGGCACCAGCCCAGGCACTGTGCACCTCTCCTATCATCCCTGTGGCTGTTTACTGTGCTACTTGGAAGGAGGTGGGGTCTGAAGGAAAGAGGAAGCAGTAAGACAAGGGAGGGAGGGAGAGGGGTTGGTTTTCACCTGTGAAGCCACGTGGAAAGAACTGATGTGGATCTGAGCACCGCTGTGGGGCTGGATGACCTCGTGCAAGTCACCCCAGCTTCCCTGACCTGCACTCTCCTCTTCAGTAAGATGGGGACAAAGCCTGCTGACAGGACGACTTCAGGGTTTAGAAATAGCCCAAAAGCTTCTAACACAGTAGCTCCCGCGCAGCCACCTGCGGCATCGCCCTGTCTTCGTTAACGACAAACCACATAGGGGACGTGGTCCCACATAAAGACGAAGGGGCTGAAAATTTCCCATCACAGACGGACGTAGCCTCCGTAACACAGCACAGTGCAAGGCTCCTTGTGCCGAGGCTGGTATGAACAGTCTGTTCAGACACACATGTACCACGGTGTTGGGACTGCTTACCTAGAATGTCCCATAGAGCAGCAAGCAGCACGGGTCTGTAGCGTAGGAGCCAAAGGCCGTACCCGCTAGGTTCATGTTAGGGTTCTCTATGCTGTTCACACAAAGATGAAATTGCCCTAAGAAGCATTGCTGGCCGGCGCCGCGGCTCACTAGGCTAATCCTCCGCCTAGCGGCACCGGCACACTGGGTTCTAGTCCCGGTCGGGGCGCCGGATTCTGTCCCGGTTGCCCCTCTTCCAGGCCAGCTCTCTGCTGTGGCCAGGGAGTGCAGAGGAGGATGGCCCAAGTGCTTGGGCCCTGCACCCCATGGGAGACCAGGAGAAGCACCTGGCTCCTGCCTTCGGATCAGCGTGGTGTGCCGGCTGCAGCGCGCTGGCCATGGCGGCCATTGGAGGGTGAACCAATGGCAAAGGAAGACCTTTCTCTCTGTCTCTCTCACTGTCCACTCTGCCTGTCAAAAAAACAAAAACAAAAACAAAAACAAAAAAAAAAACAACATTGCTGAGTGTATCTGGCTGCTTACTGGAGCGTGACTGTATGTGTGTGGCCTGCTCAACAGGTAACATGTCTTCACCAGCAGCACCTGAGCCCGCACATGAATGACCTTGACCACACGTGCTGGAGGAGGGGGTGGGAGCTACTGCCACCACGCTGGTCCGTTTCAGAGCATCCCGCCCCCGCCTGCCCCACACCCACCGGTGTGCACCCATGTGGCCCCTGGTGCACGTCGGCTTCGCTCTCCGGCTCTTTCCTGCTAGGCTGCAGCCTCTTCACATGTACTCAGTGTGCCTGCTGGGTGGACTGTTCGCTCTTGTCCCCTGGGGACCTGTCTGGGAAGTGCCCAAGTTCCACTGGGATAACTGCCGGCAAGCGTGGTGGACGAATCTGCTGTTGCTGAACAACTTCCTGTTGGTTGGGAACGCGGTGAGTCCCGCACTGCTGGCTTGGGGAAGACAGGGGGCGCAAAGGGCTTCTCCAAGGCCAAGCTGAGCCTGGCATACTCTCTGGAGGAACAGTGATGTGGCAGGAAGGGGGTTGTGGGTGGAGCCAGGCCTTGGTCCTAAACTCCTCTTCACTCAGAGCTGGGACTGGGGACGAGCAAGGGAAAGGCGGCAATGCTGACCCCAATTCCCCCCGCCCCCCAACAGCAGGACAGTACCAGCCCCTCATGTTCCTGTGGCATGGTGGGCGCGGTGCCCCCAAGTGTCCCAGGACGTAGGCCAGTACCATTTTGTTTCTTTTTTTTTTTAAAAAGTCTGACTCTCCATCTTTAAAATGTCAAAATCAATAATGGCCGCCCTCCATGCCCGTTACGTGCACTGACGAGACGAGGGATGGGAGTCGTCTCTCAGCTCCCATGGGAATCCCCCTGCCCACCTACCGGAGTCTCCCCTCCAGTCCAGGCAGGCAGGACTGGAGCAGACGGGGTGCAGGAAGCTGAGGACGGGGCCTTCACTCTTCCCTCTGCAGTGCAACGGCTGGACGTGGTACCTGGCCGACGACTTCCAGTTCCATCTCCTGACACCGCTGATCGTCTTCCTCCATGGAAAGTGAGTCTCGGTGCCCCAAGCTTTCCCCTTGGGAGGCCCTTCGGGGCCCTCTCAGGGACGGCTCCAGCTCTGTAGAAGCCAGCTTTCTACAGTTTAGGCAATTGAGTTTTTTTTAGAAAAGTAAACACTGGATTCTCTCCTGTCTCTTTTCTTCCACATTCTCTTCCAGTCCTAGCCTGCGCAAGTCAGTGATTGTTTGTGCAGAGTTACAGTCGGTGTGTTTGTGATAGCTGGTGTGCATTTTCCTGCTGTTCCTACGTACATTTCCACACATGGCCACGACCTGTACACCTGCCATTTTCACGGGTGGGCATTCCGACCGTATCCAGCTTTCCATGATCAGGTGGCGCTGCAATGGGTGCCTTCATGGAGAACACGCGTGTTCTCGTAGTTGTGTCTCCAGGGGCCTGTTTCTGGGTGGGATGAGCAGGTCAGAGGGCTGGCAGGGAGCTGGGGTGCTTGTTCTGTGTCGGGATCACTCTCCGGGAAGACCGCGCTGTCTGCCACGCCAAGAGCACTGCGCCCGTGAGTCTGCTTTCTCATACTGCGTATCTGTCTCCCTCACTTCGTTAGTTCTAGAGATGTTTTAAGGCCTCAGTCATTCAGGCGGGACTTAGAGGTGGTGGGTTATGCAGGACATGTTTTTAAGAATTTAGGATTCCTGTTTGTTAAAATACATGTTCCGTTTAAGACATACTGGAAAAGGGTCTGGCCAAGAGAGGGAAAGGCAGGCACCCCAGTCCCATCCCCCACTCCCAGCAGGGTGGGCCCTGTTCACGTGGGAGTGCCTGTCCTTCCGACATCTGTCCTGCCCAGCTTTTTAAACATGGAAGCATTCTGCCTGTAGCTGCACTTCAGGGCCTTTCTCTGAATGGTCTGTGACATGCTCATCTCCCTAGAGTAAGCGGACATAATGATAACGTCGGGATAACACTGCATTCCCCGAATGAGCTACAGTTTACTTACACCTTCTTCCCCTGTTCAGGACTTGGATTATTTCCAATTTTATGCTTTCATCAATATTGGTCTGGTCAATGTTGTCATGGGAACCACTCATCTCTGCTCATTCTTTAGTATGCGTGTCCTTGAGAAGAATTACTGGGTCAAAGGGTGTGAATGTCTTGCGATTCTGAATCACAGTGATACATTATGCATTTTTTTTTTTTTAAACTGAGAAGCCTGCGGGTGACATTTTCTCTGCACCACTGCAGATCTCTTTAGTCCCAACCCTCACTGTGCTGAGCAGCGCCTGGCTCTGAGCCTGAGTCCTCCAATCTCTTTTCCTGCCCTAGCACCTTCTCAGTATTTTGGGGACCTTCCTGGACCCATGCACAACCCCAAAGTGTGGTGGAATTAAATATGTGTAGGGCCTCCCATGACCTACGGGGGATAGGAGATAGTGGGAAAATGCTTCTCTCCATGATTCCTCAGGACAGTTTTGAGGTACATTTCACAAGGCTCCATAGAGCATTCCAGAAGAATTGAGCCTTGGCCATCATCTGTGTGTTGACTTCCCCTGCCTCCCTGTTCCACTGCTCTTCTCTTGTTCCTCCTTCCCTGTGAATGAGCTGCACCAGCTGACTCAGGCCCAGCTCCGGTGTGTGCCTGGCGAACACCGGGCTCGCCCTCTGCTCCCACCCTCCGTCCTCTGAGCCTGGAGTGGATGCGAGTCTGCCCTGTGTCCCACCCTGTCTCTGACACTTCACCTCCTTCTCTCCCTAAATCAGTCAGCACCTATGTCCACGTCCTAAGTGGTGACCCAGGGCTTCCCCAAGGAGGGTCTTATGCTGAGCTGCACAGTAAACTTTGGGGGTGGCAGGCAAGGATGTTGTTGCCATCCCTGGGTCGGGAGGAGACTGGAGTTAAGCTCTGTCTGGGTCGCGCAGCTAGTAAGCGGTCAGGGAGCCCAACCCCAGCACAGATCCCCTTGACTCCATGACAGCCGCCTCCCTCCCCCGCCATCAGAAGGCGGGGCAGCTGTCACAGGCCACAGATGTGGTGGTGAAGAGGCCTGCAAGCCCTCCAGCTGCATCTCCTCTTGTTTGCAGGAGTAGACTGGTCCTTGGCCTCCTCGGCGCGGGGCTGTTCTTGGCATCTTTCACGGCCAGTGCCCTGCTCACACTGGCTCATAAGCTCCCGGTGGCGTCTCCATCAGCAGCCAGGTACGGTGGTTCCTCCTCCCCTTCTCCTGCCTCTGGCCTGTCCTCTACCCCAGGACAGGACCTCCCGGGAAGGCTTACTGAGCTCCAGGCTGCTTGCACTGTGCACCTCGATTCGTGCAAACACTGGGCTGGACCCTGTCGTTCTGGATGGCAGAGTAGACTGCCTGTTTGCTCCCAAACTGCTGAACCTTTCAACTTGCATTGGGGGTGCTCTGGGGACTCAAATGCCGCCCATGGAAACACTTCTCAGAGGAAGGGGGCGCCCCCGCGTGGCTGTCCTGTGTTCTGCAGCTCGGAGGAGCTATTGTTGGCGAGGCTGAAATGTAAGGAAGCCAGGTTGCCTCACTGCAGTAGGTGGCCAAAGTGGGACTTGAAGCTAGGGTCTCGCCCACCGTGCTGTTCTGCCTTCACGTCAAGGTATGTGTGGGTGATCTTTCTTTACAAGGAAAGCAGGCCCCTAGTACTCAGTATCCATTTGAGAGTGGGTAGAATGTGAAAGCAAATGAATGCATGGGTGAGCTCAGGAAAGCACCGTGCCCTTCCCACTGTGTGCCATCCGCCTCTGTGCAGAGGTGTGCTCCTGTCTGACCCGGTGGCTCTCAACCCCAGGATGCACAACAGAGACCCCTGGGAGCACTCGATCCTTTAGGTCCCGCCTAGGACCAAGTGAATGGGAAGTGCTCAGGGCAGGGCCCTGGCACCCAACTTTTGTGGGCACCCCTGGCGCATCCTGATGTGCAGAGTCAAGAACTCTCCCCACGCCAACAGCCCCTGTGCAGACAGTTAGGGGCCTCTGAGATGACAGGCCTTGTAGCTTTGGTGGGGACAGGGATGCATTTAAAGCAGGGATCTCAAGCCACACTGCACTTGGAAGCCCAGGAGAGCTTTCCAAATCCTGAGCCCTGGACCCCACCCCAGAGATTCTGACTCCGGGGCCTGGGTATAAGCTGGACATCTCCTGTGGAGGAGCACCTGGAGGGCTTGTTAGGTACCCAAGGCTGGGTCGTGGACACAAACGAGGGTCGCTAGGACACAAACCCAGAGGTTCCTGTGCAGGGGAGCCAGGCAGAGGCGTGGACTTCGGTTCCAAATAGGTTCTCAGGTGATGCCCCGGGTGGTGTTGACAGCTGCATTTGAAAACCCCATCCCCTTTCTCTCTCTCTCTCTCTCTCTCACTGTCCACTCTGCCTGACAAAAAAAAAAAAAAAAAAAAAAAAAAAAAAAGAAAAGAAAAGAAAAGAAAGAAAAAGAAAATCCCATCCTTGCAAGGGGGCCCACTCAGAATTTCTCTCTCAAGACAGTCTCTGGCCTTGGGAGCCTTGGGGTCACTTTGGGGACCACACTTGGAGAGTTCTCTTGGCTGTATCAGCCACCAGCAACAGCCACAGCTGTGCACGCGTTGCTGACCAAGGGGCTATGTTTTGAGAAGTGCAGCGTCAGGTGATTTTGCTGTGGAAACATCAGTGTATTTATGCAAAAATAAGATGCCTACAAACTGAAGAGGCAACACGATTTTATGTATATGAGGGTTCTTGGAGGGAACATTAAGAGAAGCTTATTTTCTTGCAAAAATTGTGAAATCCATGCAGTGATTTTTTTTTCCACAACGTGCATTTTACACGAACTTTTTGAAGCTCCCTCCTATGCAGTCTGTTGTTGACTGGAAGCCAGCGTGTAACACAGGCATCATAATTTTTTTTTTTTTTTGACAGGCAGAGTGGACAGTGAGAGAGAGAGACAGAGAGAAAGGTCTTCCTTTTGCCGTTGGTTCACCCTCCAATGGCCGCCATGGCCGGCACGCTGTGGCCGGCGCACTGTGCTGATCTGAAGGCAGCAGCCAGGTGCTTATCCTGGTCTCCCATGGGGTGCAGGGCCCAAGCACTTGGGCTATCCTCCACTACCCTCCCTGGCCATAGCAGAGAGCTGGCCTGGAAGAGGGGCAACCGGGACAGAATCCGGCACCCCGACTAGGACTAGAACCCTGTATGCCGGCGCCGCTAGGTGGAGGATTAGCCTAGTGAGCCGTGGCGCTGGCCAGGCATCACAATATTTTGAGATCTGGAGGGGCTCAGGGGCACCTGGAACGTGAACAAGCCAGCCGTGGCCATGAGGTCCCTGTCTGTGGGTCGTTACAGAGGGAACGGACACATGTGCCCCGGAGCCACCTTTGGGTTGGCCAGTGCTGCAGGGGACGCCTGAGGGTGTCCTCCCTGGTCCCTTCTGCATAACCTCCTGTGTGTTTCAGCGAAGACGTGGCTGTGCTGTACTTCCTGCAGTACTACACCAAGCCCTACTGCCGGCTGGGGCCCTTCCTCCTGGGTCTCTTCCTGAGCATTTTCATGCACCAAAACCGCCAGGCGAACATTCTCCAAAGCAAGGTACTGTTTCCCAGGCTTCCCTGGAAGAGCGCGGGTCTGGCTGGGCCAGGTGGGGACCATCTGGCCCGGCCCTTCCAAGGCCACGAGCAGGAGGAGTCAGACTGCTGGGTACTGCACTGTGTTGCACGTGCCGAGAACGTCTGTCCATGGTAAACGAGAGGAGGGCTTGGTCTCTGCAGTGCCTCATTCTCTGCTTTCTTAGCTTCCTTTAAGAAGAAGGTAGAGACTCAGGGCCCAGTGGGGTCCTACCCACGAGTGCCTTGGTGCGGATCCAAAGAAACCACCGATGTGGAAATCAGTGAGCTTACTATGCCAGCACCCTCTTCCGGAAGAGGGTATTGAGTTGGGCTGGGTTTCCAACAGCACAGGCTCCATGATTTCAATAGAGGGTTCTTGGTCAGATTTCCATCTGGGAATCAAGACATGAGGCACCTCGTGAGGCAGAGCAGAGAAGATGCTATTTAGCCTTCCAGGTGGGCCCTGGGCATTCCTTTCCTCCCCTGGTTCCTCGGTGGCCAGTCTGGAGGCTCTGAGGCGCACCAGGCAACCTCCCCACTCAAGCAGGAATCCCGGGTGCACGTGGACGCCTCCATCTCGCTGCCCAGTTGTCCACTGAGTCCTGCCGCTTACTGTTCCTGCTGCCCTCTCTTACCCTCTCTCTCTGCTGGTGAAGTTCTTCTAATCTCTCGCCTGGATTTCTGCTCAGTTTCTTGCCTCCAGTCTTGTGGATCCCCAGAGCACTGTAAATACCACCTTGGCCATGATCTTGAACTGTGCAAAACCTTTGAGTGGCTTCCTCTGACCCCAGGAGAAAGGCTGATCTGCTCAGCTGGGCCCTCAGGGTCTCCGGGACCCAGCTCTGCCTGCTTCCCCAGCATCGTCTGTCTTGCCACTCTCTGCCTGGCACTTGGCATGGCAGTGATAATGAGCTGCTTGTAGTGACCCCTCCCCATGCTATTCCTGGCACCTGTGTGGTTTCTCATGCTTCCTTCCCTGCCTGGAACGTGCCTCTCCACTTTTCAATGCGTCTTTCCTTTCACCTGACTTACCTCCTCTTTAGAGCCCCAGGTCTTCCTCATGGCTCCAGGGTGGTGAGCTGTGTCGCTCCTGGCGTTCCTCTGTGCACTGCACACTCTGCACCCTAGTCACATGCTAGTGCATTGATCTGCCCTGTAGACTGCGAGCCCCTGAAAGGCACACTGTGTCTCACTCAACTCTGCATCCTCGGCATCTGAGATCCTGACCCACTGCAGACACTCAGTCAATGAACGAATGAATGACAGATAATTTACTTCTCAATGGGAGAAGGGCCAAGAGTCCCCTTGCACTACTAGGACAGAAACCCCTGCCCCTGCTAGGCCCTGCCCTTGTTTGCCCAGGCTTTGCAGGTGCCTTGGAGAAGAGTCCCTCATCTTTGGAAAATCTTGTGTTAGGAGCGGAACAGAATATAGGACTTAACTGGAGGAAACAGATCTGCAGGGGCTATGTGACTTTTCCAATAGGCTGGAGTTCTATTTCCCTGGCAATTGCACTATTTGGGTGTGGCCTGTAAGAGTGCTGGGAAGTAGATGGTCCGGTACCGTCCCGGTTGTGTGAGGTCCCAGGGAGACAACGGGTGTGAGTAAAGGGGCGGAGCTAAGATGAAGAGGGAGCATTTGAGAACCACTTCAAAGGCAGGGTCAGGACCACGAGCCCAGTGGACTACGGAAGGTTGGGTAGGTCAGACTAAATCCTGTAGAAGCTAAATACACAAGGACGCAGAATCCAAGCTAGAGGAAGCTGGCCATGTGCCACAGGCTAGGAATAAGATAAGAAAGAGTACATACAAGTTAGGAGAGGCAGACTAGGACGGAAAAGGAACACAGTACCCAGGGTGCACTGGGAGAGACTGCAGGCCTGTTCAGGTTGAAGAATTGGCAAAGGATGAAGGGGGTCCTAGGCCAAACAAGTGGAGAGGCCAGAGGTAGCCCCTTTTCCCCGCCACTCCCACCAGAAACTAGGGCAGGGCCCTAAGACCCAAGCAGGCCTCTGAGACAAGGTGATGGCACAGCTGGTTCAGTAAGTGTAGACATCACCGCAGCTGCCAAGAAAAACAATACGGAGAAGAGAGTGCCTTGGAAGACAAAGACGGGTCTTCTGAGTAAGGTGGTGCAAGATCTAAGATCTTAAACAGTGCCAAGGATTCAGATTTAACTCGTGGAGCTCTTCTCGGAGCTGAAAGCATCTCCATTCTGCTGTGCCTCTCACCGTTGCGTGTGCCTGGTGTCACCCAGGAAGGGGGCTGTGCTGTTGGCACCCACATTCAGGGTAGGAGCGAACATAAGGGTTAAGAGATGAAGTGGGAGGTTAGGGGCTGTGTAAGTGGGTACAGAGCACTACCTCACTTATTTATTTTAAAGCTTTAAAAATGTATTTTCGTTCTCATTTTGAAATGATCACAGACTTACAGGCAGTTGCAAGAACAGCACAGAGAAGTCTCGTATGCCCCTCACTCAGCCGCCCCGCCCTGGGAACCCACGGCCTAACCACAGCACATTAGCACAGCAGGGCGCCGACTGTGGCACAGTCAGACCTTAGACAGCTCCAGCTGTACGTGCACTCACTGGTGCGTGTGTGTGGTCTGAGAGGTTCTGTCACGTGTGCAGACGGGTGTAACCATGACGACAGGATCAAACTCCTTCCATGGTGACACACACCCCCCCCTTCCCCTTTGCCCCAGCCCTTGGTAACTGCTAAGCGGAGCCTTTGTTTTAGTCCTCTCTGTGCAGTGACTGGGGTTTATAACCGAGCCCTGAGTGACAGCACTAATACTGCGGAAGGAGACTGCGCACAAGCAGGTAAGTACGCGGTGGCTAAGTGGCTGCGAACCGCTCTCTCCCCCTGCAGGTGCAGGCCCTGCTGGGGTGGACGTGCTCCCTGCTCACCCTGCTTGCCGTGGTCGCTCTGGCGTACGCAGTGGATGACACCCCTGCTGCCCCTGCGGTGGCCACTGCTCTCTACCAGGCCCTCCACCGGACCCTGTGGGCAGCGGCCGTGGCCTGGGTCATTTTTGCCTGCCAGGAAGGCTATGGAGGTAGGAGGGGCTTGAGCAGGGCTCTGCTCTTGGGTGCATTCACTACGGGGCTCACATACTAGTCCTGTAAAGGCCACACGCTGATACCACAGAGTGTACCCAGGTGGGCATCTGTTTGCTGGGGTGGTTGAGGAATGCCTGCTATTTCCTCAAAAACATCATTTTGCTTAAATCCTGGGAGAAAACACCCCACGTGCTGTTTTACATCGTTACACTGGCGTACGTACAAATGCGGTTGTCTTCTCTCCAGTGAGGCTAGTTTAGAAGCTAGGAGACAATGAGGCAGGGTTGCAGAGAGAAAGAAATGCCAGTGGCAGCTAAGACCTCTCATCACATCCACCGTGGGCCTTGGATTTCTTATCTGAGGGTATTCATTAGAGTAGGTACTCGCCAGCGTCCCTTCTGAGAACTGGGCGACTACGAATAAAGGACTTCCGTGGAAAGAAAGGAACCCTCTCCAGGGAACAAGTGTGCATGCAAGTCCTATGGCGTTTCCCTCTCCTTCTTCTCTGTTGGCGTAACTGCGCACGAGGGGTGTGTCAGCAAATGGCAGGGCCAAGGCTGGAGGGAACAACCAGAGGCCCTGCAGCTGTGAGCCAGCGCCAGGCAGGTCCTGACAAGGCCATACTCTGGGGAGGTAATGTGGATGGGTTCAGACGTAGTCCGTGAACCCAAATCAGTTGGCCTCGGCCAAGGTGGCTGAGTAGTGCCTGCCGGTGCCGCGACTCCCAGAAGGTCCCACAGCTGGCAGGTGACCCAGGACCATATCCAAGTCCAAAGCGGAGGCTCATTTCTGAGCACTACTCCTCCTCTCGGATGTTGATTAAAATTCACCTTGAGTTTTAGGAGCTCTTTAGTGTAACGAGTGACTTGTTCTTTAACAATTTTAACGGCTTTCCCTTGCTGGAGAAAGTGGTGTTGAAGAGGAAACAGGCTGCATTCTCTCTGCCTGATCAATCTGCATTTATGGGAAACTTCTGATCCCAGGACCACAACCCTAATGCCCCCCTACACCTGTGACAATGTCCTTGCGCTATGGACAGAGCCTCAGAACACAGACAATTATCAATGCCCCTGCCCCGACACAGGCAAGCATCCCAGGTTCTGTCTGAGTGGGAAGTCCTGCCAGCAGCAGGAGTACCTGACCCGTGTCAATAGTGAGGAGAGAAGGATAGCTCAGGCTCAGCTGGAAGATGTAACTGGGCCGAATTCTCACTGCCGGGAACTAGCAAATGCTGTCAGTCATTCACCCGAGTCAGGGCGATGTCTCTTCATCTAGCTGATGAACAAGTCCCTCCTCCAACTCAACACCTATAAATGTGCTGTTTCATCCATGTGTACACTGTGTAAAGTTCAAATCAGGGTAAGCTTATCTATCGCTCCTCGATCATTGCTTTAGTTTTTTCCTGAGCCACTCATCCTTCAGAGATGTTGTCATCAGCTAACCCACGATCGCAGGTACAACCATCTCTATCAATAGGATGCCAAGATGGGTTTCTAAGTGAACGTGGGAGGTGATCGTTTCAATGCACTTTAGCAAGTATGTCCTCTGCCTGATGACCTCCGAGAACACATAAGGAAATCTGAAGAAGTGTTTAACTGAGACTCTGAGGACAAGAAAGGATCTGGGTAGTTCAAGCAATCTTTTCAGCCATCTTTGGCTGTACCCACGTAGCCCATGCTGGTCTGATTACACCCAAGGCCGCCTCTGGTTCAGTTTGCCATGCCAAGGAAGTAGACCTGACTGTCACCACAATATTAGCCCTTCCCTCTCATTATCATGCTCCTGCAATGGAGAGAGTATTTTCATAATTCTCTTTAAAGTTACAACACACGAAGATCTTAGGAAAAATTCACAGACAGGTGCAGAACACAAAGGGGTACTGAAGACCTGGTTCTTGGTTCTTGGTTCTTGGTCAGTCCAGAGAGGGCTGCAGCTCTGTGAATCCCCGTCCTCTCCCTCCAGGTCCGGTGACCCGGGTGCTTTCTTGTGATGTCTGGAGCTTCCTGGCCAGCATCAGTTACGCCTGCTACTTGGTGCATCCGATTCTGATCCTCCTCTACAACGGCCTGCAGGAAACACTCATTCACTACACCGACACCAACATGGTGAGTTCACGCCCGAGTCTCTTCTGGAACAAGACACTGCTCTGTTTGCCGTGCTGGAAGGCTGTTTCGGTTTTTATTTTAAAGAGACTTCTCATTCTCTCTTTAATCTGGGTCGGAGGAAGGTGTCTTTATTACTATTTGTTCTATAGACACTGCACACGCGATGGTAGTGCACGCTGAGTTCAGGATGGCACAGGAATCGCAGAGTAAGACCGTCCACTGTGCTGCTCTTTCCCTCCAGTTCTACCTCTTCTGTGGACATTGTGTGCTGACTTTCCTCGCTGGGCTGGCCCTGACGCTGTCCATCGAGAAGCCATTTCAGCAACTGATGCGCCATCTGTGAAGTCGGCACCTGCGGGGCCACCAGCGTCCTGTTAAAACCTGAAAGACTGGCTGCCCCGTCGCTCCTGGGGATGCGCACAGGCAGAGGTAGCTTTGTTTGTGTCGCTGAGTCACAGGTCTGATTTAATGCATGCAAGTTCTCCAGGTGTCCCATGAAAAGATTCCATCACAATATCTTTCAGTAGCACAAGCACTCCCGTTGTGCCTTTTAGCAAAAAGATCTAGTTGTTGTTGTGTTTTTTTTTTTTTCCCCGTCGTGGCTTGTATTTTGATTTTCTCTATCAATGATCATCATAGTGATAAATTAAACTGGGGATCCGGCCTGAAGAATGCCCAAACAGACAAAACCAGACAGACCTCACAAGTGATCTCTACCTTGCTTGATTTGCAGATAGAAGCATAACTTAAGGTGAGCTATTTCTTGAAAATGCCTTTATTCAAGAAAAAACAGAACTTAAGTGCAACCAATCAAAAGCAGCCAACACATTTATAATTACATAACTAGGGACTTTCCAACAAGATAAGTCAAATCAACCATGTAGCCATCACTAATCTTTGTTTTCTTTCTAACTGCTTTGTTTCCTTTCTGTCTGTCCTGTCAAAGCCTCCCCTCGCATTGCCTCAGTGCAGAACCTGAGTCACTTCTGATTCCCACACACCTGATTCATGAATCACTGATTGTTCAAATAAACTTCAAATTCCATTGTGCCTCAGTGTACTTCTTAATAACAGCGAATGATCAAATGTAGCAAATCTGATGTCGTTTTGATTATGAAACTCACTTGGGTTATACTGCCTGCTTCTCTTTTAAAAGATTTATTTATTTGAAAAGCAGAGTTACACACACACACACACACGAGAGAGAGAGAGAGAGAGAGAGAGAGAGAATGAATACCTTCCATCTGCTGGTTCACTCCCCAGATGGTTGTAACAGCCAATCTGAAGCCAGCAGCCAGGAGCTTCTTTCAGGACTCCCACGTGGGTGCAGGGCCCCATGGACTTGGGTCATCCTCTACTGCTTTCCCAGATGCATTAGTGGGGAGCTGGATCAGATGTGGGACAACCAGGTCTTGTACCGGGGTCCACATGGAACACCACTGCCATGTGGGTAACACAGGTTACCCACTATACCATAGTACCGGCCCCTATTATCTGCTTTTCTCAGTAAGATCACATGTTCCTAATGTTAATTATTTGTGGGTTATTCTGATACTATTTGTAGACCTGTAGCTTTCTTCCGAGACCTCAGGGCAGCATGATCCATGCACACACACAGTTCATGAGTTTGCTACCACATGTCTTTCCAACATTATCTTTTCTACAACATGGCTCCCTGAACAGGTTGAAGACCTGACTCTGAGGCCCTCCAGCGGTAGCCTTATTTGGAGATGGAGTCTATACAGTCTTGATATATAAATTAAATTTACATGAGGTCACCAGGGCAGGACAGCTTAATTGACCACAATGGTGTCCTTGTAAAAAGAGGGACTTTGGACAAAGAGATTAAAATCCATGGGGAAGACAATGTGACAATACACCAGGAGAAGATGGCCACCTACCAGCAGGGAACCCTGAGGACTGCACTGGAGGCTGCAAGAGGCGAGGAAGGTGCCTTCCCTAGAGCCAGAGAGAGGGCAGCCCTGCCAGCACCTTCATTTCCGACTTCTGGCCTCCGGAGTTGGGAGACCGCATGTCGCTGATGTTCTCGTGATATTTTAAAAATTTTTATTTATTTATTTGCAAGGCAGAGAGACACAGAGATGGAAGGAGAGAGAGAGAGAGAGAGAGATCTCTTCCAATGGCTAATACCCCGAATGACCATAACGTCCAGGGCTGGGCAGTCAAGAATACAATGCAGGTTTCTCATGTGGGTGGCAGGAACCCAACCAGCTGAGCTATCAGCGCAGCCTCTCAGGGTCTGCGTTAGCAAGGAAGACGGAGACAGGAGCCCGAGAGGGGTCAATCCCAGACGCTCCGAATTGGTATATGCGCATCTTACCTGGTACCTTAACTGCTGGGCCACATGCCTGCTCCACTTCTGTGGTTTGAAACTACCCACTTTGTGGTGCTTTATTAAAGCAGCCCTAGGAAATGAAGACAGTCCCCCAGAAAAACTCCCAACAGAGAAAGCAGGGACCTTGGTGCTGGCTTTTACCCCAGTGCCCTCAGTTGTCAGTAATGAAGTCTAGAGACACAGAGACACTTGCAAGGCCAGATGGTTAGAAGCTGGGCACCCAAGTTCTCAGGCTTGGCTTCCTTCTGAGAAGTAGACTCCACATGGACCACCCTTCCACAGTGACAGCCATCTGACCTTGCTTCTAATACAGCTCTCGGCTTACTCAGTAACTGAAGTATCAAGTAACGATAAGGGGGCTGCAATGTACACATTAGCATGGAATGTGCCACATCTGTGTACACCGCCCCTTAGTACCTAAGGGAGATGGGGTCCAGCATCCCAGCAGATATCAAAATCCACGGCTGTTCAAGTCCCTTATATAAATGGCATAATATTCGCATATAACCTACACTCAACCTCCCGAATGCTTCCTCTCGTCTCTACCTGACTGAGAACATCTAACACAGCATAGAAGTTAGGCAAGTAGTTGTACTGTATTGCATAGTACAATGATGAAAAATAATAAGATAAGGAATAAGGAAAAAGTGTATGTGTTCAGGATAGATGCAACGTGTTCACTACTTTTGATCAAGGTAGTTGGACCCAGGGCTGTGGGATCCATGGATATGAAGGGCCAACAGTGTGGTCTCTGGTCAAGGGGATCTGAAAGGAAGACCACTGGGAATGGGGGTGGCGGTGCTGAAAACCTCAAATCCTCAAAAGGGCAGGTAACGGGCAGCTAATGCTCTTTCTAGCCATCCCGGGGACCGAGCCACGCTCCCTGAGGCCTGGGTTCTTCTACGGGCGGAATCAGCCCTGGAGGAGGGAGGAACCACGCCTTACCAGGCCTGTGCAACTCCAAAGCCAGAAAGTGTGCCAAGGTGGCTTTTCAGGTTACCGAAATTCATCGAGTTCCTTGAGCGCCCCCTTGTGGCTGCCTGGGCACCTGACCCCACTAACTTCCTTAGGCCTCAGAGGAACCACTGAGGGCCAGTGGTATTTACAGCGTGGGGCTGCACGCGGTGGACTCCTTGCTGTGGAAGCACCTGCTAGTGTGGTTCCTCAGCCCAACTGCCAAACGCTGTTAGCTGTAGGGCAAGAAACCTGGGACTCGAGGGAACAGCTTGCTTGCTTTCTTTCTTTCTTTCCTTTTTTTTTTTTTTTTTTTTTTTTTTTTGACAGGCAGAGTGGACAGTGAGAGAGAGAGAGACAGAGAGAAAGGTCTTCCTTTGCCGTTGGTTCACCCTCCAATGGCCGCCGTGGCCGGCGCGCTGCGGCCGGTGCACCGCGCTAATCCGAAGGCAGGAGCCAGGTGCTTCTCCTGGTCTCCCATGGGGTGCAGGGCCCAAGCACCTGGGCCATCCTCCACTGCACTCCTGGGCCACAGCAGAGAGCTGGCCTGGAAGAGGAGCAACCGGGACAGAATCCGGCGCCCCGACTGGGACTAGAACTCTGTGTGCCGGCGCCGCTAGGCGGAGGATTAGCCTGAGGGAACAGCTTTCTAATGACTGACAAGGCCTTGTGGAGCTTGTAAGGAAAAAAATACTCTCCCTGCTATTGCAATGTCTTAAAATATAAGGCAGACTGGGGGAAGTCCAGTTCTGTCTTGGGTTTGATTTCATCCTAGAAGCCCCTGGAAATTTAAAATGTACAGAATGTGTGGCCCTCATGTGGCTGCTGAAAGAAACTGTAAAAAAGCACATGACGTGTATGACACAATTGGAAATTGATTAGGTATTTGATGATAGCAAGAACTTAAATCTTTTTGTGTTATAATGCTATTGTAGGTATGTACATTGAAGAGCCCTTAACTTTTAGATGCATACTGAAATATTTATGGACAAAATGACATAGAATCTGGATTTGCCTCAAAATAATACTGGGAGGAACTGGCATAGATTGCCCACCCACGAAACTGGCTGGCAGGTTAACTACAGAAGCCAGCTGAGCGGCCAAGAGACCTCCTTATACTCTCTTCTCTATTTCTGTATATGTTAAAAATTCATAGAGTAATAAGAAGAGAAAAGCAATGTATAGAAACACTCATTTCAACGTGGAGTTGAAGAGTGAGTATCAATAGCTGGGTGCCTCCTCTAATTCTTCTACATTCTGAAATCCACGCTTTGTTCCATACGCCAACCATGGGTGAAAGTTGGCCACATCACTACTAGCGAGCCAACCTCTCTCTCACTGCACAGCATGCACCTGTACAGAACCATGTGTCTGTGTGTCAGTCAAAAACCAAATACAACGTAACAAAACTAAAGATCAGGTCATTAAAACAAGCCAGTTACCACAGTGACTCAAAGGAACTCGAGTCTCCCTTAAGCTCCTCTGGGCTCATTCTGGGAAGTTCCGGGGATACCTGGCTTGTCTTGTGAACCCCTGAACTCTGCGATTCCTCTCCAATGGGCCTGGCTCTCCTCAGAGCTCCCAAGAGCTGCTGGCAGGAACAGTGCCCCCAACACCTACTGAGGCTCCCCCCCGCCCTGGCACGCTCTGCAGCGGGCCTCCTTCTGTCCAGCCTCTCTGCGTGGACATGGGCTGGGCTGCGCTCAGACCTCTGTGTCCATGCCAAGCACACATGGTCTCTACACAGGCCATGAGGCTTTCTCCTCTCTGTCCCTACTCACACTCTCCGAGCTCTGATTCGGGCTGGGAGGCAGAGTGGTGGCTCTGATTCGGGCTGGGAGGCAGAGTGGTTGGCTCGCTGCAGACGCTGGGCGTGCAGCTTGTCCTCATGCTCATGTCCATCCATCTCCCTTGGCTGCAGTGGGACTGCATCGCAGCGGCGCGAAGGGTGACTTGAGTGACTGCTGCTGCCCGTCTGCATCTGTCCTGTTCATCACTACCTTTCTAGCCTTTGCACTGTGACCAGAAAACAGCAGGTGTCAAATAAACTTGAGTGGACACAGTGGTGAAAGCAATCCCTCCCGCCCTTGGATGAGCTCTTTTCCAGGAGGCACCTGCTGCAGATGGGCAGGCCCTGCTCAACCAGGTCTGATATGCTCGGTCCTGTAAGGGTCATCCCACAGGTGGCCCAGCCTGTCCAGTCCCCCGTCCAGGGAGCGTGAAGCCTAAGAGGCTCCCTGGAGGGGTGCAAAGTCGTTAGTCCCTTTGACAAGAGCTAAACAACCAAGCAAAGTTTACCATGGACCCTAGAAAAGCCATTTGTACCAGGAAGGATCCGACTAGAAGGGATCCACAAAATGAAGTGGTTTAGAGAGAGATGATGCAGGAAAAACAGACATTAACCTAACTGTCATGATCTTTAGAGAACAAAGAGCAGACATGGTCCCAAATGAAATAGAACAGGGAGTTTGGTGCAGCAGTGGAGATGCCAATTGGGATGCCCACACCCATATCAGAGCGACCAAGTTCAAGTCCCAGCTCTGCTCTGGATTCCAGCTTCCTGCTAATGCACACTCTGGGAGGCAGCAGGTAATGGCTCGAGTACTTGGGTCCCTGCCACCCATTGTGGGCATTTGGGAGTCAACCAGCAGATGAGCGTCTCTCTGGCAGCCTGTCTCTCTGCCTCTCAAATAAAAAAGTAATTAAAAGTTAAAACAGAAACAGGATGCTAGGACAAAGAAGTGGTTCTTGTTTCTTTCATTCACCAATGACCAAATATTCTTGAAGTCACCTGCGAATAAGGACCTCAGGAGTAATAACAGGAGTGTCAGACCCTCGTTTGGAGGGGCTTTCCCTCTCCCTGGGCCGCCAGAGCAGGCAAGCACAGCCTGACAAAGTGCTGGGTACCTCAGCAGCCTCTGCAATATACAAGAGTGCATTTATTATTTCAAATGTTGGTTGGAGTTAAACAGTTTACTAGGAAGGAAATCATATATGCTCCCAAGTAACAATGCAACTGTATATACTATTTTTTCAGTAAGGAACAAAACAATGTCTGCTTCTACGCCTTCTGTGCCTATCATTATTAGCGGATATTTTTTCCTTTTGCCTTTGTTATTAATAATAAATTCTACCTTTCAACAAACGTACATGTTTTGCAAAGTGTATAAGCCTATAACCACCACCACAAATAAAGGAACAGTTCCAGCAACCCTGAAAATTCCCAGAGCTCTGAACCTGGCCCTGGCCTATTTGTTCCAAACCCTAAGAGCTCTGACTTTTCCAGATATAGTATTTTACACATTGAATTTTGACTATCTCTAACATTCAAGTAATTGTAGAGAATGAAATAACTGATAACCACAACCCACCATCCCAACTAAACATTTCCCCATTTTCCCTTTATGTAAAAAGGAAAAGACAAAACCAACAGCTGAAGCTTGCATGGAGAAAAGGGGACGCTGTGTTACGGTCTGAGCAGGATCTTGCTCCCTGGACTCATGCAGACATTTACGTCCCAGAGTTAATGGGCTCAGGGTGGGGACTTGACCTGACTGTGCTATCTCGGTCTTGGTCACGGTCTCGGTCATGGCCATGGGGGCGTGCCCTCACAGAGCACTTCTCAGAGGAGGCTGGTTATCTAGGCTGGGACGGACCTGCCTTCTCTCTCTGCATTCTCCAATCTCACAGATGCCTGAACCAGCTGGGGCCACCTTTCTTGGACTGGGAACCTCCAAGCTATAAACCAAAAGAAGCCTCCCTTCCTAAGAAGTGCCTCTGGGCTACTGAATCATAGTGGTGAAAAGCTGACTAACATACGCTCCATGCTGTTGTGGGAATCTCAGGACAGCCTTTACTCTACGGAGTTTCTTCAAGAAACTAAAAAGAGAACCCCTGTATGGGCCTGCAACCCCGCTTCTGGGTATCTGCCCAAAAGGTGTGACCTCAATATATCCAAGAGATGTCTGCACTCCCGTGGAGTGTCCACGGCCGCACTGTGCACCACAGCCCCACTGCGGAATCAACCATCGAGGGCCGAGTGGATAAGAACATGTGGAATTCGTACACTACAGAGCGCGACTCAGCTTTTAAAGAGAAAGAAATTGTGCCATTTGTGACAGCACGGAGGAAGCTGGAGAGCATCATGCTAACAAGCGAGCCTCAGAGAGACAAATTCCACATGTCCTGACTCATACATAGAATCAAAAACAGCTGAACTCAGAGGTGCAGCAGGTGAGGGGAACGGGGGACGCTGGTCAAGGGTACAGAGCCTCAATTTGACAAGAGGATGCAGTTCTTTATTTTGAGATATATTGCACAGATAGCGAAAATAGTAAATAATAATGTATCAGACACACCAAGAGAAAATTTCAAGTATTCTCCCCCCCCCACACACAAGATATTGGAGGTGATGGCTATGTTAATTAGCTTGATTTAACTATTTCACATTGTAACCTCAAGTCATAAAATCACTTCATACCCATAAGTATATACAACCATGACTTCAATTTACAATTAAAATTAAATTTAAAAATATGGCCAACAAGTTGCAGACACCCCCTGCACTCCATTTCCTTCTTCCTTTCACTCAAGTTTTACCCATGTTTTTACTGTTTTCCCAATACGCATGTGTCTACGAATGGTATGCACTATTCTGTCTCCAAGCTTCACATAATTGGATCCATACTGTACTAGCCTTTCAAAATATTATTGCCCCATTAAACATAGTTCTTAGAGCCAGTGCATTAATTTTTAATGCTAATGGATTCTATTGCTTGCATGTGCATCTTAAATATTTATCCATTCACCAGTTGGTAGACAGACATTTGGTTTGTTTCCAGTTTTTCACTATTGCAGATGTGGATGGAACAAATGCCTTGTGCCGCTGTCTTAGTTTCCCAGGGCATGCGTTCAGGGGTCAACCTGACCTGACACTGCTAAACAGCTTTCTCAAGTGATTTTATCAATCTACGTCACCACTTGTGCTGTAAGAGAGTAGCTACTATTACTGAAGTGCCTTCCCAACACTTGCAACTCTCGACCTGCTACTTTACTGCTTCAGATGCCATCTGTAAGGAAGTATGTAATCACTTAAATTTGAACTTCCCTGTCTACGAACAGGGTTGACCACTGGCCACGTGTGTACTGGCGACTCAGTCTCTTCTTCACAGACTGTCTACCATATCCTTTGTCCACTGAGGCTTTATTCTTTTATCATTGATTCTGAGCTATCCCTTATGTGTTCTGAATACCAATTCTTTGTTGATTATTTGTGTTGTAATTACCTTCTGGTCTGTAGCAACCTCATAAATGATGTTTTTCATATGAAAATTTTCCATTTGAATGTAGGCAAAATTGCCCATCTTTTCTTTTTTGGTTTGTCCTTTTCGGGGTCTTGTTCATGAAATTCACAGATATATTCTTCTGCATTTGCTCCACGGAGGAAAAGGCTTTTGTGAACTTTTTTGATCTCATGCCCCAGTCCACTGAGGTTTGTGTAAGGTGGATTTGTTCTCGGTGGGTGAGGGAGGTATTTTTCATCCTTAAGGAAAATAAGAATGCCTGAATACCCCTTTCTGTTGCTTTTTAGCTGGTAGAGGACCTGGAAGCTGCTCAACACCCTAGATGCACAGGACAGCCACCTCCTCAAAGAATTATCCAGTAAAATTGTCGATAGCGCCCAGGTTGAGAAGCTGTGGTTGGGGAATGAGGGTAATGACGGCTGGATTCACACAAGTAGGAACACACAGGGAAGGACTTAGCATTGTGTCTGGGGCTATGGGCACTCTGAAAAGTCACACTAGAATGTTCTGCACTGAGCTTGGCAACTGTGCCCCGGCCAAGTCTATTGGAGGAAACGTGACTGCGTTTGCTGAAACAGTCTGTAATTCACCGTGATCACAGCGGGAGGAGGTGGAGGTGCTGGGAGGGCTCCTGCATCAGACCTTGTTGCCACGCCAATGCCACTCCCATGTTTTATCTGCATTTTGTGCTATTTCAAAAGGCACATCGGACATGCTGGTCATGAGCAAATCATCATTTGACATCCACGTTCATTAAAAAGTTCACAACCCCTTGGCTGATATTGAGAGCATAATGCCTGCTTCCACCTCTACCAACGGACTGACGAGATGAGAGGATCCCGGTCTATGGGCTGGCAACAGCACAGTCACACAAGGAGCTGTCAATCAACCCAGGTAGACTCCTGGCGATGCGCAGGTTGGGGTGGGACTAAGGAATCCATACCTCTTACAGGACTTCCCAGAGGGTTCTAGTGAGGACAACGGGGCTCAGTGATGGGATCTGTTCCACGCACAGTCTGAATTTATGACAGCCATGTCCAGATGGCAACTTCTCCAAGACAAGCACCATGTGGATCAAAGAGCTTTCTCATGCCCAAAGGCAGCTCCTGCTAGGCTCACCTGGGGAGCCACCGTCCTCTCAGGCCACCAGGTATTCCTTGGTCAGAGTTCATCCTGGAACTTGGGCACAAGCTCTCAGGAAGCAGCCCCCATCCGATCATGGACACAGGCCCGCACTCCTCACTCACACTCCTTTTATGTTCAGTACATATTTTTTTTTTAAGATTTACTTATTTCACTTGAAAGTCAGAGTTACACAGAGAGAGGAGAGGCAGAGAGAGAGAGAGGTCTTCCATCTGATGGTTCACTCCTCAACTGGGTGTGGGTTCACTCCCACAATGGCTAGAGCTGAGCTGATCCGAAAGCCAGGAGCCAGCAGTTTCCTCCGGGTCTCCCACGCAGATGCAGGGCCCAAGAACTTGGTCCATTTTCCACTGCTCTCCCAAGCCACGGCAGAGAGATGGACAGGAAATGGAGCAGCTGGGTCTCAAACTGGCACCCATATGGGATGCCGGCACTTCAGGCCAGGGTGTTAACCCGCAGTGCCACAGCACCGGCCCCATTCAATACATATTTACTCATTCTTGGCATGAGTCAGGGGCTATGCTTAGCCCTGGGAATAACAGTGTTGAGAAACACAGATGCACTTTCTGCTCTCTTTGACCTGCTAGTGACCTGAGTGAGGGCAATAATAATCATACCGAAAACACCCAGTTACAGCTTAGATGAGAACTGTGAAAGCGTGACCCTAACTGGGAGGCCAGAGAGAGAATTTCCGAGAAATCAGTGTGCATTGAGACCTGTTAGACAGTTAACCAGTACTGAGGGCTCGTTAGATGCTAGAACCCTTGTAAGCACTTTCAGCAACCAATGCCTTCATCCTAACCCAACACTCTGGGCTGAGCTCAGTAGTACTTTGCATCTGGAGAAACTGAGGCAGAGAGAGACGCACTTGCTTGGCAAGATCCCACAGCCCGATGGGAGCGCCGAGCAGCCTGTCTCCAGAGCCCGCTCTCTCGGCCTCTGCGTCCCATGGTTTTCAGGAGGAGTAGGGTGACCAGGCAGGGAGGCTGGGAAAAGCTTTCCGGGAGGGAGGCTGTGAAGGGGAGGAGACAGCTGGTGGCGGAGCTGTGCCGAGGGCTCGGAAGACACGAAGGGCTCAGCGCCTCTGTGTTCCTTGGGGGTTTCGTGAGGAATTTCATGTTCCCTCAATGCCCGAAGGAAATGAGGATCAGGAAGGCCTAAGGAGGGCCTCACGGAGACTTGGGGGACCCAGGGCTCCTCCCAGGGGCATGGCTCAGTCTCCCTCGGTCTCCCCAGCAGGCCCCTCGGCTCCCTGCAGGTGCTGTCAACACGCTCAAGGGCTGCACAGGTCTGGACCAGAAATCACAAAGGACCCAGCGCTTCCAGACCCACGGTGGGAATGGATGGACTGGGCAATGGAGAGCCAGTCCCTCTTGCCCTGGTATCGAATGAAGCTCACAGCCTCCCTCATTCGGCCTCCTGAGACACAGAGAACCAGGTCTTAGGACTGCGCTGGTTTGCAGAATGAATCCTAGACCAATGCGCTTCACGTCTCACAGGAAATCAGTGTCCAACAAGAGCAACAGAGCCCACGAGTGGGTTTCTTTGACTCTCAATAGCTCACTGCACCCAGGGTCTCTCATTGCATTAACCCCCTGTGCCTCACAGCAGGATTCTGTGACCCACCTACACAGCCTACCCTTCAGCGCCCTCTGCTGGGAGAGTTGGAGAAACACTAGCAAGCTGCTCATTAAAGTTTGAAAATATAAAAGCCCTGTGCCTCATCGTGGTCTGATTTGTGGGTGGAACTAAGCATGCGAGTGCCTGCTGCTGTTTGGTACAAAGCAGTCAGCAGGCTGCAAGGATAAAAAGGAGGCAGCTGTCCAGGGTTAAGCCCACATCAGCAGGACCTCGCTGAGGGGTGGGTGGGATGGGGGTGACAGAGGGACCAGGGCAGTGGGGACGCCAGCAGTAGCGTTTGCCTGAGAGGCTGCAGGAAGCCCTGGACAGCTGAGAGCGGAGGGCTGCGAGGGGCAGGGGCGCTTTCTCTGTCCAAGGCTGAGTCGACAGTGCACGTGTCTTCCTCCAGCTGGACCTCCCATGAGGGCTGTCTGGGAGTAGGGGCCCCTCTCAAGATTGCTTTCCATCCCAGCCCCTCCTTGGGGACAGGCACACGAGGTCCAGCCCTCTGCTCCCCGGGTCTGTGCTGTGACTTCTGGGATGGAAAGAGGCGGTGCTTCCTGCTAGGGCACAGCCCACTCTGCAGCGGGGCGAGGCCTTTCTCCTGTGGAGGCTGAGTGCTGAGCTGCAGGGGGTTCTCCTGCAGAGGGGGCTGGGAGTCTGAAGGCTCCCCCCCCACTACCCCTAGGGAAGAGCGCGTTCCTGGGGCCAGTCACTGAGGAAGCGGAGGTCCCAGGATTAGAAAAACGAACTAAGGGCAGATTGGAGAGGGAGGGAGGAAGAGAGGGATGGATGTTAAGGGGGCTTCAAGTACTTTCTCTTTGTTCACAACTAGATTGTCCCAGATTTACTGAGGCTAAGAATTATTTGGGGGCCAGCCTGTGGTGTAGAAGGCTAACCCTCCATCTGCAGCGCCGGCATCCCATATGGGTGCCAGTCCATGTCCCAGCTGCTCCTCTTCTGATCCAGCTCTCTGCTTATGGCCTGGGAAAGCAGAAGATGGCCCAAGTGTTTGGGCCCCTGCACCAGTGTGGGAGACCCCAAAGAAACCCCTGGCTCCTGGCTTCGTATATGTTCAGCTCTGGCCACTGCAGCTATTTGGAGAGTGAACCAGCAGATGGAAGACCTTTCTCTCTGTCTCTCCCTCTCTCTCTCCGTAACTCTACCTCTCAAATCAATAAATAAAATCTTTTTAAAAAATAATTATTTGGAGATTTTGATCAGACCTTGTCTCCTGATTGCTCCAGGTGAGAGATCGTCAAGAGTCCGTGGAGAATGGCTATGATGACAAAATGATGTGTGGATTTCAGAATTCTGCAGCAAAACCTGCCTATCTTTTAATTCCATGTTTCCATAACCTTGTTGAAGTCCCTCATGCTAAACACAAGTGGGTGATTCCGGCAACTACTTTAAGAGACACTGACAGTAACTAGTAGTAAGGCCAGGATGTAAGGAGGCTGCAACGAGATCCTGGAAACACAGACTTCAAAGATAAGTTGAGGCCGGCACCTCAGCTCACTAGGCTAACCCTCCGCCTTGCAGCGCTGGCACACCGGGTTCTAGTCCCGGTCGGGGCGCCGGATTCTGTCCCGGTTGCCCCTCTTCCAGGCCAGCTCTCTGCTGTGGCCAGGGAGTGCAGTGGAGGATGGCCCAGGTGCTTGGGCCCTGCACCCCATGGGAGACCAGGAGAAGTACCTGGCTCCTGCCTTCGGATCAGCGCGGTGCGCCAGCCGTGGCGGCCATTGGAGGGTGAACCAATGCCACAATGCCAAAGGAAGACCTTTCTCTCTGTCTCTCTCTCTCAGTGTCCACTCTGCCTGTAAAAAAAAAAAAAAAAAAAAAAAAAGATAAGTTGAGTTTGGTGTAACATTTTTTGATATCCCTGCACAGTGTTTTTTTTTTTTTTTTTTTTTTTTCCAAAACAGGAGTTTTCCATGAACTTTTTGCAGATCTTTCCTATGCTGGATTTCAAACTGTTTTGTACCAAGATAAAGTTACCCTTTAACTCCGCATTTCTGTGAACTTCTGCTGTCCTCCTGGGATAGAGGGCACTGAAACAGCAGCCAGCACACGGCACAGGAGCGCAGGCGGCGAGGACGAGGAAGCGGGCCCGCTCGGGTGCCTCCAGGGACGGTGCCTGCTCCAGGGCCCGAGGCAGCGGAAGCTCACAGCGTGCCCAGCTTCCACCTCTTCCTTCAGCCACTCAGACCCACTCAGCAGGGCCATGGGCAAGGAGGCGTGGCCTGGCGGACAGCCAAGAACGCGCCATCCTGCTCACCTAATGGTTAAGTGTCTCCCATGCTCTGATGCGCTTCTGGTGCGGTCCCGTGGGATATAATGACTGTCACTCGTGGGGATCCTTCTGAGAGGATCTCCCGTCTACCTGTCCCGCAGGCCTCGGCAGTAATTCCCCCAGTCTGTCTTCTCCCAGGCCTCTCCCGCTGCCCAGGAACCAGTGCAGACCTCTGTCTGCCCAGCGCCTCTCCTCTCAGGAACTCCGAAGCTCTTCCCTGGCAGGCGTCTCTGAGTCCCGCAGAGCTGGGCCCCGGTGGGGCTGCAGTATTCTCTCAGTCGTCTGCTGCTTCATTTCACATTAGTATGTGTGCTTGCTGTAAACCAGGCTCAGTGTCTTCTTGGTGACTGACCCTAAGGAGCTGTCCACAGGTCGGGACAGATGGCAGAGGGGCAGGATGTGGTGCCCTGGGATCGCACCTGCTCCAGCGATTTCCTGGTACCTGCAGGACCTGTGCATTTGTCCCCTTTCCACTTGGTGACGGACAGTCTTTGCATGCACCCACTGTTCTGACTCCCTGGGTTAGAGAACCATCAGTTTATTGTGAGCAGCTTAGGCCACACGGCTACTAACGTCCTGTGCTCAAGCAGTCTGTCTGTGCGTGGGCCCAACAGCAAGGTAGGGGCTATTCTCAAAAGAATCTTAACAGTCCAAGAGGATTTGCCTTTGACCCATGACCCCAGGGACCTTTTAGGATTTGTCATAGATTCTACAGGCCCTATACAGAGCACCTCAAAGGGCCACAGACACCTGGATCAACTGAATTACAGGTGCCAAATGGCAAAGCTGGACCGGCCAGAGAGCCCTCTCTGGCTCAGAACCCACAGCGCAGCACCGCGGGAGCCACAGCCTTTCTACGACCAGGAAGCCAGCTGCCTATCTGAGAAGTCAGCGTTGCAGCTGCTAAGTCCAGAACCACCCTTCTACTGGCATTTTTTTTTTTTTTTTTGGACAGGCAGAGTGGACAGTGAGAGAGAGAGACAGAGAGAAAGGTCTTCCTTTTGCCGTTGGTTCACTGCCCAATGGCCACTGCGGCGGGCGCGCTGGCGCCGCGCTGATCCGAAGCCAGGAGCCAGGTGCTTCTCCTGGTCTCCTGTGCAGGCGCAGGGCCCAAGGACTTGGGCCATCCTCCACTGCACTCCCGGGCCACAAGAGAGAACTGGCCTGGAAGAGGAGCAACTGGGACAGAATCTGGCCCCCCTACCGGGACTAGAACCCGGTGTGCCAGTGCCGCAGGCGGAGGATTAGCCTAGTGAGCCACGGCGCCGGCCTACTGTCATGTTTTAGGAGCCAGAATGATCAGGATTCTACATGATCAGGGAGCCAATGCAGCCAGAAACAGCCATGATCAGGAAGCTGCCACGGGAAAAGCAGACACAAGATGTTTTCCAGGAGAAAGCGCGGACACGGCAGGGGGCTTGTGTTCACCTCCCAAATCCCATGCGAGCGTCTGTCTGATGGCTGGGAGCCACAGGCACGCCCTGTGTTGGTTTACTAGGGCTGCCATCCCCAGCGCTCCCAGGCTGGCTGACTGCAGCACAGGAATGCATTTTCTCACAGTCTGGGGGCCGCCAGTCTGGGGTCAGGGTGCCAGCAGGGCTGTCTGTCCTGAGGCTCCTGTCCCTGGTTTGCAGACAGCCAGTGCTTGCCATTCTCCCTCTGCACACTTGCACCCCCACGTCTCTTCCTCTTTACGAGGATAGCTGCTCACGGGATAGGAACGCCCTCCTACGACCACATTTAACCTGAGGCACATTCTTAAAGGCTCCCCCCGCCCAGACACTGTCACAGCGTGCATTAGGCTCCAACACAATGATCTTTCTGGAACACAGCGCAGCCTCTAACAGTTCCCCAGCTGCACACGAGTCTAAAATGAGCATTTTGCTTTCTAGACTCTCCAGCAGAGCTGTCAGACAACGGGAGGCCTGTATCTAACCCTGGCAAGGCCCAGCTACACTAGCGAGTCTGGCCACAGAGCCCTGCAGTCAGCCTAGGCAAACACGCTTGCTTCGTGGCACACCGTGGCACACCGTGTTCACAGGGGATCAGCACGGAGCAGTGCAACGGGCTCGGGGAGCTTCAATGCCACCCAAGAACGTCTTCCCCAGGGAGCAGCGTCGAACCTAAGCTTGCTTCCGCCTCCCTTCGAAAGGCAGGGGACCTGCCCGACGTCTCTCCCCAGAGTAACCACAGCCCAGGACACGTGTGCCAGCTAATCTTCAGTCCCATGGTTCCTCCATGACAGCAGTTCTCAAGCTATTTGGATTGGGGACCCCTTTACACCTCCAGAATTACCTGGAACCTCACAGAGCCTTTGTTTATATGGGCTTCGTCTAGTAGTAGTTAGGTATCGGAAATTACAGCTGAAACATTTGAAAACACTAATTCAATGAATCATAACTCAATAACATGAGTTTATGTATGCTAGCAAAGTTTTGTGAAAATACTTCTAGTTTCAAACCCAGAGAAGCGGGAAGAATACAACTGTGTCACAGGGTCGCAACCTCTGTGCTAAGTGGCTCCATGGGCGGCATTTCTGACCTCACAGCTGCCTTGGCTTCCCACCTATCACACATCATGGAGCGTGACTGCGACGGGCTCTCGTGTCCTACTCGGAGGGAGAGGCCTGCGGTGAAGGCTGCCATCAGCAGCTATCGAGTAGGGGCTGACAATCCACGACAACAAAGGACACGGTAAGATGCACCGGAAGTCTTAGAAGAACGTGGAAAGAAGGAAGAAACAGACAAAAGGTGGACTGCCCTCGGCTGAGGCCCAGACGTGAAAATGAAGCTTTCACGGTCTAATTTCACTCTTTAGTGCAGCAGTCCCGCCTGGTCCAAGGTTTCACTTTCTGCAGTTTTAATTGCTCCCCATCAACCACAGGCCAAAAATATTAGTTAACAATTCCAGAACCTGGCGAGGAACAGGTTTTAAATTGTGGGATGCTCTGAGTTGCACAATGAAACTGCGCGCCGTCCCACTCTGTCTCACCCACACATGCATCGCCCCTACTCAGTGTATCCACTCTGAATGTGCTGCCTGCCCCAAGGCAGCGAGAGAGGCCACAGTCATATAACGTTTATTACCATATATTGTTATAATTGTCCTAGTTAGTCACAGCTCTCACTGTGCCTGACTGATCAATTAAACTTCACCACAGGTCTGTACGCAGAGGAAAACACAGCATCAGGCTTCACTGGGGGTTCTTGGAACAGACCTCCAAAGAGTAACGGGGAACCTTGCATTGAAAACCACCAGGGCTGCACAAAGAAGGCAGCAAGTAGACAAGCCAAAGGAACAGCGTAAGGAGCTCTCTGGGGAACCATGGGAAGACAAGCCCAGGGGCAGGTGGTGAGGCTACACGAGGGAATCCAGCTCCGGAACAGGACTCGGGACACCAGCAAGGGGACAGGGGCTTTGCTTCCACTTTGTTCTGCTTTAAGTAGAATTGGACTTTGGAATGGGAAGGATGGAAGAGATGATCTGCTCGATGATACGGTCTTCACAGTGGGGCAATCGAGGCCCCGAGAGCTTGCTACACGTCCAAGTTCACGCTACATGTCCAAGGTCACGCACCAGCTCTTCCTGCTAGTCCACATGAGCAGCAGGTGGAGCAAAATAAGCCCCCTCCCATCCCTGTACTCATGTACACACACGCACGTAAACCTGTTTTCTTTCTTACTTTCCAAATTTCCCCTTAAAAGTCTTAAAAAGTCAGTCCCTGGCCTTGATGATTTCTCTTACCTTCTCTGAAAACAAAACATGGATGATGTGGCAGCAGTTTCAGAACCACGGGTCCAGCTGTGCAGTGGCAAACCTCCCTCATCTTCCCTCCTCTGGTGGGAGAAGCCAGTTCAGCTGCCTTGCTGCTCCCGTTAATGAGAACAAATAGATGAGCTGAATCTGCAGGTGTTTGTGTGACCACAAGAGGGCAGCACCCAAGAAACCAGTGTAGGGCACACTGCCTTCTGGAACTGCTCCCTAGGAGAGCTGGCAACGTGACACAGTGAATGAGAAGAGTCAGAGGAATCCGTGGTTTCCTTTTAAATGGCAAACCTACCAGGAAATTTAGAAGGCTCGAGTAAGGCTTTAACTTGATTCTTGTGTAATTATAATTATTACTTCTAACCTATTTTCAACAGAAAATAACCAATCTATTCAGTGGTTTTCACTAATTCCCTTCTGAGGAACTCGAAGTGAACCTTATATTTCATTTCTTTCTCAGTTTTTGAGATGAGGACTTCCTGATAGACTGACTCAGTGCCTGGTCTTTAATAGTCAATGCATCAGATGAGTGTCCGCTCTGCCCTCCTGGCCCCAGGCCGCCACTCGGTGAAGGGCCATGCTGGCTCCGTGGTGAGGGAGGAAGTTGCTGGCATTCCTGAATCTGAGGATGACTGGGAGGCCTGCTCTGCTCCAGGATCCAGGGCCTGTGGTCAAAGCCAATGTCAGGGCCAACCCAGAGAAACCACAGCCCTCAGGACGGTAACGGAGCCTGCTTGCTCAGGGAGTGAAGGTGGTCTTGGTGCCCCTGGGACATCTGTGGACCAGATGCTGAAGCTGCCTGCCCTCTGCCAATGCCCAGCCCTCCGGCTGACTTCCACAGCCTTTTCTAGAAGCGTCACTGGTGCACCTCTGAGTCTTGGATGCAATCCTGTGACACTGATGATGAAAGTCTCCTTGGAGTCCCAGTGGTGCCAGAGTTCAGGGTGACTTGGTGGCACTGGCTAAGGCAGAGCCTGGAGCAGACGGCAGTGAGACAGGGTGGTCTAAGAGAATCATTCTCCCTAGGGAGATCACAGCAGCACGTCACCTGGGACCTTGCCAGAAACGTCACTTCTCAGTTTGCACTCAACCTCTGCTGGCCCAGGGATCAGCATTTCCACAGACCCTCTGGGTAATTCTCATGCCTGCTCTCTCTGGGAACCAGCAAAGCAGTATTCAAGTGGCAATGTGCATAGTGGCAATGGTAGGCAAAGCCAGAAGTGAGTTCTAGGGGAATCAGGAGTGAGGAAACAGAAAAAGGACAACAACGGAAAAGCAAGTATAGAGTAAAAGGCCTTCCCCTAGCCCTGACTGGGTTTGTGAGAAATGCTACTTGGGAGACAGAGATGCAGTCTGGTTTGCTTGTGTTGAATCCCAACTGTCCTGGTTAACCTGTATAATCTTGTATAGATTCTCCAGTCCCTCTCTGCCTCATTCCTCAACTGTAAAAACTGGGATGTAAAAGGACATTTGTGGAGGAGAGACAAAGATGGTGGAATAGGGATGGGGCTTATTGCTCTAGTCTAGGGGAAGACAGTTAAAAAAAAAAAGAAAAGGTGGAGAGAGTCCAATCTCAGGGAAGAATCAGGGAGAAAACAGCAGAGGAAACACCATGCAAATTAGAGGGACATAGTGGACCTACATGGAGGGTATGGATGTGCACAACTCAGGACCCCAGCAGCCGAGAGACTCAGCCCCAGCTTTGGAGAGTGAGGCAAGACTGCAGCAGCCCAAGCCACTGGTGATAAAGCTTCGAGAAGAGCCTGGTCTGAGTACGGCTTGGAGCCCTGTGAGGGACAGTGCACCTACCAACCTGGAGGGAAAAAAAGGGGGCACGTTTCTCTCTCCCCAACCTCCCTGCACCGGTATTCTGTAACTAGCAGAGAGAGGGAGGGAGCCATTTTGGACATACTTAACAGCTGCCCAGTTCATGTCTGCATGCCCAGCTGAGCGGAGACGCCCAAGTCTGGCTGGGAGAGCTGACAGGCTGCTGGTGCTCATGACTGTGGAGCCTTGTGTGCTGGGACTATGAAAACACTGTGGCTATGTGTGAGGGCTCAGGGTGTGGCTGGCCTTTGGGCAGTCACTGTGGGTGGCTCAATACACTCGGGGCTCCCTGATTCCCTGGTGAGGGTCATTGCTGAGGGATCCATGCCCACACTGAGGACCCCCTGGATCCTTTGTATGGTTCTTGTGGCAGTCTGAACGAAGATTATACCCACCAGAACTAGCGACCGGGCATTGGTCTTCTTGGAGGAGATAAACGTGAGACTACGCCAATAGAGCAGATTAATCTTCCTCTCTGATAAACAAAAAGAAAAGAAAAGACAAAGAAAAAAGGAAGGAAGGAAAGAAGGAAGGAAAGAAAAGAAAAGAGAAAGGAAAGGAAAGGAAAGGAAAGGAAAGGAAAGGAAAGGAAAGGAAAGGAAAGGAAAGGAAAAGGAGAGAGAGAGAGAGAGAGAAGAGCAGAGCTTTATCATGCTGAATTTGGGTGTCACCTTGGATACTCCCCTCACCCTGGAGCACTGAACAGAGCTCCCTGGCCACATTCAGCACACACCTCAGGGTATGCACTGAAAGACACTCCACTAATCCACAGAGGCATAGTCCAAAGATAAAAACCATTACAGGAAAAAAAAAAAAAAAAAAAAAAAAAAAAAAAAAAAAACCAAGTATCTCCACAAATGCCCAAAAATAAACACAGCAACTCAAGAAACAAGAATAAAGAAGACAACATGACACTTCCAAAGGAGCACAGCAACACTCCAATACTAGAACTTGAGAATGAAGAAACTGAAGAAATGCTGGAAATGAAATTCAAAAAACTGATCACAGGATTACTTAGAAGTAAGCAGAAGCAAATCCACAAATTAAAGACATCCATATGTGACATGAATAAACCTTTTTCCCATGAAATTGAGATTTTAAAGAGAAATCAAAATGAAGTATTGAAAATGAAGAATTAATAGATCAAATTATAAAATGCAGTGGCAAGCCTTAACAATAGACTCAGTGAGACAGAAGAAAGAATATCCAAGTTAGAAGACAAATTGTTGGAAATTTTAGACAAAAAAGAAGAAGAAGAAGAAGGAGAAGGAGAAGGAGAAGGAGAAGGAGAAGGAGAAGGAGAAGGAGAAGGAGAAGGAGAAGGAGGAGAAGAAGAAGAAGAAGAAGAAGAAGAAGAAGAAGAAGAAGAAGAAGAAGAAGAAGAAGAAGAAGAAGAAGAAGAAGAAGAAGAAGAAGAAGAAGAAATTAGGAAACTGAAAAACAGTGTTGGACATTTACGGGATACTATCAAATGACCCAACATATGGGTCTTAGGAGTTCCTGAAGGCATGGAAAGGGAGAATGGATTAGAAGGCCTTTTTAGTGAAATAATTACAGAAAAGTTTCCTAATTTGGAGAAAGAAAGGGACATCCAAGCACAGGAAGCACACAGAACTCCTAATAGACATGACCAGAAAAGATCTTCACCATGACACATTGTAACCAAAATCTCCACATTAAGAAAAGATTCTAAAATGTGCAGGAGAGAAATGCCAGCTTACTTTCAGAGGATCTCCAATTAGACTCACAGCTGACTTCTCATCAGAAACTCTACAGGCTAGGGGAGAATGGTGAGATATATCCCAAATTCTAAGAGAAAAAAGCTGCCAATCCAGAATAGTGTATCCTGCAAAACTCTCATTTATGAATGAAGGTGAAATAAGACCTTCCATAACAAACAGAAATTGAAAGAATTTGTCACCACTCATCCAGCCTTACAAAAGATGCTTAAGGATGTGCTACACAGAGAAACACAGAAACATGGCCATCAACATGAAAGAAGGTAAAGGCAGAAAATCTCCCAGTAAAAGTACAAAGAAAATCCAAAGTAAACAATAGGAACATTTATGGAAAAATGGCAGGGAAACTGAACTTACTCTGGTTTTCCTTCTTAGTTCCTCAGATTTCAGATTATCCTGTTACTGGGAATCTAACCACATATTAAAGCAATTTGTTTTTGAATCTTGTTAAAAAGAAGACATTGGTTATATTGGACCATCTTTTTTTTCCTTCTCTTATTACATACCACTTGTGTGAATACAGTGTTATGTCCTAGTTCTTACGTCTTTGGGCAGAAGAGTGTATCAGTTATTTTAAATGAGTTTTTCCTTATCTTTGCGTCTCAGTCCATAAGTTGTCACAAAAGAAAATACTTGGGTTTGCCTTACTTGAATATTTGAAAACTGAAATTGATAAGATACATTATGTAATGAATTAGGTTTTTATTTCTGGATAAAATTAGAAATGAAATAGATTTGAACTACTTAAAGGATGAAAATAATGATGGTGCTTATAAGCACTGTGAACCCTTCTGTGTTTGAAGCATCCAAAATTCAAGTGTTTGCCAGATTTTTCTCCTGAAATCCTGCTCCTCTTTTCTGTGCCTCGTGCATTAAATCTTATTATTGATGTTGTAAAACAGCAGGGTTGAAGTGTCACTATATGTGTTCATTATGAATCCCATAGCTTTTCTAGGGAAAAAATTAGTCTCAAGCAGACTCTTAGTGTAATTTTTTGGTTAATATTTTACCCACTAATGGTATTTTAGATACCTTTAATCATTTTAATAAGGTGTCTATACAAATTTAAACACAGGGTCGGCGCTGTGGTGTAGCTGGTAAAGCCACTGCCTGCAGTGCAGTCATCCCATATGGGCGCCAGGTTGAGTTCCGGCTGCTCCACTTCCAATCCAGCTCTCCGCTAGGGCCTGGGAAAGCAGCTTCAGCAGTTATGCCACAGTGCTGGCCCCTCGAAGCATTTGGATTTTAAGATTTACTATTATAAGGAAGAAGACGTGGCATTTTCCCACGTGCTTTAATGATAATGAGCTTATTGAGTTTCAGAAGAAAAAACTATGACATGAGCAATTGTCACTGTGCTAGCTCTAATGTTAAATTAGCAAATTGTAGCATAAAGCTTACATCTGAGTTTCTCAAATGTGAACCACAGTGGTCTAATGCTGCTTTGTATACTGTAAGTGCTGCAAACAGTCTCAGCGCTGAACACAAATTGATACCTCTCAAATGAATGCACCCTTCGATGGAGGAGTTTCATACGCCTCAGTATCTGAGTGTGAATTTGTTCATCTGTTTGGTAACGAAGATACTTCCTGTTCTTTTGTTGCTGTTGTTCCATATTTCCATGTTTAAATCTGAATTTTTACATCTTTACTACTGTTGATTTAAGTACAATTTGTTCAATGGTTAAACGGGGTTGTCAGTGAAGAAGCTTAAAAACAGTCTCATTCATGTAACTGCTTAAGTAAAAGATACATCTGTGCTCTATGTTCATACACTTTTAATGATCTGTATTTCTGTTTCAATATGTGATGATGTTAAATAAAAAAAAAAAAGAAATGCTACTGGCACCTGCTGGCGGGGTGGTGGTGGGGAAGGCACCGGTATATCAGCAAGCAGCATGTGTCTGGCGCTTGCTACTCTGTTATGTCAACTTCCTTTAGCTAAAAACAACTCTGTGAGAGTGACCTTTTATGCAGCTAACATTCCTGCCCTCAATGCCTCCAAAGCACACAGAGAAACTGGAGAGCTGGCGAAAATCTTTAAGGTCTACTAACCACTCAAGCCTTCCCAAACACTGTGTACTTTCCAAGGTGGGTTTCTCGTTATTGGAATTTCAGATTATTGAAAGGTTATCTGCCTGCTGTTCCTTGACGGATTAAAATGAAACAGAAGGCAGGAGAAGACACCACGAGAGCCGCTGTGTGCTCTCCTCGCCCAGCGGAGCGTGCTTGTCCGGCTGCAGGTGCAGCAGCTGGCAGGAAGATTCCCTAGACCTTTCAGAAAATATCACCAGGAGCTCGGGGTGGCCAGGCGCTGACTCAGACGGCTGATCGGTGGTGTTCACCGGAAGGAGAGATCTCTCCTCGGTCCTCCTGGGCATAGGAGGTGATCCACATTTTGGCATCACAGAAGACATGGCTCAGCTTCGTTTCCTGGACCGTGACTGCCCTGGGGCACCAGGGCCTCTGGAAGCCACTGTGCCCCTTCTGCCCACCTCCATTCTGAGAAGTGCTTTCTGGACACTTTTCTGCATTTTTGCTCCCTCATCGCTTGGACTTCTTTTCTCCGATCCAACAGATTTCTGCGCTGTTTTACAATCTGAAAGTAATTCTCACTTCATCCAGCAAGCCACCTGCCTGCCTTGTTTGAGCTCCACAAAATCCTGTGCCTCCAGGTAGACTTGGAAGTTAGAAGGGCTGGTTTTCACTCTTTAAGCAAACCACTCCAGTTAAACCTGCTTCCTTATCTGTTAAGGGCTAACCATGTGCCAGACAGCTCTCTGAAATAGGTCCCAAACAATCATCTCAAGGAGCCACTGCTGTTGGAAAAAATGAGGCCTCACAGAGGGGTTCAGGGAGTTCAAGGTCACACAGAGAGCGAGTAGCAGAGCTGGGATCTCAGTCAGACCCCGGATGTGTCCTCAGCGCTCTACTTCTTAATAGTGGCTCTTCCTGATTTGCAGTTTCATTAGGTGAAGGGCCAGGGTTGTGTTGCAATGGGTTAAGCCACTGCCTGTGACACTGTTCCATTTCCAATCCAGCTCCCTGCTAATGTGCCTGGGAAGGCAGCCAAGGATGGCCCAAGTGCTTGGGCCCCTGACACACACACACACACACACACACACACGGCTGGAAGGAAGCTCCTGGCTCCTGGCTCCAGCCTGGCCTAGACCTGCCTGGAACCAGCAGATGAATGACTGACCCTTCCCCCCTCAGCACCCCTGCCCAGACACTGCCTTTCAAATAAATCAACAGATCTTTCGAAAAACAAATAATGACTTTGTGAAAAATTAAACAGCAGTACCAACGAAAAGTGTGCTGTTTTTCAAGCTAGCATGGGCACATAAGAGGGAAACAAAGGAAGAACAAGGTAACACGCAAGAAGTCACCAACCGGAGCCACAGGTGCACCTGAAGCCCAGGCCCACCCTCCCGCCGGGGCGGGGCGGGGAACCTGCGCCCCGCGCAGCCGCAGTAGCTGGATTTCCTCGTCTGCTCACAATTCTCTCCTCTTCGCCATTTCCCTCCCACTCTCTAGTCCTCTGTCTCCTCTCGGTGAAAAGGACTCTTAGTCCCCCCAACATCCATGTTCTCCTTCCACAGTAGCGGACTTGGCGCCAGCACACACTGAAGCGCCATTTCCCAGCCTCCTTTGCGAGAGGAGCCACGTGACCAGGTTCCCACCAATAGCCGCTGAGCAGAGGGGCAGCACTGGTGCCCGCGTCTTGCTCTCTGCCTTTTCCTATGCCTGGAACCCCAAACCGGCGGGGGCCTTATCCTCCACCGTCCCTGCGGCGGCGAGGCCCGGGAGAGGGGTGAGGGAGCCTTCCAGCAACCTCTCCCAGCCGAGGGGAAGAAACTTGTTTTTCAAACGCTCTGTTAGTCATTCTGCTATGACGTCCTTATGGCTTTCCCTGCAGCCATGGCTTCTGCCTCTTCGCCCGTTTTCCATCTTCACTTTCAGTGAACGCTGCAGCGTGCCAGAACCTCTGTGCTTGGAATCCTGCAAACGCTGGGGCTCTCCCTGACCTGAAGGCTGTGACTCCGGCGGTTTCCATCTCAGGAGACCAATGTTCTCCCTAAAGAAACCTAAATGCGAGTTTACACTGGATTCCAGACTCAGTCCTTTCTCACTCTATCCATGTTTCAATTGCTTATTTTTAAATTATAAGACAAATGATGACACAATTTTTTCTATGATAATTATAAAAAAGCCTTTGGGTTCACACAGACAGAAAAATAATTCTCAATAATAGCATGAAGATAAGAAAATTCAGGTTGGGGACCAGCATCGTGGCATACCGTGTTAAGCCACCGCCTGCAGCACCGGCATCCCAGATGGGCGCTGGTTTGAGTCTCGGCTGCTCCACTTTGGATCCAGCTCTCTCCTGAGGCGCCTGGGAAAGCAGCAGAAGATGGCTCAAGTCCTTAGGCCTCTGAACTCACGTGGGAGACCCGGAAGAAGCTCATGGCTTGTGCCCCGGCTGTTGCAGCCATTTGGGGGTTGAAGCAGCAGACGGAAAACTAACATCCCCCCCCCCCCCCCGTTAGGTGTGCCCCCTGTGCCCGGGCACAGGAATAAGCTGCCTCACTCTCTCAGGCACCTGCACCTGGAACTTAGCTGTGGAGACCAAGAAACTCGATTTCTTTTCACCCCACAATACAAGGAGAACTTACTCACTGCTGTGAGTGGAGAGAGAGGATGGGAGGAGGGTCATTGCTTTAGCCCGTGAAGAAAAGGGTTTATTAATGAGTTAGCATGGATAAAGGAGCTCTCATGTACCTGACAATGACTTCACTGAATCAAGTCCAAAGTCACTACTATTATTTCCAAAATATCATTGAGGAATGTGACATTCAGAGAGGCTAAGTAACTTGCCCAAGGGCACACAGCTGATAACTGAAAGATAAAGGTTTGAACCAAGGCCAGCTGATTCCCTGGCTTTTGTCTTTAACCAGCATCCCTTCAAAGACTAGAAGGCATTCCTGGGGCAGGAGACTCCAGGCCCTGACAACAAAACTCAAGAAAGTTTAGAACGAGCAAGGAGAGGCTGAAGCAGCCCTACACACTCGACTGTCTTCACGGGGTTCCTGACCTCGGCTAGAGTCTCTGACCCCTCTCAACCTCTCTCCACTGAGCGACCTTGTGGGGAACTCCCAGCCCTGCTGTGGCCTAGTCCTCTAACAGGTGTTCCATGGAGAGAGCCCAGTGCCAATGACTAGTGGGGGACCAGACCCCTGGGGCTTGTCTTGCCCGTGGACACCCCACAGGCACTCCAACTCTCCCTTCCCATGAACCTCTCTGAGGAGGGCAGGGAGGACTGGCATCTCCTGTGCAGCAGGCCTGGGTCTGGAGCCGCTGACCACTGGTCCTAGGCCAGGGGATTTTTATCCTGCCTGTGGGAGAGATCCAGGGGCCAGGACTGTGAGGCATGAGATCATCGCATTAACAATACCATTTGATTGCTGGGCTGCTTGATTGATTTTTAACAATACCATTTTACAGCCTGAGAGGGAGGGATGGGCATCAGGCCTAGTGGTTAAAACACCCATGTCCCACACTGCACAGCCTGGCTTGGAGTCCCTGCCTCCCTGCTCCCGGTTTGCAGCTTCCTACTAATGCGTACTCTGGAAGGTGGCAGTGATGGCTCAAGTCGTTGGGTTCCTGCCATCCACATAGAGGACCTGGATGGAACTCCTGGCTCCTGGTTTTGATCTGGCTCAGCTCCAGCCATTGCAGGCATTTGGGGAACCAAATGATGGGAGCTCTGTCTCTCTCTATTTCAAAAGAAAAAGAAAGAAAGCAAAGAAACAAAGCAAAGGAAGCAAGAGTTGGAACTTGGTTAAAACCCTAAAGCTTGATTCCCGAGGGTGTACATGGTTTCTCCATTAAGAGAACGTATTTCTGGAGGGCAAATGATTTCTCCTCCCCAGAAGTACCCCCATCCGGTAGCCAGAACCCATCCAGTTCGTGATTTGGCACCAGGCAGCTCCGTCCAGTGCATGCCTTATCTCCGCATGTTCACCAGTGCCTTTCGGATTCATGTCTTGGTGCGAGAGTAGCGAAGGATCATGGGGCGGGTGCAGGGACCACAGAGATGCACTGTCTCACAACTCCTGAGGTGGGGGTCTTAGATGGGACACTGGGAGGGATCCTTTGTTCCCGGTCTCTCTCCCGGCTTCTGGAGGTTTGCCGGTGATCTTTGTGGCCTTTGACTTGTAGATGTAGTGGGCCTTCATCTGCGCAAGGCATTTCTGTGCTCAGTAGGGACCCACCCCACTCCAGGATGACGGTCACTGATTGTACCTGCAATGGCTCTGTTTCCAAATAGGGTCACATCTGGGATCCTGGGAGACACGATGCAAACCATAGTGCTTTTCAAGGCTTGAGGTTTCTAATAATGCCTCCTCCTTTGGAGGTTCTTTGAGACAATATTTTCTACCACTAAAGAGGAAGTGAGGGGGCTGGCACTGTCGCATAGTGGGTAAGCTGGCAGTGCAGATATGGGAGCCAGTTCAAGTCCCAGCTGCTCCTCTTCCGATCCAGCTCTCTGCCGTGGCCTGGGAAAGCCGTAGAAGATGGCCCAAGTACTTGGGCCCCTGCACCCAGATGGGAGACCCGGAAGAAGCTCCTGACTATGGATCAGTGCAGCTCCAACCATCATGGTCAACTGGGGAGTGAACCAGCACATGGAAGACCTCTCTCTCTGTCTCTACCTCTCTTTCTCTCTCTGTAACTCTAACTTTCAAATAAATAAATACATCTTTTTTTTTTTAAAAAAAAGAGGAAGTGCAGAAAAGATACCTTTTTTCAAGAAAATATTGAAACTGCTCTCTACAAGATAGCTGCCATTAAGGATGTTAAGATGTACAATTTCCCAGTAAGAGTGCTATTGCCTTCACTATGCAAAATGACACAGCCAGTCCTAGCGTGGGGATTGAATGTACCTCTGTCCTCAAAGTCTATTATTTCTGCAATGGGTTTGGAAATAGGCAGTAGAAACAGCTGCTCTGGTATGAATTTGCTTCCCCCACCCTCAGCGCGGCTCCAGTGTCTGCTCAAAGACACCAGAGACAAAACACTTGGTCTTCTTCCCACACACTCACGTATGGGTTCCATCTCAGCACGTCGGTCTCAGAGTGACGAAGGGGCAGACTGCAAAGGGCCCTGCAGAAGGGAGTGACTCTCCTGGGGGTTCTTAGCCTCTCCGGCGTCACACACAGGTTTGGGATGCAGCCCACTCTGCATGGTCCTCTAAGACGTAAGGCACCTGCTGCTGGCTGGCGCACAGGTGCAGGGCGGGCTGTGGCAGGAAGCAGCTGCAGGCCGTGGAGGGGAGGCCAGGTGGCTCCCAGCTCCGAGCGCTGCCTGCTGAGTAAGAGGCCACATGTAGCGGACCAGCTGTCACTCCTTTGGGGTTTCGAATTGGAAAGGTCTGTGTGTGACTGTCCCCAGGTAGGGGACATCTCCTTTTCATTGCTCTGCCCATCACGCCATGGGGACTACGAACTTCCTCTTGCACCGCACTTGTTGCTGACATTTTCTCATGATGATGCTTTCTAAAAAAATCCAATCAAGGAGCTGTGGAGGTCTAAAGGGAGATGGGAAGGGGCAGACCTGTGGATGGTGGGGGACCACACCCCGAGTAAGGGTCAGCGTTCACTTGAGCACGGGAAGCTGCTTCCGATGCCACCTGCAAAGCTTGGCCGGGCGCTCAGGAATGCAGGCACCCCAGAAGTGCCCCTTCCCGGTCTCTATCCTTACTTTGCCCTATCTGCCTGTCCAGGCAGGTGTAGCCACCCATCTCCTCTCACCAGAGCTTAAACTTGTCCAGAAACAGAGCTTTATAGACACGTCTCTGATGGTCTAAATGCTTGCCGTAGGCCCCAGGGGCTTCTGGCTTTCAGGAATACTTGTCTATTGAACAATGGTGTGGGCACGGCATGGCACTGAGGCTCTGCATGGGGTCTCTGCAGCTGGGTGTCCAGAGCCTTCCACGGAGGCTCAGGGCTCCGAAATAAGCAGAAGTAGCTGCTGCCTGTTCGGCTGAAGTCTTAGACCCAGAACTGGCAAAGAGTCAGTTCTGCATCCTGCTGGTTCAAGCCAGACCCAAGCCTAGCCCAGGTTGAAATGAAACTAAGCAAGGGCATGAGGTGGAAGGGTGGTTCCTGGGGGGCCCACAAATCTAGCGGCCTCCCTCCACCGACCCAGCATCCACTAGTCCCAAACCCTTGGGTTCTGGGTCCCAACTTCCTTTAATGCTCTTCTTCTTTTCCTGGACTTATAGCTCAACTAAATGACAAACCCCTGAACTTAGCTCAGTGGACTGGGGTGGTGTAGACTCTGAGGATTTCTGATGGATCCTGATCTGATGGTGGCCAGGAGGTGGGAGGTAGAGAGTGATGGCCTTGCAGTTCTCCCCCTCCCCTGTAAAGCAGCCCGAAGTGATGGAGGTGAGGACAACTGGATCAGCAACAACACGGAGCTGACAAGAGGAGGGAGCTGGGGTTGGCCTGCAGCAAATGCCTCCCTGGTTCTGATCCCAGCGCCCGCGATGACAACACACATCATGCTCTTTTTCTCAGAACGCATTTAAGAGCCAGCTTTTCCATCGATGCCTTTGCATGCTCTTTCATACAGCAGGGAGGGCTGGCAGGGTTAGCTCATTTCCCAGGGGAGGGCCCTGAGCTCACAGACCCCCTGCTGGTCAGTGCCTGGCCAGGCTGCTCTTCGGATCTCTGGGACGACTCTGCAATGCCACAACCTGCTTTTTCATGCATCACTGGTTTCTTTTCTTTTTTTTAATAAATATGTTTCTTAATTTTTTTTTCAAGATTCATTTATTTACTTGAAAGGCAGAGTTACAGAGAGGCAGAGAGAGAGAGAGAGAGAGAGAGAGAGAGAGAGGTCTTCCATCTGCTGGTTCACTCCCCAGATGGCTGCAACGGCTGGAGCTGGGCCAATCTGAAGCCAGGAGCCAGGAGCTTCTTCCGGGTCTCCCATGTGGGTGCAGGGGCCCAAGGACTTGGGCCATCTTCTACTGCTTTCCTAGGCAGAGAGCTGGATTGGAAGAGGAGCAGCCTGGACTCGAACTGGCACTCATATGGTATGCCAGCAATGTAGGTGGTGGCTTTACCTGCTATGCCAAAGCATTGGCTTCTATTTTGTTACTTAATGGCAGACAATTTTCTCAAAGTAGAATCAGAACCCAAGAAACCCATTAAACCATGGAAAGCCAAACTGATCTAGCAATAACAGGGCAAGAAACTTCTGGCGATTAGGTGAAAAATATCTAAAGTCTTACGTGTGACAGGTATTGCACAAAGCTATCAAACTCACTGCTCCCGGGTGCCCACATGCAGGCAGAATCTGCTAACTTTATAGAAGCTGAGCACCGGAGAGGTTGAGGGATCTGTCCGGATCACTGGCCTGGTGCCAGGTGAATTGTATCTCCATGGAGTTCAGGGGTTGTAGTTCTAACCCCCCAGCACCCCAGCATTTGACCAAATTTGCATATAGGGACTTTCCAGATATAAACAGCTGAGAGGAGCTCACACTAGGGCAGGCTGGGCACCAATTCCGACCCGAATGATGTCCTTATAAACAGGGGGGATTGAACCCAGGAAGAGACAGGCACAGGGAGAGTGCAGAACAGCCGCTGAAAGCAGGGAGAGAGACCCGGAGTAGGTTCGCCCTCAGAAGGAACCCTCCACACCGACAAACTTGATCTTGAACTTGTAGCCACCAGAACTGCCAGACAATAAATTTCCGGGTAAGCCCCTCAGTTTGTGGCACTTTCTTGTGGCAGCCATAACAAACACACACCTGGCCCATGGGCCGGGAGGCCAATGCACGTGGAGGCCCCGTGTCCCTCTACAGAGAGCAAGGCTGACATGTGCCCCACCTGTGACTGGTCAGCAAAGACAGGGCCCCCAAGCCACCTCCAGAAAGTGTTGCAAGGGTTTTAGAAGAACCTCTAGGAGTAGTGGAGGCAACCGGGTGGCAGCGGGGGCGGGGTGGGGGAGGGAGACTGAGCCTCTGGGCTTTGTTTTCCGTAGCTTGTGTTCCTGGCACAGGCGGTGGGAAGAGGCAGGAGAAAGCTAATCTGCTACTGCCAGGTTTGATGACGGTTGCCAAGAAGTGCAGCCGGCATGCTGGGAGTGACTTAGGAATGAGGCGCTCCACCGGCTGCTGGCCAGAGACAGCCCAGGCTTTTACACCGCTGTCCACCACCTGCGCCCTATCTGCTGTCTGCAGAGGCTGGGCCCTGTTACCCTACCTGCTTCAATTCAGACACACTCCGGGGCTAAACAGCACTGCCGTGGGCAACCTGGAAACAAGCCCGCCTAGAATATGACCGCTTTCTTTGCCAGGTCTACAGCCAGAAGGTGGTGTGAGTACAAAGGCCTCTAACAAGAAAGGCAAAGAAAATGGGGAAAATGCATTATTTTGCAAATTAAAATAAAGTTCAACTGATCCCAGGCACTGAGGAAAGTCTCATCGAATCCCGAGAGAGAGAACTTTTTGACCTTGAGTATGTGATTATAAACTTATTCAAAAAGCAAATGCAACTACAATTCTTGTTTTAACAAAATAACCTGCTTATTCCAAGTGCGGCCCGGGCTGCCTTTCCCAAGCGTTTTCCCTCCAAAGCCGCTGCTCCTATACCAGCCTCTTGCTCGCTCTCGCTTTTCATGTGCTCAGTGGGGTCTACTTTCCAGTCCACGCTGACTTGCAGGAGGCGTCGGCTGATCTGGTGGCAGTGATTTGTTGAACAGCTGCCAAGTGCTGCATCCTTTATTAGACGGCGTGAGGAACAGGTGAGATAAGACACAGTTCTCGCCTGCATGGCTCCCGGAGGGGGAGCCAAAACTGGAACCAGGCTCTCCCATATGGGATGCAGGCATCCCAAGTACTGACTTAACACTGCGTTGCTTCCTTTCAATCCCACTTGTTGCAGCCTGTTTCCCTGTGTGCTTGCTTATTCGTCTGTTTTTACCACAGACTCATCCTCCTAGAAAGGTAGGGTCTAGGAATTACTTGAAGTCTAGACTGAAAATGTATTCTTCCAGAAAGCACTGTGTTTACTTCTGTCCGACCCTGGAGGCCTGAGCACACCTGGATCCATCACTGTGTTAGCTGGAGTCTTTCTAGGCTCTTCCATGGTGAATTCTGACGCCAAAACTTTGTGCATATGTGGTTGTGATTACAAATTCCCAGGGAAAGGTCTTGTACCATCCAGTGCTAGGTCCATAATGTGCCTGCCATATCTCTATGGGGAGAAGATTCTTTTCCGGCTTGCCCAGTGGAACTCAAGAGAGAGCAAACAAAACAAAAGATCCCAGCTTTATACAGACGTCTTCGGCCTTATCACTAACCCTGCCTATGTGTCTGATTCTTCCATGGTGAGAGCAAGCTCTTCTCCAAGCTTAAGAGAAAGGCTTTGCTTAGGGCTCGGGGCCAGAAACTGGGCCTTCACCAATGACCTTCATCCAGAGTGAAAACAATGCCAGGAAATCTCACCAGTGGTTACCCCAGGGAGTAAATTCAGGGAGTGCCACCGTCACACAAGCAGACAACTGTGAGGATAAAGGGACAAGTTAGACTTGCCAATAGGTGCTTTAACGGAGAGGGACATAGAATAGTAAAACAGACTGCTGATCTGAAATGCAGCAAATAAAGACTTGAGGAAGTATGCCTGTGTTAACTGATAAGGTCAGTAAAATGCGGTTCTGTTTCTTTCTTTATGAAAAATGGGTGCATTCTGAGCCCGAATCTGGTGTGGATAGGGTGAGGCGGGGAGCTGGGGCAGCCACAGGCAGCCGGAAGTCTCTGGATTCCTATGGCGTGCAGGGGGAAGAGGCAGTGGAAAGGGGGTGGAGTTGGACGAGGATCCAGTGTTTTCCACACCTGCCCAGAGTCTTCCCTAGAGTGAAACTTGGGACTTCCAAGTGACTGGAACCACTCAAGGTTACGAGAGGGATAGCTCCAAGTGGCAGCAGTGACACCTGCCATCCCTGGAGCCATGAGCTGACAGAGGATCTCGCTGCTGGCCTCTGGTCTCTGGCTTCAGGGCACTGACCCTGGTTGCTTCTCCACAAAGCTGGGCTTGCACTGTCATCACCCTCACTCCCCCAGTGACCTGCTTGCTCCCAGCCCCGAGGAGCCAGCTGTGGTTAGCAGACTAAGAGGTGGTCGCAGTCATAGGACTGCTATGTCAACCTGGTCATACCGGGATGCCGAGTCTCAAATTCTGCCCTTGTACGACATCATCAGCTCTAGCAAGGAGCAGATGAGCGATTCGGAAGAAAGAAACAAATCATAAAACACTGTGAGGTTGTGAAATCTGACGTGCTGCAGCATCTACCCCACGGGATGCTGTTTGGACACCGGACAGGTCTTCAGAAGCGGCTGCACATTTTCCAAGACAGTAATGATTTCACATATTCTGTCCCCATGTCAGACAAGTGCCCAGGAGACCTCGGTTCTTTCTAGTATATGACCTGCTATTTACTGAGAACACAGAGAAGTCACCTGCTCTCTCAGCCTCTGCCGCTCCTGGGAAAAGCAGAGACTCTGCAGTGTGGATCTCAGTTGTTTGGGTCTGGACCCTCCTCTTTCTTGTGGAAATGATATACCATTGGGTAAGAGCTTCCCTCCGGCTGTATCCCTCCAATCACAGGGATCTAGGGGGGAGGGTCCTATCGCCCCTGGTCACAGAGGTGGCATGGATTCCACACTGGTTAGAATCTGCTGGAGTTTGCCCTGGAATTAAGTGATGACTTTCTTCTCTGGGGGAGGGGGATTAAAGCTGGAAAGTTGGTCCCCTATGAGCTGCTGGTTGCTAGATTTGGGGCCCTTTGAAAAAGCCAGTGAGAGAGAATAATGCCAATGTGTTTGGATGAGAGAGAGAGAGAGAGAGAGAGAGAGAGAGAGAGAGAAGCTGCAGATGAGATGCACTGAGGGGCTTCCCTGTGGGCAGAGCAGGAGCAGTGGGCAGTCTACGGTCCTGGTCCCACAGGTGTGTGCAGACGTTTGGCGCTGCCTGGGCTGATTGGTGCCTCAGTGCAAAGCCATCTGGGGGCAGACCCCAGCTGAGATTAGAGAGGGGCAGGTGTGGGAGACCCCCAGGGAAAAGCAGCCCGGTGCCTGCTCTGTCCTATCCCTGCCATGGGAAACCAGGAAAGAATCTGCCAGGAGGCCAATGACCCTCTGCAGAGCTCCCTGGGATCTTGTTCAGCTTGAACAAATACACCCCGTGATGTGCTGGCACTTCTGGCAAAAGCTTATCTTTGGCAAATACAAAACTGCTGATGCAATGAAGTAAAATTCTGTGTGGCATCTGTCCCATGAGCGATGGAGCAGCAAGAGCCACTGAGGGGAGCAGGGGCCGGCAGGCAGGACAGGAAGGGTGACAGCCACAGTTCCTGTCCCCTGTGGAAGCCGTGCTGCTGTTTCCTTTCACTATTTCCATTCAAGTCTATCGACACGATTCTAAGAATGCTTTGAATTGGTTCTTGGGAGCAAGCACAGAACTGCTTAAACCAATGGAGACACGTGATCATGAAGATGCCAGGGCAAGGACAAGGTCACACTGGGTCCCTCTGGGCCACGGAGCTCAGATGTGGTCAGGGTCCACTCTCATTTCCCACCTCTGTCTCTCTTCAGGGTCCTCCCTCTTTCCTCCCACAAACTCGTTGTCTCCTCTTCTCTGGTTCATGCAGGTCGCTTCAGCCACCAAGGGATAGACTCTCTTGTCCACAGACAATGAGAGAAGACACCGTGCAAGCTGAGACAGACGCCCATGTGGGGCTGGACCACGAAGGCCATGGGGATAGGCTCTGTGGCTGGCCAGTTGTGGTCAGGCATCCATGCCAGGACCTGTGGCTGGTGCTAGGATCCTACCAGAACATGGAGGCTACTTCTGCAGCTGCGTGCACAGTGTGTGTGTGTGTGTGTGTGTTGGGGGGGTTCTTAGAAAAAGAGGGGAGGGGGCACACACAGATGTCCGCTGCACCACCAGGCTGCCCCTCAGCCAGCCGCTCCCCTCTCGCTCTATTTTCCTTACCCACGCGTTGCCCTGCGTGAAGCTCACCCTCCACACACGACTCCTGGGCAGAATTTCTCTATTCCCATTGCTTTGCCGACTAGGACTCAGGAAGCTAGAATCTCTCCGCTGTAAGGGCCTTTTGAGCTCATCCCAACCTGCTCATTATCTAGTACACACATCTCTTCCACAGTTTCCTGGTCACCTCGGCTTGCGGACTTCCAGGGACCAGGAACTCAGAAGTCCTTCCATTTCCCCACTGCGGATTGTTCAACCCACCTCCCCTCCAAGCTGCCATCTTCCACTCACCGGCCCTGGTTCTTCCTCTGCGTCTGATGTCCCCATCGACAGGCTGAAGGGAGGGGTAAGCCCATCCCTTCTTCCCCTTCCATACATCTTCTTGTTTATAGCCCTAACAGCCTCCTTTCCTTCCGAGTTCTCACCTGCTTCTAAGGTGCTCCTACGTCCCAGACCTCCCACTCTGGCTTGGAAGCTCTTTTCCTGATGTGACATGCTGTGTCCAGTGTCCTCTTAAGGAGCTCTTTTCAGTCCTGGAAACTGTGCTCCAGGGGCTCCTCGTTAGCCCAGGGAAGATCGGGCCACAGCTACAGATGCTTTGAAGCTAACATCCGCACACATTACCCTCACCCTGGGGCTCTTTCATTGCCAGGAATTATATTCAGTTTGCAGTCCGTGAAAACTACCTTCGTTCCTCCACTTCCTCCCATGTGCAGCACAGGGCCAGCCTCCGTCCCCTCACCTCCTCTCCTGGTTGTGTGGCCCAGCCTTGCTGCAGAGTCCAGAAGGAATTCTGATCAAAGGCAGAAGTCCCTGCCCCACTGCCTGGAGCTGGTTGACCCAGGGCCAACTGCCTTTGGCCTTATATCAGAGACCCGATCCCCTTCTCACACTGTATAGACTTCTAGTGACTTACTGATGAAGCTTAAGATCATGGCCCCAAATGAACATTAGAAAGCTCAGGCAGGTGAATGGTTTGTCACCCTGCTTAGACCCTTCTGCTTGCAGTGGTCTCTCTCCTGGGTTGCCACCCTCACCTTCTCCTGGCTCTGTCCCTGTACCTAGACCTGTCTGGATGCTCCATTCTGGATGTTGGTCCCTAAAACTGAGTGGGAGACAAGGTCACACTGGGTCCCTCTGGGCCACGGAGCTCAGATGTGGTCAGGGTCCGCTCCCATTTCCCACCTCTGTCTCTCTTCAGGGTCCCCCCTCTTTCCTTCCACAAACTCGTTGTCTCCTCTTCTCTGGTTCATGCAGGTCACTTCAGCCACCAAGGGATAGACTCTCGACCAGAGAGTCTGGTCCTCTGCTCTCTCTCCTGCCATACGGAGCAATGGGCTATGGCTGTGCTGCCCTGTGCTGTCTGCATAGGGACTGATGTCCAAAGCTCTCCTGCCCCAGTGAGCACATGTAAATTCAGAATCTAGATCTTCCCAAGTACCCCTCCTGTACTTAAACATCTGTAAAAAGGAATTCTGCCATGAAATCAAGGAAAACTTTAGGACAAAAATGTTTCTAGGGCACCGGTTAAGGCAAGATTATAAAAACACATATAATTCTTCATTCTTTTAATGGCAAAGAGTCTTATGTGTAAAAAAAAATTTCCCTAGTGTCTAACTTTTAGGGACTAGAGTATTCAGTTAAAATCAGGAGCCAAGACTTAGGAGCTCTTGACTGTTGCATGATAATCAAGTGGCGTGGACACACAATCAGAATGAGCTTCTTTTGTTAATGACCCTCATCTTCCTTTCCAGCCCTTCCTCCTCCTCTCCGTCTCTGTCTTCTTGATATGCAATTCCTCACGGCAGGCTGTAGCAACTACATGGAAAAGGGAGGTAATTGAAGCAGTTACCTGCAGCAGCAGAGGCAGGTAATTGGAGAAATGGCTTATTTTGACAAGAGGTGGATTGAGGAGGAGGGAGAGGCAGCCCCAGCTCCCACCGTGTGGTTATGACATCCCTGAGTAACAGTGCCGTTCTTCCAAAACACATCCTGCCACAGACACCAGAGACGGAGGAGACACAGAGTGACTCAGAGAGCTGGTGTCCGGCACCATCAGCCAAGCCATGTGACTCAGATCTGAGAGGACGCAACTCCTACCTACTCAGCTGGCTCCCGAGTTTGTGCTGGGGCTGACCAAATTCCCAGTCAATCATCAGATGCCTTCCTGTTTGTCCTCCACTTAATGAGTCCTGCCCCTTCTATCAGTACAAGCAGATGGGATCCCCGTGATTCTGTAGGGTGTCTGACTTGGAGCTGCTGTGTTTCTACCCATCAGTCTGTAGGCAGAAACTTGAACTTACAAACTCCCACCTGATGCTGTGTCTGGCTCACGCAGTCCCAGGGGTTATGAAGGGCAGGGAAGCACTGAGGAAGTAGCAGATGGAGAGACACGGGTTCAAGTTCTGGCTCTGTTATCTCTTAGCCCTGATATTGAGCAAGTTGCTTATCATCACTGAGAATTATTTCCCACTTTGTGTAAAACAACTTTTTTTTTTTTGTAAGAATACATTGATAACAAATATTACGACACATAATGAACATGCAAACAAGGTTAGTTGGCAATGCCTCTGTAGCAATTCCTTAGCCTACTCCTAAGGGTCAGCCTGATGTGCTCAGAGCTTTCTAAGCCACAGCGTAGGCCCTTCATGTTGGTCTACCAAGTTCACTGCCACACCATGTGGTGATCATGTCTGCACATCTACGGCTTCAACTGAGAACTGTCTTATTCACCTCTGGACTCCTAGAGCCCCGTGGAGCAAGTAATTGATGAGTAAGAGAGCGAACCGGCTGCTGTGAGGGAGGTGTCTGAACCGGCTGTTGTGAGGGAGGTGTCTGAAGTTCTGTTCCTGGTGATCTCAACTGAGGGAAGTGAGGGAGTCTGGGATTTCTATCAGGGTAATGGTGGGCATTGGGTGCAGGGGTTAAACCACACATCCCACACCGGAGTTCCTGGGTTTGAGTCCCGACTCAACTTCTGAATTTAGCTTCTCGCTGCTGACACCCTGGGAGGCCACAGATGATGGCTCAGGTGCTTGAATCCATGCCACCCACACTGGAGCCCTGGACTGAGCTCTGGGCTCCTGGCTGCAGAACGGCCCAGCCCCAGCATTTGGGTAGTGAAGCAGTAAATGGAAGATCTCTCTCTCTCTCTCTCCTTCCCTCCCCCACACCTTTTGAATAAAATGAAAATAAATAAACTCCTTACAAATGATGAGAAAGGGGGCTGGTATTGTGGTGTAGTGGGTGAAGCTGCCACCTGCAACACTGGCATCACATATGGGTGCCTGTTCGAGATGGGTGCCTGTTTGAGTCCCGAGTGCTCGTTTTCTAACCCAGTTCCCTGCTAATGTGCCTGGGAAAGTAGCAAAGGATGGTCCAAGTCCTTGAGGCCCTGCACACACACAGGAGACCTGGAAGAAGCTTCTGGCTCCTGACTCCTGGCTTCAGACTGGCCCAGCTCTGTTCATTGCAGCCATTTGGGGAGTAAACCAGTGGATGGAAGATCTCTCTCTCTCTCTCTGTCTGTCTCCCCCTCTCTCTGTAACTCTGCTTTTCAAAAAAATAAACAAAAATCTTACCATTTATTAATTTAAAATATGTAACAAATTAAAGAAAACTGTATTCTGGTGAGGATCTAGGCAGAGAGAGGAATGATTCATTAAAAATTGTTTTATTTACTTATTTTCACTTTATTTGAAGGGAGGAGAAAGAGCACTCCCATCTGCCATCTGCATCTCCCATGTAGGTAGCAAGAATCCAAGTACTTAAGCCATCACTGGTGTGCCCCAGGGTGCACATTAGCAGGAAGCTGGATCAGAAGCAGAGAGCTGGAACTCAACCCAGGCACTCTGATATGGGGTGCAGGCAACCCACACAGCATCTTAACCACTGCACTGAACTCCTGGCCTGAAAGTTGTTTGATCTCCAATAGCTGACATCTCCCCAGACACTGGCAGTGAAGCCAAAAGTGATTCAACTCGGCTCCTCTCATGGGTGTTAGAGAAGACAGGTCAACAAGAGCTAAGCGCAGTCTTTGCTATCACAGCACTACTGCAGATGGACAAATTCAGACCCAGGAACAGAGAACAGAGACAGGGAGAGATGGAACCTCAGCAAAGGAGGTGGAGGTAGGGGTGGAGACTGCTCGGGCGCTTGATGATCCTTCGAGACCTCACTTGACTTTCACAGCTCCCTTGGTAAGAACAAGTTAAACAGACACAGCTAGGGGCTGAGCAGCATCAGGAGTTCGCTCAGGACGGGTGTCTGGGGTCACATCTGCCACGGCCACATTTGCCCAGAGTGTGGCCTGTGCGTGGGGTGGGGCTAGAAATATGAGTGGTTGAGTGCTATGGCTTCAGCTTTTTTTGCTCCCATCCAATGGGCCTCTTTCCGTATTTGTAGGGGCCTATTGTTAAGGCAGTACAATTTGAAGGGTGTTGAGCTTAATTTTTAATGAGTAGTTGTCTCCTGCTCTGTTTTCTCTTGAGAACGTAGGAGCTGTTCAAAAATATTTCAGTAGGGGCTGTAAGATTACCTGTAGTCTTACAGAGGGGGTGCAAGCTATGGGTAGGGATTTGTCCAGGAGGAATCTAAATCCTTGTGAAGTATTAGATGTTAAGATCTGAAATTGGACAGCCAGCCAGTAGCTGGGATTCAGGCTGCAAATCACCCACGGCTCAAACAACAGCGTTTACTCGGGTCGAAATGTGGGGCCATCACAACAAGAGTGCAACAGCCAGAATGATCTTGGTTCTCCGCTTTTCTCTGGATTGACAAGACTTAAATATCGGACCATTATTTTAGACCTAATGCCTAAAGCCCAGTCTAATGATTTAAGTTTCCTCACCCTCCAGGTTTAGCTAAGTGTGTGATACTCAAAAGTCATTTCTCTCTTTGAACCTCGGGTTCACCATAAATAAAGTAAAAATAAGAAAGCTTTACCCAGCCGGCACCGTGGCTCACTAGGCTAATCCTCTGCCTGCGGCGCCAGCACACCGGGTTCTAGTCCCGGTTGGGGCGCCGGATTCTGTCCCGGTTGCCCCTCTTCCAGGCCAGCTCTCTGCTGTGGCCCGGGAGTGCAGTGGAGGATGGCCCAAGTGCTTGGGCCCTGCACCCCATGGGAGACCAGGAGAAGCACCTGGCTCCTGCCATCGGATCAGCGCGGTGCGCCGGCCACAGCGCGCCGGCCACGGCAGCCATTGGAGGGTGAACCAACGGCAAAAGGAAGACCTTTCTCTCTGTCTCTCTCTCTCACTGTCCACTCTGTCAAAAAATAAAAAATAATAATAAAAAATGTTTTACCCATGTGATTTCAATCATGCCTTCTAACTTTGACAACCAATGACTGCCTAAAATCTGCAGTAGAAGGCATCATAAACTAGTTTAACCTTTCTGAAGACAAATTTAAATTTTAAATATTTCCACTCTTTGGCTTGGTAATTCAATTTTAGGAATTTTGTTTTACAGAACTCCCAACACTCACTCATACACATGCACACACACACACACTCATTACAACATTGTTTCAAAAGCATACTTTGCAAACAAATCAATCAGAAGAGCGAGACCAAGGCTTGAAGGACACACTCCCAATACTGCGAAGTATCCGGGATTGCACTGAGCATGGAGTGGGGTGAAGAAAGATTCCATTTGTGTGTCATGTAGGTGTTCAGTGGGAACATGCATGTGTTATATGTGTGATTGATAGCAAAGACACCTTGTGTGTTTGCTGGTTGGAGTAGCTTCTTCAATGATTAGTTAGACCAATCCAGCCAAGGGACAGAGATCACACCAGCAATTTCAACAATGAAGATTGAATGTAACTGGCCACTAGTGACTATGGATTAATTACCAAGGGTAAAGAGAACTCTCCAGAGTACAGGAGTAGCAGACACAGAGCAGCCAGTACTCACCGGGCAGAGGTGGTGCCGCCAAGGAAGGGACAGACTTGGAGGCGGCCCAGCCTCCTGATCTGAGATTTAGGTTTAGATTCAGAGAACTTCTCTGCTGTGTGGCCCAGGAAGCTGCCTGCTGGGTGCCAGTGGGACTCACGGAAGCCATCTGGGGTATTGGCAAAACTCAACCTGTGGGGTACCCTTGAGGCTTGTGGGAGTCCTGCGTGCTACTGGCATCTAAATTAGAAAAGAACAAGGGGGAAAAAGCACCCCTGAGTCAGAAGAGAAGCCCCCACCAGCTCCAGTGTCCCTTTAGTGCCCTCTACTGGTAAGGATTAACATTGTGCCGGCTGGCAAAGGAGAAATGTGGACAGGGCTCAGCTCTGCGCCACGAAGCAGGGTAAAGAAGGGTAAACTTGGAGACTGGACGTAAGTTGATAATACGAACAAGCCACTAGTTTAGCTACTGAGCTTCCATATACTTCCTACTATGCGCATGTAAATTTCTGGACAATTCCACAACTCTATATTCCCAACAAGCAAGAAGCAGCTCACTCCTGTAGAAACGAAGACGCTTTCATTTCCTCCAAAATTAAAACATGTACAGGCCCACTTGTTGTATCTTCGCTGGCTATATTAATTATTTCTCAAATTCAGCCATAGTTCCATTGACTATTCTGGTCCTCAAGACTTAACTGGAAAATTAAGCTCCCACAATTTGCATACAGATTGCTAATAGGAAGAAGCAAAGAGAAGAAGAAAATGGCTCAAATGCCCACATTAGGTGTGCACATAAAAAGAAAAAAGAAGACATGTAGCTCTGCTGTAGCCCCCATCTCTATAACTGGTCACAAGGTAGGACTGCTAGGACCTTCTTCTTCTGCTACCTTTCCACGGAGCCCTTACTTTCAGTCAGAGCCTTGGCTGATCAAGATTGTTAATGTGGTAGAATAACTATAACATTTATTTCTGAAGGGCCTGGGTTCTCAGTAGTCCTGCTTCTTTTTTGTTTTCATTTCATTTTATTTATTTATTTTTTTGGTTGCTTCACTTTTCCATTAGCCTTACCTAGGGATCATGAAAGAACTAAAAGGCTTCCCAGAGGATCCACTGGATTCCAGACATGGTTCTCCTTGGCCCCAGTATGTAGCAACAGCCCTTGTTTTTCTTCATAATCAGGATCAATTATTCTATAATTTTTTTTTTCTGCTTTCTGGTTCAGTGGTGTAAGAAGACCTAAGGGCCCAGAAGGTAATTTCATCTATCAATCCGATGGATCCATTGCTGTGTCCTCTGGTGGGAGCATTCCGCAATCTTACAGAGCTTAACATTGCCAAGTTGGGAAGCAGAAATTTTGAGTATTAGGGTAGAATAGTGAAAAGAAAGAAATGTGTACAGGGTTCGGCTCTGTGCCACAAAGCAGGGTAAAGAAGGGTAAACTTGGAGACTGGACATAAGTTGATACTATGCACACTTATTCTCACTTTCACCCCTTAATTTATGGATCCATGTAATCTGGTTATGGCAACAGAATCATACACCAGTCATCAATTCCAGGCACATACTGTATTCTATAAGACAAAGTTATAACACTTCTGAGTGTTGCCTCCAAATCAGTGCCATTGCCTTTAGGGAGCCATCCACTTTTCAAGCAGGCCAGTTGCTTTGGATAATGGAATATGTTGTAAAAGCCATTTATTACTTAGGCATGAACCAATTTCTGTCTGTTCTTCACTGCGGAATTAGTTCCATGAAAAGAAGCAATGGCAGCATTGTGTGGAAAGCCATAAGGGTAGATGAGGCCGGCTGTGAGTCCATAGATGATAGTGCTAGAAGCAGCATTACAGGCTAGGAAGTCACATTCATTCATCTGTAGAATCTGTATCAGTGAGCACAAATGCCTGCCCTATCCGAGAGAAGAGATTCAGTGTGGTCGACGTGTGGCCACGTGGCTGGCTGTTCCAACCAAGCTGTGCTGGAGTGGGAATCACTGTTGGTTTCTACCAATTGCCTAGTACACAGTGACCAACAGCTTTGTTCAGATCAGCCTTGGGGCAGGAAAGTCCCTGCTGTTGGTCCGTGGGTAAGCTCTATTTTGCCATCATGTCCACTTTAGTGCTGAGCAAGTATTGGGAAGTCTGACTGATAGCCACAGAGAATATAATTTTGTCCAGCTGCATATTAAGAGCTTCCTGTTGTAGGAGGTGCATTTGGTAGGTATTCTCTCGGGATACAAATACCTCCACAGTTTGCACCCATTCTGGGTTTGCAGCCATTCTATCCACATACCTCTTCCGAAGATACTCTTGTCAACAACCTTCCAATCCTATTCCTCCTCATCCTTGCTGATCCAATCAAGTCATTCACAAATGTTCACAAATCACGATAGACCCATACTCTTTGCCATCTCTCAACCCAACACGCTACTTTCAGTTCTGCCCCCAGGGAAGATCCTTCAGATCTTCAGAGCTGCCTCTGTGCGGGGCTGTTATGTTGCCCAGCTGTCCACTTTTGGGTGGTACTGGCATCTCAAAGCAACACAGTCATAAACCAGGTTGGAGGGTTTCCTGTCTCAGTTAGCTGTGTATAAGGAAATCCTCAGAAGGACCTGAAGGTAGGAATAGAAGGAGAGGAGGCAATGTAGTAGTGTTGAAGAAGACATAGCCAACCGCTTAAGTTATTCATTCATGCTGGATGTGTCTGCACATGGGCTATTCTGTAGCCTGTCCACGTGGTTAGAATTTGCTGCTGCGTACATACATGCTAATGCCTACTTGGGCCTTATACATATCAGTACGTGATAGGAAGCTTGGGCCACATGGTTTTCTGAGAACCCACAGCTGAATTTTCAGGTTTTCCCCAAGACAAATAGCTATTTCTCAAAAACAGTGGGAACATATCTATTTGGCAGTGCATAAATTCCCTCCGAAATCCTCAAAATCTGCTCTGTGGTTCTTGTTTGGTGCTGGCTAGAAATTTTCCACAGCTTTCTTATTTGGCCTCAACACTTTGAGAGTTATTATTGTATGTGTTGGATCGTGAGATCTAAGTGGGAAAGCAGCTTGCACAGGAGCTGGATTAACTGCAGAGCCATTTCTTGTTATGGAACATTCTTAAAACTGGTAGCCTTGGGGCAGGCATGTGGCATAGCAAGTTAAACTGCTGCTTACAACACCAGCAGCCCACATCAGGGTGTTAGAATGTTCTCACCTTTGACCTGGCCAAGCCCTGACCATTGTAGCCCTTTGGAGAGTAGATCAATGGAAACAGCACCAAAAGCATTTGCTTTTGCCTGGCAGTGTCAGCAGTACACCTCACAGTCTTGCTTTGGCATTATGTCCATGCTCTCTGCCATGGTATAATTGGCAGAGATGGTGATCATCTTGCCACTCTGAGAAACATCACATTGCTCCACTACATTGGTAAAATTATACTGACGGAAGCTGGTGAACAGGAAGAAGTAACTCTATTAGATGTCTTTGTATTAAATATACAAACTAGAGGGAGAAAGGAAAAACACAAAAGTTTCACATCTGCCAACTTACCGAAATTTCTGGAGGTTCAGTGGTCTGGACAATATTGAGATATTCCTTTTAATGTGAAGCATTTTTAAGCAACCACCCCAAGTGAAGAGATACAATGTTTGGTCTTTTGGGAATTGGGGACACATAGACCACTTTGAGTGTTGTGCTTTAACCTATTCAAAGTGACCTGTGAGGGTACCAAGTTTCTTTTCATGATTTATTTTATTTGTTTGAAATGCAGAGAGAGAGGGAGAGAGAGAGAGAGAGAGAGAGATTTTCCATCAACTAGTTCACTGTCTCCCCCCTAAATGCCTATCGTAGGGTCTGCTGGTGTGGTAGAGCAGGTTAAATCTCCACCTGTGACCGCCATCCTGTCGCTCCCCGTCTTCGTGGAGGAACGACGCAGGACCCTGCGCTGTTCTTTTGTCTGCTCGGCCCTCCCCGGGTTTGCTGCTGGTTCTTCCCGGGTTGGCTACCGTCCCTCCACCTCCGTGGAAGGGCGGTTCCCCCTGCCACTTTTCCCCACTTCCGCAGGGGAGTGGCACACCGCCGGCCGGCTCTCTTGGGGGCTGCACAGGTGTTCCTTCAGATAGATGTTCCCCTTAGATGTTCCTGGTGCATGTTGTCTCTCTCCTCCTTTATAGTCCTCTTCCACCAATCCCAACTCGGCTGCCCACACGCTGAGTACGCTGCTCTCCTCCAATCAGGAGCAAGATCAGCTCCTGCAGCTCAGTCAATCAAATTGGCGAGAGGCAGCTGCGTAGAAGCTGCTACTCCCTTCTCAGCGCCATATTGTGGGAGAGCAGATGCATAGAATAAGTCTTAATTCCAGTAACTTAGTCTAGTCCTAGTTGCTCCCCACACATCCCATATCAGGGCACTAGTTGGAGTTCCAGATGATCTGTTTCCAGTCCAGTTTCCTGCTAATGTTCCCTGGGAAGGCAATAGAAGATGACCCAAGTGCTTGGGCTCCTGACACCTATGTGTGAGATCTAGATGGAGTTCCTGGTTCCTGACTTGGCCTGACCCATCACCACCATTGCTGCCATTTGAGGTGAGAACCAGAGGATACAAAATCTCTTTCTCTCTTTGTCTCTCCATGTCTGTCAGTCACTCTGCTTTTCAAATAAATAAAATAAATCTTTTTTTTTAAATGCCTGCAACAGTCAACATTGGGTCAGGCAAAAAGCCAGGACACTGGAACTCATTCCAGGTCCCCCATGTGGGTGGCAGGGACCCAAGTACTTGAACCATAATCTTCTGTCTCACGGTGTACACATTAGATAGAATCTAGAATTGGAAGTAGATTCAGAACTCAAGACCAGGCACTCTGATAGAGAAGGTGGGCATCCCAACCAGTGTCTTAACTGCTGCACCAAATGCCTGCCCCAACTTTTGGTGGTTCTTACAAATGGATATGAAGAAACCCAAACATTATTTAGATTAACATCTGCATTCCAAGTGACAGTAGCTGTGTTGGTCAAGTAAAGATCTGGAACAGCAGCTACAATTGGAGTCACCACCTGATTCATTTTACAATAATCCATAAGCCATTCTCCAATATTCACCCAAATTTTGCATGGGTCAAAAAGGTGAGGTATGTAGGGATGTGATGGGTTTTGCCATCTCTACATCTTTGTTCCCTCACTGGTGGCCTTGAACTCTTCAAGTACCACAGGGAGGGGGTATTGCTTCTAGTTTACCTATCTTGGTGGAGAGAGGACATTCTATCAGTTTCCACTTAGCTCTTCTACCATAAGTGCCTTATCTCTGGTCAGAGAGAAAATATAGGGATTCTTTATAGCTACTCTGAATTCACATCTAAGCTCTGAGGAAGCAACCACTTCCATAGACCAACTGGGTCTATAGACCAACTGGTCCTACCCTGACTCAGATTTGGGCTAAGATTTCATCTATCACCTTTCCTATAAGCTCCCACTTTGACTTGTGGCCACAGTCACATTTTAGGTCTCAAGGAATTGAAAACAATTCAGAGACAGCGTTTAGTATTCCCAGAATATCTGGTTATTTCCTTATTCCCAGTGCACAGTCACTCCTATGAATGTCTATGAGTCCCATTAGGAAAGCTTAGGGAAGAAGCTAAGGCATATAGTGCCTGCCTATGGATTCCTAGGGATGAGAAGAACTGAAACTGGTAGGAGATGAGTGCCTATTGGTATGGATGAGACTCCCTGGGAGCCAACTCCTGGAGTGCTGCTTACACTTGCAAGGGAGCCACCCCACGTGGTGCTTGGAAAACTCGCTGAGTATCCCACATGCCACTAGAGTTGGGAAATGAAACACCTCCTCTCACAGGCTCTCTCCAGAACGATCTACTGAGAGAGCTTTTCAAAGTTAATGTTATAAACCAAATCCCAAGTTAGTAGGAGGAAAGAAATAATTAAAATTAGAGAAGAAATACACAAAACTGAAACAAAAAAAACAATACAAAAGAGATGTGTTTTTGAAAAAATAAACAAAATTGATATACCATTGGCCCAACTAACTAAAAGGAAAAAGAGAGAGAGAGAGAGAGAGAGAGAGAGAGAAGATCCAAATCAATAAAATCAGAGATGAAAAAAATACAAATAAAAAGAATCATTAGAAATTACTACAAGGAGCTGTATGGCAACAAATTTGGAAACCTAGAAGAAATGGATAGATTCTTAGACACATATAATCTACCAAAATTGAGTCATAAAGACATAGAAAACCTAAACAGACCAATAACCAAGATGGAAATTGAATCAATAATAAAGACCCTCCCAACAAAGAAAAGCCCAGGACCAGACACATTCACTGCTGAATTCTACCAAACATCCAAAGAAGAACTAATTCCAATTCTTCTCAAGGTATTCAAAACAATTGAAAGGGAGGGAATCCTCCCAAACTCCTGTATGAAGCCTGAATCATCTTAATTCCTAAGCCAGAAAATGATACAACAGAGAAACAGAACTATAGACCAGTATCCCTGATAAACACAGATGAAAAAATCCTCAATAAATTATTAGCTAATAGAAACCAACAACACATCAGAAAGATCATTCATTCAGACTAAGTGGGATTTATCCCTGGTATGCAGGGATGGTTCAATATTCACAAATCAATCAATCATGTGATACATCACATTAATAAACTCAAGAAAAAATCATATGGTTATCTCAGTAGATGCAAAGAAAGCATTTGATAAAACACAACCTCTTTTCATGATGAAAACCTTAAACAAATTGGGTATAGAAGGAATATTCCTCAACACAATCAAGACAGTTTATGACAAACCCATGACTTACATCCTATTGAATGGGAAAAAGCTGGAGCATTCCCCTAAGATCTCGAACCAGGCAAGGATGCCCACTCTCACCATTGCTATGTAACATAGCCCTTGAAGTTTTGGCCAGAGCCATTAGGCTAGAAAAAGAAATCAAAGGGATACAAATTGGAAAGGAAGAAGCCAAACTATCCTTATTTGCATATGACATGATTCAATATACAGAGATCCAAAAGACTCCACTAAGAGACTATTTGAACTCATAGAAGAGTTTGGTAAAGTAGCAGGATATAAAATCAACACAGAAAAAATCAACAGCCTTCATATACACAGCCAATACCTTGGAGACTACTTTGGAGACTGGTTTATTTCACTTAGTATAATGGTTTCTAGTTGCATCCATCTTGTTGAAAAAGACAGGCAGAACTTTTAAGATTAGTCCCATTCACAATAGCTCCAAAAAGAATTAAATGCCTTGGAATAAATTTAATCAAAGATGTCAAAGATCTCTATGATGAAAATGACAAAACACTAAAGAAAGAAATGGAAGAAGACATTTTAAAAATGGAAAGATCTTCCATGTTCATGGATTAGAAGAATCAATATCATCAAAATGTCCATACTGCCAAAAGCAATTTACAGATTCAATGTGATCATAATCAAAACACCAATGATATTCTTTGCAGATATAGAAAAAATGATGCTAAAATTAGTATGGAAAAATAAGAGACCTGAATAGCTATAGCAATCTTATACAACAAGATCAAAACCAGAGGCATCACAATACCAGATTTCAAGACATACTACAGGGCAATTATAACCAAAACAGCCTGATCTTGGCACATAAACAGACATGTAGACCAATGGAACAGACTAGAAACTCCAGACATCAATCCACACATCTACAACCAACTTATATTTGACAAAGGGTGAAAATAAATCCCTGGAGCAAGGATAGTCTCTCTAATAAATGATGCTGGGGAAACTGGATCTCCACATTCAGAAGTATGACACTAGACCCATACCTTACAACCTACACAAAAATCCACCCAAAATGGATCAAAGACATAATTCTATGATTTGATACCATCAGATTAGTAGAGAACATTAGGAAGATTCTGCAACATATTGGCATAGGCAAAGACTTGTTGGAAAAGACCTCAGAATCACAGGCAATCAAAGCCAAAATTCACAAGTGGGATTACATCAAGCTGAGAAGCTCCTGCACTACAAAAGAAACACTCAGCAAAGTGAAGAGGCAACCAAGAGGTAAACGACAGAATGGGAGAAAATATTTGCAAACTCTACAACTGATAAAGGGTTAATATCCAGAATCTATAAAGAGCTTGAGAAATCCAACAACAACAACAACAACAACAAAACAAACAATCCAATTAAGAAATGGGCAAAAGACTTGAATAGCATTTTTCAAGAGGTCATTCAAATGACCAACAGACACTTGAAAAAATGCCCAGGATTACCAACCAACAGGGAAATGCAAATCAAAACCACAATGAGGTTTCACCTCACCCTTGTTAGAATGGCTTTCATCCAACAATTAACAAACAACAAATGCAGGCGAAGATGTGGGGGGAAAGGTACCATAATCCACTGTTCGCAGGAATGTAAACTGATACAGCCACCGTGGAAGACAGAATGGAGATACCTCAGAAATTTGAATATAGACCTACCAAATGATCCAGCCATCTCACTCCTGGGAATTTATCCAAACCAAAAAATATCAGAATTTAAAAGGGTTTTTTGTACCCCCATGTTCATTGTAGCACAATTCACAATTGCTAAGATATGGAATAAACCCAGATGTATATCAATTTTTCACTAGATAAAGAAATTATGGTATATATACACTATGGAGTACTACTCAGCTGTGAAAAGGTAAAATCCTGTCTTTTTCAACAAGATGGATGCAACTAGAAACCATTATACTAAGTGAAATAAACCAGTCTCCAAAAGACAAATACCATGTTTTCCCTGATACAAGGTAACTAGTAGAGTACCTAAAACATAATGTTTAGGAGTGAAATGGACATTTTGAGATTTGATGATTGTTTACAGCCCTTGTCTCTTCTGTTGAGGAACAGCTTTTTTTTCTTCACGTGATTTGTTGAACTCTTTACTTAGTGTAGGGTTAACTATACGATCATTAAGTAGACTGAAAATAGATCTTTGTAAAAATTAAGAGTGGGAATGTGAGAGGGCAGAGGTTGGAGCTTGGGTGTGAGGGAGGGTAGGAAAGGAAGTATCACTATGCTCCTCAATCTGTATATATGACATACATGACACTTATATAACTTAAATAAAACTTTTTTAAAAAGGGAAAAAAGCCAATGTTATATTCTAGCTGACAATGAGGAAATGTTCACAAGATCCAGCTCTAGTATCACAAAGTAGGATAAAGAAGGGTAGTGGATGGGACTTGTTTTTAAAAATTGAGCACCTACGACCTGCCAGGCATTGTACCTGCTGCTGGAGATGCAGGATTAGAGACTCAATTTCCACCCTAGAGAATCACATAGCTTTATGGGGAGGGGGGAGCATTTGGGAGTGGGTATAGAGAGGAGTGCCCAGTGAACAGACGTGTCATAGGACGGGGGCATCCGAGCGTTCCATGGAAACAGCTTTTCCCCACAGAAGTAGGGTTTGATCTGCTTCTTCCAGGGAGTAGACAGAAAACTGGGGCAAAAAGAGGGTGTTAACAAACAGGGAATCCTCCAGATAAAACAGGCAGGGAGTTATGACAGCATGGGCATTCAGAGAACCAGAAAGAATTCAACAAGACTGTTATAAGAGGAAAGGTTAGAGATCAGACTGAGGTTGGTCTCTCTCTCTCTCTCTCTCTCTCTCTCTCTCAGTCTCTCTCTCTCTCTCTCTCTCTTGTGTGTGTGTGTGTTTAAGGTTGTTCCCTGTCCTGCAAGAAGGTTGAATGAATTCCAGAAAGTCACAGGACACAGGTTAAGATCCAGGTTTTGGAAGGGTAGAAAAAACTCACAAAGCCAAGGTTTGCAAGCAGAGGGTCGTGCATTTTCCCAGGCTTGCTTTGCTCCCCATGGAGAAGCCTGAGCTATGGTGTGTAATGGACATGGGATCATGGAATGGGTTCTGTTCCAGTGGCTGGAGCCTGAGCTTATTTGGGAAAGACCTTATGGACCAAGTAGGTGAAAATATTCCTTTTTCTAAAATTTATTTTATTTGTTTGAAAGGCAGTGACAGAGAAAGAGAGAGAGAGAGAGAATTTCTTCTATCCACTGGTTCACCACCCTGTTGCTGTGGATTTGTTCTGGGAGGAGGAGCATGGTGGGGGCAAGAGGCATGGAGTCACCACACAGAACCCAGGAGTCAGGTGAAAGCAGACCTGAGGCGAGCAGCCTGCAGACTCGTTTATTTCAGTTGGTACAACAGCTTATATAGCCAAAGCAGCCAATCTGGTCAAGGGGCAGTCTATGCCCTAACCAATCACAGCCTGTTGCCAGGCAGTATCTGAAGCCATCTAATCACAGCCTGTTTCCAGGCAGGCTCCATTGCCAGGTGGGTTTCAAAGCCATTCCTGAGTAACTGATGCTCGCTTGCCAGCTGCCATCTTAGCATGGCCTTCTCATTCCACCACATCCCCCAAATGGCTGCAGTGGCTAGGGTTGGACCAGGATGAATCCAGGAGCTGGGGACTCCATCCTGGTCTCCTACATGGGTGGTGGAGGCATAAGTACTTGGACCATATTCTGCTGCCTCCCAGGCATATTATTAGGAGCTGGATTGGAAGAGGAGCAGCTGAGACTTCAAGCAGCACACATACAGGATGCTGGTATCACAGACAGCAACTTGACACACTGTGTCACAATGCCAGTCCTGAGAAAATATTCTTGTCAGTAGCAGAATAAGCAAGTGGCATAGCACCAGGCTGGATTTGTGATGCCAGGTACTTAGAAGAATTTTCTGGGAAAGCCAGCTGCCCTGCATGCCAGGACATTTGGAGTGATGGGAAGTTCAAGTCATCATGTCAGAGGGAGGTGGTCTCTGGCCATGCAGGAAACAAGGCTTGGGTGCCACCTTCTTATGAGGAAAAGAGGGTGTCCCAAGTCCCCCTAACTCCTTGGTTGGGCAATTCATGGTAGTCACTCAGTCTCACTGATGCAAGATGGTGTCCACTGAATACCAGAGAAACACGCAAATATCAAATAGTAAAGTGTGGGGAGCAACCCGGACTAGACTAAGTTACTGGAATTAAGACTTATTCTATGCATCTGCTCTCCCACAATATGGCGCTGGGAGAGGAGAAAACAGCTTCTACGCAGCTGCCTCTTGCCAACTTGAGTGATGACCTCCAGGAGCTGATCCTGCTCCTGATTGGAGGAGGGCAGCGTACTCGGCGTGTGGGCAGCCGAGTTGGGATTGGCGGAAGAGGACTATAAAGGAGGAGAGAGACAACATGCACCAGGAACATCTAAGGGGAACATCTAAGAGGAACACCTGTGCAGCCCCCGAGAGAGCCGGCCGGCGGTGTGCCGCTCCCCCGCGGAAGTGGGGAAAGTGGCTAGGGGGAACCGCCCTTCCACGGAAGTGGAAGGGACGGTAGCCAACCCGGGAAGAACCAGCAGCAAACCCGGGGAGGGCCGAGCAGATGAAAGAACAACGCAGGGTCCTGTGTCGTTCCTCCACGAAGACGGGGAGCGACATAAAGGGTTTACAGCCAGGTTAAGTAGCTTTGATTTTGACCTCTAAGGCAATAAGGGACTGCAGAACCATTCTGAGCAGTGACTTGCTCAATACAACCAGACTTGCAAGTTAAGAACAGTCCAGTAGTATGGAGGTCAGGTGTGGGAGCAGAGGAAGAGAAATGGCTAGAGCCAAAGGAGAAGAAGGGGTGATGGGGGGCACACAAGCGAAACAGTGGCAGAGAATGGAAAGGAAAAGATACAGGAGGTATCTGGAGAGAACTGGCAGGGTTTCTGATCAACAACTCAACAAGGGATGAGAGTTGCAGGAGAGAGCAGGAGAAGTCAGAGTTGATTTCCTGATTTCTAAGATCACAGGGACCACTAATCAAGAAAAGGTATACACACACTTGAACCTCCACTCTCTTCCCACAAACCTGCTCCGCCTGCAGATTTTCCCTACTCTCAGTTGAGGACTAGTCTGTTCTTCCAGTTCCTCCAGATAAAACCCCTGGGGTCAGCCTCCACCCGTCTTTTCTCTTGCCATATAGCCATCCTTTTGAAAAATCCCGAGGACTCTCTCTATCTAAAATACACCCAGAATCTGAATACATCTAAACGGCTCCAGTACCATGACCTGAGATCCAGCAACTGTTAACAATCACTGCATCCAACTGGGTACTCAGGGGCACCTACTTGTTTACAATTTTATACAGCTGATGTTTGGAAGAACCTTACACAGACCAGCTTCTGGATCTGTGCATGTCCAACATTTCTTCTCCTTTCCAACTCATACACTTCCAAGGCCAGGTGCTGCAGGACACTGTCCTACCAGATGCCACCTCTAGTGCAACTTCCTGCCACCATGTCAATGGAATTGGCACAACTGTTAGCAGTACTGCTAGTGGCCATTCCTATGCCAAGATGCCAAGAAATGACCATGCACCGCATAAGTATGTCCACTGAACCCAAACCAGAATCTATCATCAAGTCCACTGCTCCTCAGCTGGATCCCCAACACACGACTAGCTCTCCCACAGGACAGGAAATGGTATGGAGAAGTTGGGGTGCAAAGAAGAAGAACTCCTACCCACCAGCTAATCCAGTGTCTTGATTTTCAAATGTTCACAAAATCACATGGCCAACGATTCTCCCAGGCCTTTGGAAAGGGGCTTTGTGAGTGTAAGGTCTCAAAGCTAGTTTTTCCTTAGCCTCATAATTTCAGTTTCTGGCATATTTTAAGTTGCAACCTACACCCCTCCCCCAGGCTCCCCACCTTTCTCATTTGCATTTCCTGTTTCCATGGCACCACCACCTTTTAGGAACTGTATAGTTCTGCCCCTGGTAGCCTGGAAGCTTCCGGAAAGCAAAGATCTTTGTAGTTTGATTCACTGATGTTTCTCAAGTGGGTGAAAAGGGGCATAGTCAGTGCTCCACAAAGATGTGTGAATCAATGAATTAAATAGTGCCTAAACGAGTGAATGAATGACCCAAAGGTAATCTAGGATCAGGATTGTGTTAATCCGGACTCAAAATTTAAAAATTTGCTTTTAATCCAAACTTTGCCTCTTAATCTTTCTGGGCCTCTGCTTCCTCGTGTATAAAGTTGGGTGGTTACTTACGCATTCACTTATTATATATTGCGACACAACTATGGTCAAGACAATGAAACATCCGTCCTTTAAATCCTGCCATTATTTCAAAACTCTCACCTCTCCTAAACCCTGCCCACAGGCCGCCCATCTTTAGGCCCCGCCCCCATCAGGCAGAGCCCGCCTTCGGCGCAGAGGCCCCGCCCCCTTTGCCGCAGTCATCCAATGGCCAAAATACACGGCTAGGCGATTCCTGAGGGAGATTTAGGTGTCCTCTTGGCGCCTGACCAGAGTCCTGGGGATCGTCATTTGTCAAGAGTAGTCATTTTCTCGAGTTGCATTTGAGATGTGCAGTATCGTCCGCGGCCCTAAATTCCTCCCAGGAGTCGGAAAGGACTCTGGAGCCCCGCGGTTGCCCTCCCTAGGAGCCCCGGGTCTTCACTGGCCGAGTCTCTCGGCCCGAAGCATTCTGGGACTGGTAGTTTTCTTCTTCCCGGTTCCTCCCAGACCCGAGGATGGCCTAGACTCGCGTGACTACCACTCCCAGAAGCCCGAGCGAGTCTCCCGTCACGTGGCCCGCGAGGCCGCGGGACGGGTAGGCGGGACCGAGCCGGTGCTCCGCAGCTGTCGGAGACTCCCGAAGCCGGCGGGCCGCCGCGGCCCCCAGAGACCTCCGCCATGGGCCGCGCGGGCGGCGTGGCGGCGCATCTGCCGGCGTCCGGCCTGGACATCTTCGGGGACCTGAGAAAAATGAACAAGCGCCAGGTACCGGGGTCCTGGGTGGGTGGCGCGGTCGCTGCCTGCAGTCCGAACTCCCGGGGTAGGGCTCCGGCGATTGCGGGCGGGCGGCGGCCCGCAGCTCCCGCGCTGGGCTCTCGAAGGCCCTGGGTTCAGGTCCTCCCGGACCCACGTGTGGGCATATGCGTGTGCTTTCTTGCACCAACAACAGCCCACCTGAGGGACGTTGGCCAGGACGGGGAGCAATGGATGTCAAACATGGTTGAGAGCGAGGAGAGATGAGCCGGGCGTGAGTGACAGCTGTCGGCGCGCGTTTGAAGGGCCGCTCGGTGGAGAGCGAGCAGATTTCCCGGTGGGGCCGCAGAGGCCTGGCCGCGCGCGGGTGGAAGTGGCGGGCGGGGGAAGAACTTTGTGACCGTGGGAGCTGCCCAGCAGTTTCTTTCCCGGCCGTGCGTCCTTGCTTAGTGCTCGCTGTGCCTGGAGAGCGCACCGGCGGCGCTCGGCGTCCTGGACCGAACCGGTGTTCCGAGAGGGCTCCCAGGGCTCTTTCCTGGGCAGCTGGATCGACTTCTCAGCCCTGAGAGCGCCTTGGAGGAAAACCTCCCCCCGGCGCGCTCAGCCTGTTACTGCACCTGTTACAGCGTGCGATCCTTATCTCTTCACTACACGGCAAGACTGTGTAGGCACTGGGAAGGACGCTGCCCCACGCAGGGAAAATGTGATTGCTTAAGCTTCTAGAGAGAGAATTGGGGGAACCCACAGGGCGCCCATATCGTGATGGCTGCTAACACCACTGTTACAGTGCATAAGGAACTGTGCTGAGAAAAATGAGACTTTATCATGGGACTTTGAAACTGGCACTTGTTTCTTGAGTCAGCGGCATCCAGTTCCATTCGTTCCATTCTGTTGGGTACGGGGCGATGCCCACCACAGGACACAAGTTGCTCTTTGGGCATGGGTCTGTCTTTTCCCCCTGACTGCTGCAGTGGGGTGAGCGAGTTTGGGGACTTGGATTTCATGAGCTACGCCGAGGACCCGGTTGGCCAGGTGTGCACCACTGAAGAGGTCCTGTGAGTTTCTGCGGTTACGGTGGCAGAGCACGTCATGTCTGAGAAGCCGGCAGCCCAGGTGCTGAGCAGGGACGCTGTCCCCATGGAGCGCCCCCAGGAAACAGAGCTTTATTTAAAGATCTAGACGGAGAGGGGAGGTTTCTGACAAGCCTCTCAAACTGGTATGCATTACTCACTCTCTAATTGAGTTACAATTACAGAGCATCAGAGAAGGCTTTTGGGCGAATGTACGGATCCCTAAGCCAGCCTGCCCTTTGCAAGGTCTGTGTGTTCCTGCTCTCCTTAATAAGGCCTGACGGGAGCTGGCTGCCTTGCCTGTTTGATAGTCTTCTAATTAAAATCCAGCAGTTCAAGTCCACTGCTGCTTGATACTGTGTTTTTTTTTTTTTTTTTTTTTTTTTTTTAGCTTTGTCCTATTGCTTCTTTTTCTTTTTCCCTCCTAAGTGGTCTCCTCTGACACCCTGACAGCCTTGCAGGCTCCACCAGTCCCAGAAGACCTCCCTCCTCCTCTGCCCCTGCCTGCTGGTGACTGAGGCAAGAGCTGCGCGCAGAACAAGGGCTCTTTGTTTCTGCAGGGAGCGAGAGAGGAAGAAACACAGCTACTGGCGCTCGCTGCAGCTCTGTCAGCCAGAATATCTGGTCTGAGACGTTTTCTCAAAACTCCTACCGACACTGGCGATTTCTTCTTTGGTGGACAGTCCCCAAGTGTGGACTTCCTCTGCTGTGCTAGGGCTTTAAGTGCTGAGTGTTCAAAGTTGCTAGGCAAGGAGGGCCAACAACAAAGCCTCAGTGACAAGTTCAGCTTTCGGGAGTTCAATCACAGCCACATTTCTAGATTCCATGATTTCAAGCCAATGCCAAGGTTAGCAGGTGCCTTAAGGGGTGGGCGTTAGGGGGCAGGTGTTTGGTGCAGTGCTGAGACGCCACACCCACATCGGAGGGCTTGGGTTCAAGTCCTGGCTCTGCGTCCAATTCCAGCTTTTGCTACTGCGGACCCTGGGAGGCGGCAGGGGATGGCTCTAGTTCTTGGGCCCCTGCCACCCAGGTCGAAGACCCAGATTAAGTTCCAGCTTCCTGGCTTTGGGTGTTGTGGCCGTTTAGGGAGTGAACCAGCAGTTGGAAGCTCTCTCTCTCCAGCAGTCTGTTTCCATCTTTGAGTAACTTTCTTTATTTAATAAGGGTGTTGGAAGTGCCATCTGTGGTTTCATGTATCACTTGCTGTTATTGAGCAGAGCCCTCTGGTTTGAAGACTGGCTCACAGTGGCAGGCTTCCCCGGCACTTTCCTGATCAGATCTGTGATTCATAATGAAACAAGCCGAGCAGGTGGGGGAGTTTTGAACGTGGACTGCAGTGAGCATCTGCTTTCCGCCTCTGGCGCTTGCAAAGCTGGGTTTGCTTTAGGAGCAACAGCGCGACATGCTACAGCCCCGCCCTCTCATTCATCCACTTGGGAGTAAACAGATTTATTTATTTCCCCTTTTCTTCTGGCAGTATAATGAGAATTTCAATAACTGTTATTGACACAGTAACCAAGTAGTTACAAAATGGTATGTAGCTTCAATATTGAATTATATTTACTGTTCTGTTTTTACTTTACCAAAATACCTTAACTGTTGTTTTAATTCACTTTTAATGTCCCCACTTTCAGTTGTATCCCTTATAATTGCCTGACATTATTTATTTTCACGAAGTTGTCATATTAGCAAGGGACAGCTTTCATGGTTTGTCCTGCCTTTCAGATCAGACCGTGTTCTTGGGTGTGTCACACTCTGTACAATGGTTATGTTAATAGCTGTGTGATAGTCTGTCTCATTTCACTTCCTTTAAATGCTTTCTTTCTCCTAGATTTTGGAATTAATCCATGTTCACCATTGGAATTTTAAAGAGTGGAGAATAGCTTAAAGAAGAGAATTCAGTGACCACACTCCCAGCTTCCTAAGATGGCCTCTCAGCGTCTTGGGCGCCTCCTTGTAGTCGTGTAGTTTGCTGAGAGCCTACGCAGCTTCCATTTTCCATCAACATTGTTCAAGTGTGTGCTCATGTCATGCAAGTTCTTTCTGAGTTGTCTTAAATGGTGGAGTCATCGGCCATTTCTCCGCCCCAGCTCAATCAGCTCGCCAGTGCCACTCATTTATTTGCATTTCCATGTTATTAGGATTAGCATTGTGAGAAAAGATCTCTGGGCCATGATCCCCCATTTGCCTTTATTTTAGACTGACTCTCTAGAAGTAGAGTATTGAACCAAGAAGAAAATCTGATACTAACGGCCCGGCCACAGTGTACATTTGAGGATTAGCATGAAAACACAAAGCTTCAGACCTCCTGGTGGAAAAGGATGGGAGGAGGGAGGCTGGACTGTTACTTGTACTTGGGAAATTATCCTTTTAAGCTTTGACCTCTTGGGGGAGGGGAGATTTTAGGGTTTTCCTTTTTTTCTTTAACTGCTAGTTTGTTTCCCCTCACCATGTATTAAAGCTATTTATTTTACACTATTTATTCCACTCACTTTTTGCCAGACCTGTGTTGGGGGATGGTCTGTGAACAAGGTCAAAATGACGCCCGCCTTGGTGGAGCTTACAGTCTGGTGTGAAAGACATGTTAAGTAATTATAGGCAAAATCATGATGGCGATGGCTGCTCCGAGCAGGTGCGGGACGCAGTCAGAGCACAGAACAGGAGGGCCCAGGCTGGCCTGCCGCGACGGTTGGCAAACTGCAGTGCGCTGCCTGTTTTTACAAATAAAGTTTTGTCAGAACACAGCTTTGCTCATTCTCACGTGTTGTCTGTAGCCTCGTTGCCACCATCAGGGCAGCGTTCCATGGTTTCAGCACACACAATGTGGTAACACAAAAACAGCTCCTGTCTGGCCCTTTCTTATACAAAGTGCTGTCATCAGGGCTAGCAAGTCAAGAAAGTGATTCCCAGAGGCGCGTGAGTAGTTGGTACATCGAGGGCTCTGGGCAGGGAGCCCTGTGGGCAGAGGCAGTGGCTGGGTTGGGGTGGGGGCCCGGGAGCGGAAAGGACAGGTGCTGCCGGAGGTACGTCCGGAAGCCGCCCGTGCCTCGGCCGGGGAGTCACAGTGCCTTGAAGGCCGTACTGAGGCTGTCTCCATTCTCAGAGCAGTGGAGTGCAATTGAAGGGCTGTAAGAGGGGCATGGACAGGAGCGGAGGGAGTGTGCAAACGAGGACTGAGTGTGGACATCAGGAGATCCGGCAGAGGCTCCTGTGGGGCCCGGATGGGCTCTGTAAGTGAATGAGACTGGTGGCAGTGGGAACAGCCAGAAGAAAGAGACCCCAGAAATGTCTCGAAGGTAGCGTTTGTGGGACGGGTGGGTAGGGGGTGGCTACAGAGAGCTGGCTGAGATAGGCATCACCATCTCGGAAAGCTGTTTGGAGAAGTTAAGTTCAGCTTTGACACCCTCGGGTGGAGTTTCTTTTAAAAACATCCAGGTGGGGACTGGTGTGGCCTAACAGGTTAAGCCGGCATCCCAGTAGTGCCTGCTTCACTGTCTGCTCCACTTGGAATCCAGCTCCCTGCTAATGCAACTGGGAAAGCAGCAACAGATGGGCCAAGTCTTTGGGCCCCTGCACCCACGTGGGAGACCTGAAGCTCCTGGCTTCAGCCTGGTCCAGCCCTGGCTGTTGTAGCCATTTGGGGAGTGAACCAGCGGATGGAAGAGCTAGCGCTTTCTCTCTAACTCTGGCTTTCAAATAAATTAAAAAAAAAAGACACCCAAGTTGAAAGGTCTGGCAGGCAGTTGGGGCCGTCAGCATGGGGAGCAGCGGCATGATGGTAGCAGTGCAGGTAAAGGAGCCGGAACGGGCAGAAAGCACAGAAGGTGGCAGAGAGTGGCTTCCAAGACTTCTCCCTGGGTGGAAGTGTTCTGAGGGGCTTTGCTGTGGAGAAGAGAAGAGGAGAGGAGAGAAGAGAGAACTGGGCGGGGCTGAGCCTGATGGAAGGAGAGAGAGGGCAGTGGTTCAGCTGGCAGTGCAGCAGAGTCCCGGGGCTGCTGCTGAGGGTGCTCCCGGCTCCTCCCGGCCCCTCCCATGAGCTGTCAGTCCTTTTCCCAGAGGCAGGGCAGGGCAGGGCCACCCCAGCTGTGGTCCAAGACCTGCAGCTGCAGCAGCACCTGGGGACAGGTTGGAAATGCAGTTCTCCTTACGGTATGCTGACATTACAGAGCCACTGCCATGAGAGACTGTCTGCACACTCCAAGTCAGAACTTAAAGCCACAGTGCACGTCCCTATGAGGGCTTACTGTCTAACTGCGCTTCTCCAGGCCTCATGCATTTTTTAAAAAAGATTTATTTACTTGAAAGGCAGAGTTAGAGACCAAGGCAGAAAGGGAGAGAGAGGTCTTCCATCTGCTGGTTCACTCCCCAGATGGCCGGAATGGCCGGAGTTATACCGATCTAAAGCCAGGAGCCAGGAGTTTGCTCTGAATCTCCCACTTGGGTGCAGGGACCCAAGGACTTGGGCCATCTTCCACTGCTTTCCCAGGCCATAGCAGAGAGCTGGATTGGAAATGGAGCAGCTGGGACTTGAACCGGTGCCTATAAGGGATGCTGGCACTGCAGGCGGCGGGTTTACCTGCTACGCCACAGCGCCGGCCCCAGGCCTCATGCGCTTTAAAAACTGTCTTGCTGTACTTTTTAAAAAATTTTTTTTATTTATTTGAAAGAGTTACACAGGGGTGGAGGGAGGAGAGAGAGATCTTAACACTGTGGTTCACTCCCCAAGTGGCTGCAACAGCCAGGGCTAGGCCAGGCCGAAGCCAGGAGACAGAAGCTTCTTGCAGGTCTCCCGGGAGTGTGCAGGAGCTCAAGGATTTGGGCCATCTTCCACTGCTTTCCCAGGAGCATTAGCAGGGAGCTGGATCAGAAGTGCAGCAGCCAGGACTCGAACAGGTGCCCATATGGGATGCCGGCACTGCAGGCAGCAGCTTAGCCCGCTATGCCACAGTGCCGGCCCCTATCTTGCTGTATTTTAAACTGTGTTCGAATCTGCATTTCAAACTGTATCTTGTCCTCAGAAAGAGTCCACACCCCCATATTCTCAGTTAAAATTAAATTGGGGGTATTTGAAGAAAACGCTGCTGTTCAAAGCCATGTGGTCTGGTCCAGGTTCCAGGCTCATTCCAGATGCTCTGGTAAGCTGGGAGGTAACTCGGGCAGGGTCTCCCCTGTGGCATTTGTCTTCCTCTGAAACGTCACTGAAACTACAGCAAGGAGATTGGAAGGGACATCAGTTACTCCAAGATAAGGAGTCCAGGGAAGGAAAGATCAGCACAGTGCTAGAAGCTAGAGATGGGAGAACCTGAGAAAGCCGGAACCCCAAGGGGCGGGTGGTGGAGCTAAGGATGACTCCACTGCAGACACCCGAGGCTCGGCAGGGCAGGTGTCGCCGTGAAGCGGGGTAGGGCCAACCTGCGTTAGAGTGCACGGAGGAGCTGAGAAGCAGGAGAGCCTGGCTGTCCGCCCTCTCCACTCGGATGTCTTCCCCCCAGCAGAGGTCTGGAGGTTTGCCCCCTGGAGGGGTCAAGAGACGTTCCTGGGGTGAGGGCTGCCTGGCCTGGGGGAGGGTTGGATACTGTCCGTGAGTGGCTCCACATACTGCAATCCAAGGATGGCAAGACAGAAGTGAGGGTGGCCATCTGGAAAGGGCAGAGTCCTAACGCCTCGGCGAGACCAGCGCCAGAACAGGTGTATGCGGCCAGGGGAGAGGGGAACTTGGATTAGAGATGTTGGGTCAGAATTCTCCTTGCTAGGGCATGTTGCTGGGAGTGGCTGATCCAGGGGGAGGGGAGGGGGTCACCGGAGATGAGCAGGACCAGGAATAGAGACGGAGGGGTGGAGGGACCAGCCCCATGGCTCTGCCAATCACTTGACAGCACAGGAGTTGTGAAGGGGAAGATTGAGCTGCCCCAAGTCAGGAGGCTTCCTGCAGGACATGGAGGACTCCAACCTGGGGCTGCCCATAGGTGGCAGGGACGCAGCCACTGAGCCTCCCTCGGTAGGCACCAGCAGGGAGCTGGAGTCAGGAATGGAGTTGGGACGTGGACCTAGGCACTGCTGTGTGGGATGTGGGCATCCCAGCTGGCTCCCTAACCACCATGCCAGACACTTTCACTTCCTGCCTGTGTTCTTAACCGGGTATTTGTTTACCTTTCAAATCACAGACAGTGTAAACGCTCAGATCTCTATAAAGTTTGTGTTCAATGGTAAAATGTAATTTTCAGAAGCAGAATGATTCATAGCTAAGTCCTTGCAGGTTTCTGTTTGAGGCCTTGGGGGTAGAGGAGAGTTGCAGGTGCACCCGCACGACATGTGCCCGGCCCCCAGGGTTGGACAGCTGCTGTCTGCGTGGAGCTGCGTCGGCGTCTGATCTAGAGCAGGCGGCTCTGGTGGTGGAAGCTGAGTGCCCTCGGAACCCTTTAGGGGTTAAGGTCCTGGGGAATCCCAGAGCATTTAGTGGGGCTGCCTTGGGACTGTAGTAAAGTGGGCCCCATGGATTAGTCTTGAAGTATTATTAGAAGGCTTGTTCCGTAGATAAGTGTGTAAATTGGAAGGCACTGGATAGCTTATGCCATGGATCAGAGTTTAAGTTCTACCCAAGTCTTCCTTGTGTGAATTAGTTTCAGGCCCCACGCTTGTCTGACTTCACGAGTGCTTCTTCTGCGCTGGCTGGTGAATGGTCTGCCGCTGGTGCTCACGCGGGTCTGGCCTTTCTCGTTGCAGCTCTATTACCAGGTCTTAAACTTTGCCATGATCGTGTCTTCCGCACTCATGATCTGGAAAGGCTTGATCGTCCTCACCGGCAGCGAGAGCCCCATCGTGGTGGTGCTGAGGTAGGTCCTTCGTGCCTCACACCCTGCTGCCCTGGGGTCGCGGAGCAGACTGGCCCTGAGCGAGGACCTGGATTTGAATGGCGTGAACTGTTAGCTGCTTCTTTACCTGGGGACAGTTTAGAGCTTTGCTCTTACTAATGAATGCCAGTGCATTTAATCCACTTGAACCCACAACTTCGTAAAAGGTGTTCATGCGCTGTTTGTGTACAAGTTGGTCTCTAAATGTAACCGAATTAAGAATTAGTCATTGGTTTTCTTTGAACAGTTAGGCAGGGAGTGACCCTCAGTGCCTGGCACTGTGCCTGGCACTGTGCCTGGTAGTTCTGGAGCGGCTGTGAGTGGCTGCTTTGGTCTTGACCATCCGAAGAGTGCAGTTTACTTTAGAAAATGCATATTGTGGTTAACTTCATCCAAGGAGAAAGGCTTCACAGTCAGTGTGAAAGCAAATGGCCATGTTTGAGAGCCAGCAGGTGCTTCAAGATGCTCTCTGTCCAGTGTGTCACAGGTCACTGACTCTTAGGGTTGGCGGGGCTGGAATCCCTTGTCGTACGGGTGGCGTGGAGGGCTGTCACAGGCTGGTGGACAGAGCCACGGCTGACCAGTGCAGCTTAGGCCAGAACGTGGGGCTCCTGGCTCCTGATCCAGTGCCCTTTCCTTCCTGTGGGCCCTGCTGCCCTGTCCTGGCTACAGTCATGGCACACACTCGTCCAGGCCACCCAGCGTGAGTGGCCCAGGGCCACGCTTGTAGAGCCGGGAGCTTCCCCAAGCGCAGAAGGCCGAGGGCAGCACAGCTCTCAGCAGAGCGGAGGGGCCTCCGATTCACCAGTGTTCACGCTGTGCCCCAGAACCGATTAGGAGGGAGCTGGGGCCGAGCTAATGGACTCTGGGCACCTTAGCCTTGCTTCCATTTTATGCATTTTATGTGGTTCTGTGTGTACTTTCTCCTAACTTTCCATTTGAAGGAAGAATTTTTAGGCTTTCTTTTTTAAAACAAAAAGGAATGAAAACTTTCAAGTGTGGACGGGCCCTCTGGACAGATAAGGAGTTCTGGGCTCGGTGGGTCATGTCACGGGCATCTCACAGTGACCGCTGGCCGAGTGCCCTCTGGCCGCCCTCTAATCGCGCGCACCCACACACAGAGTGACTGAGGCTGTAGCCCCCAGGGACTCTGCTTACGGTATCCATGATGGCTCTGGGGCAGTTTGGTTGTCAGCCTAAGGCAGTGAGTGACATTCTGCCGAGACTTGCGGCCCGGTGGGGGAGGCGAAGATGACTTGGTGTGTGTGAAACACGTGGAGGAACTGCCTTCCTGCTGAGCCGTGGTGGCGACCCTGATGCCAGCCTGCAGTGGGCTCTTCCCACCTCTGCAGTGCTGTCCCCTTGCGAGCAAACAGCGTGCCCTGGGACGGGGGTAAATGGCATAAACCCCACCCTACCCCCGGCTGCTTTGTACTTGGTTGGCTTTTTCCTTGCTCTTCTCTCTCCCTTTCTTCCTCAGATCCTGAATGCTGGATCTGCTGCCATACTTAGTGGCACTGGTGTCACATGAACAAAGCCCCTGCAGCAGGTCCCTGGTGGCCCTGCATATCTCCTTGCGGCCTCCGGCGTCTGCTGGGAGGTGTGCAGGGGCCATGCTGGGTGTGAAGGGAGACCGCATTGTCCTCTCAAGCTCCACACGGTCCTCTGCCCACTCAGCAGGGCCCGCCCGCCCGCTCATCCCGGCTGCACAGCCCTAGAAAGCCGATTCCCAGCTCTCACGGTCTGCTCCCTCATGAAGACACAGCACGAGCATATGCAGTGGAATCCGGTTCTCTTCCATTTCAGCTTCCAGTAGATTGCAGCTGACTTGGAACCCACTGAAGATGACGCATGGGTTTAAACCGACCTCGTGTGGGACTATTTATCCTCCTCCAAGTCAAACCCGCCAGCAGTTGTTAGAATTGGGCTTCTGTAGAATGATGCAGCAGGAGGCCAAAGATGGGGTTCACATTTGGCCCCACCCCTGAGCTTGGCTTCAGGGCACGTCCTGCTCCCTGGTGTATTGGTTGGCTTCTCATTCCCTGAACAGCAGCAGCACCCTGAGGGCCGAGGAGCTGCTGCAGAGTGAAAGAGCTGCCCTCAAGGACTGCCCAGCAAGGGCCGGCGCGGCGGCTCACTTGGTTAATCCTCCGCCTGCAGCGCCAGCATCCCATAAGGGCACCGGTTCTAGTCCCGGCTGCTCCTCTTCCAGTCCAGCTCTATGCTGTGGCCTGGAGGGCAGTGGAGGATGGCCCAAGTCCTTGGGCCCTGCACCCACATGGGAGACCAGGAGGAGGCACCTGGCTCCTGGCTTCGGATCAGCGCAGCACCAGCCGTAGCGGCCATTTGGGGGGTGAACCAATGGAAGGAAGACCTTTCTCTCTGTCTCTCTCTCTCTCTCTGTCTATAACTCTGTCAAATAAATTAAAAAAAAAAAAAACAAAAACAAAAAACAACAAACTGTCCAGCGGCTAGAGCCTGCGGTTCTGAATGAGCAGAGCTGTGTGGTTACAGACGTAGGAAGGCCGAAAAGTGGCAGCTTTTACTTCAGAGTCCACGTTACTCTTGGCTCTTTTTCTACCTAATAAAAGCTGCAGATGGGCCTGCTCGTGCCCTTGTCCTACGTAGATCCAAGCAGAGAATATGTCATCACGGGGAGCCATCAGAGGGAAACACTGTGGCCTGCGTTATGGTCCTGGGCCTCCTTGCCTGTTGATGAGTTAGCGCTGACTGCTGTTTGTTTTATCACCCTGGGCACACGGGCATCGCTGATGTGGACTTTGTGTTTCTTTCTAGTGGCAGCATGGAGCCAGCCTTTCACAGGGGAGACCTCCTGTTCCTCACAAATTTCCGAGAAGACCCGATCAGAGCTGGGGAAATCGTTGTTTTTAAAGTGGAAGGACGAGACATTCCAATAGTTCACAGAGTAATCAAAGTTCACGAAAAGTAAAGAGGCTTTACTTCTTTCTGGGTTTGTCTTGTACATTCTTGGTAGATGGTTGCAGAGTGGGCAAAGCACTAGATGTGTTCCATTCACTAACCAGGCGGCTCCGCACCAGGGACACAGCCCTTCCCCATGACGGGAGTGATACAGCACACGCAGTGAATCGCAGGGTGATCACGTAACCCGTGAACTCCTGTTTAGGAAAGCACTTCAGAAACTTAAATCGTGGCGCACAGGTAAGGTGGCACATATTCTAACAGTCCCTACTGGAAGGAGACTTCAAAATGAAATCACACTGCGAGAGGGCGAATATGATATGACGATTATTTTCTGAAATGCAAAAACTTCAGCCCCTTCTGGGTGTCACTTGGGCCACGGGGACCTGCCACCAGCAGTGGTGGCCCTGGCTGGACGACAGCTCCTTCCCCAACCCCTCCCACAAGGCGCTTGGTGAACATCCTGCGAGAATTCTGCCCCTGCCAGCCTTGCCTGTTTCTTAAGTGCCTGTGCTGACTTACCAAGACCCTAATCCGGAACCAGAACCATTGCCTTCGAGTTCAAATACAGAAAGTCGCCGTGAGAGTATGTCACGTGACTTGTATTTTACATACTTCTTCATTTACGTCACATGACTCGTATTTTATACACTTGTTCATTTGCCTTTAGAGAGCTTAGGGTAGCATTTCACGACGTGAGTTAGAGCACAGGGTTTAGATACGTGTGTTTTCAAGTAATGCAGCATTCTGTGCGCTGAGTGGCTGTGTGACTGACCTGTAACCACTTGCACGTTTGCAGTATTGGATTCCTAGTCTGCCTACTGCTTCTATTGTTCCCCGAAGACACTGATACCTGTGACACTCACTCCGTGTTCCTCTAAACACGGGAGCAGTCCAGTTTGGGTTGGGGTGGCAGCGCTGGTACCGCACCAGTGGTTACTTGGCATCTGTATGGCTTACGAGGAAGAAGCACACTCAGTATAAAGTGGCGGTACTCTCGCCGGGTTACAAGAGCCTTCTCAGGAAGACAGGTGGTTCAGCGAGGCGACGAGGAGGCTGTGCTGTGGTTTGTGTGCGTTCCCGGACGCCGCAGGACCCTCATCCTCTCGCTTCGCGCTCCAACTGTGGCTGCAAGTCAGCTGTTCTTTTTGGTGCCGCCTCAAATCCTTGTAGTTCTTTATATTTTATCTCATTCTAAGGGGTCATTTTTTCATTTGTCTTATCGGAAGTCCCTCTTGATAGTCCATACCACCACACTGTTGTGTTCTGCGTGTCCAGACCATCGAATGCTAGTTTAGTATGCTTAAAATTAGCCCTGTATGTCTCTGCCACATTGGGTTTTCGCCATTGTGGTTCTTGCTTCCTTGCAAGTGGGATTTTATTCATTTTGCTCAGCAGTGAAGGAACTAACGCATTAACTCTGTGCTTGACGAGGAGCAGTCAGTCTGAGGACAGCTAAGGGCACACTTGTGTCCACATTGCCCCGGGCTCCAGTCTGGTCTGGGACCGAGTCCACACCGGGCACGAGGAGGGGTAGAATCCACGCCAACAAATCGGCCCACGAGGATTAGAAGGGATGAGGTAATCCGAGTCCAACACAGGCCACGAAGAGAGTGTTGTGGCTCCGTCTCCGACCTCTTCTGACTTGGGTGGAGGACTCAGTAAGCCCAGGAAAGCTCATTATCCGCAGTTCCGCGTTGATGTATGCCGAGGCTGCTCCCGAGAGAATCCCACAGTGCCTGTTCCCATGGATTCTGCCCGGGAAATGGCACTAAAAGTTATTTTGCTGTTAAAAAATAAGTCAGGTACTAGCTTTTTCTTCATTGCAAGAGGCACGGGGTGAGAAGTTGCTGTGCTGTGCCGGCAGTGGTCACTGACTTGCCAGTGGCCTTGTGCTTGCCTGTGCTCTTTGGTTGTCAGGGTTACTGAGTGTTTAGACTTTAAGTCTACAAAATCGTTATTAGATTTCTGATTCAGTGGAATGGCTCTCTGTATGCAATCGTCTTCCACCAAAGGAAGGCCTTTGCTGTTCTAAATGCTTATGTCTGACTACAAAGTTTCAGGGAAACGTAATTTTTTAACGACGCTGTGCTGGAAGTCGTTTTTGATGGGACTTTATTTTGCTTTCCAGAGATAATGGAGACATCAAATTTCTGACTAAAGGAGATAATAATGAAGTGGACGACAGAGGATTGTACAAAGAAGGCCAGAACTGGCTCGAGAAGAAGGATGTGGTGGGAAGAGCAAGAGGGTGAGGACGCACTTTCGGGTTCCTCTAGAAGGGTCAGAACGCGGTACGCACAAGCAGGGGCACTGGCTGTAGGGGATGCTGGGACCTGCTTACAGGAGAGTGTGAGCACTTGAGGTTTGTGCTGTGAAGACCAAGCACAGCCTGAAGCAGAGTGATGGCGCCTCGGGTCCAGCTGGTTCCACAGAGGTGCCTACTCTCTGGCTGGCTGCTTTACGCTGGCTTTGGGAACACGCTCACATTTGGGTGTAAGTGATGGGGTTCACATTGGCATTCACTGCCCAGTAGACTTGTTACATCTGAAAAGCGCTGTGGAATTAAAGTAGTGATGGCGCAGGCATTTGGACTTGCAGATCAGAGACCTTGGGTCTGATCCTGCCTCTGATTCCTGCTGGTGCAGACCCAGAGAGGCAGCGGCGGTGGCGTAAGTGATGAAGTTATTGCTGCCCACGTGGGAGACCTGGATGGAGTTCCAGGCAAGTGAAGACAGAAAACCTTGGTGGCCCAGATCCTGCACATACTTAAAGTCATCGTCCTGTCCGTTAGCTCTGATGTTTTTCACTAGAGGCAGGGTAAATATCGTCCTTACAGTCCCTGAAAGGTTTCCTCCTAGGCTGGTTGATGTCATTTTTGCTATCATATCATAAACAACTTTTATATTCCTCGGTTTTTCTCCCACAATTTAGGTTTTTGCCGTATGTTGGCATGGTCACCATAATAATGAATGACTATCCAAAGTTCAAGGTAGGAATTTGTGTGTCTGTGTTCGTCAGGGTTTTAAGTGTCGGTGCTTTTCCTGGTGGGGCTGCAGAGCTGCAGTCTTCCTCCAGTGTTCTGCCGTTAGTGTTGCTGCAGAGTCTTTGCAGTGAACCAAAAATTAGCGTAAGCACTTAAATCATTTAATCTAGCTGCTTTGACCTTTCATACTCAGTGTGTTTTGCAATGGCATCTGTACATGTGTTGCCTTTTTGTTATGGAAATTTGCAAACATACAAAAAAAGTAGTATGATAAACCAGGATTGCTTCTTTCCCAGATTCAACAAAAACGGTTTTTTAGTTTTGAAAAACATCACTTGAAAAACAGCAGGGAGCCTACGCGGAAATACGCGCTTCTCTGTGTCTGTCAGTGTCCATGGATACATTTTCAGGTTTTGACCATGACGTGGCCTGGAACAGCTAATCTGGGGAACAGGCACCGAGGAGAGGTCATCTTCTGACCCCCTCCTCAGCCCAGTGTTGAACAGACTGCCCCGAATACATGTATAGGCCCGCTGGTTTGTGCCCTCACATGATTTCCCGCTGTGTTTTCTTTACAGTACGCCCTTCTGGCCGTGATGGGTGCATACGTGTTACTGAAACGTGAATCCTAAAATGAGACACAGTTCCTGGGACCAGACTGAGATGAATTGTGTTGAAAAAGAGAAAAACTAATATATTTGAAATGCTCCTGTATAAAAGGAAACAGTGTGGAGACGTTTTTGTCTTGTTCTAATAAATGATTCATCAGTAACACTGTTTTTCTTTGGTGGACTCTGATTGGACTCTGCTCTCTCCCGGCCACTCCTGGCAGTCTCCCTCTCTGTGACCGCACCAGTTAGGGGCCTGGCCTGCCAGTGGGGACCCTGCAGTCTGCGGGGCCTGGTTGCGATGTCTGAATTTCAGAACCTAAATTCTTACGTTAATATGACTTTTCGGGGAGGTGGGAGACGGAGGGGGAACAAACAGACCCTTCCAAGGAGATGGCTTCTTGCTTATGAAAGTGTCATCCGACCAATTAATAAAGCCTAACGCCTCATGGAGGGAAGGGCTGCCGTCTGCTTTGTGTTTGTGCTGTGTCTTAATATGATTTGTTAAATTATTTGCAAAGCATTAAAACCTTTGGGAAAAAAATTCACAAAAACAGGACCAGCATTTGGCACAGCTGTCAAGAGCAGCTTGGATGCCTGCGTCCTGTACCGCAGTGCCTGGGTTTGAGTCCCAGCTACTCCACTTCCGATCCAGCTTCCTACCTGTGTGCACCTGGGAGGCAGGGTGATGGATCAAATAGCTGGGTCCTTGCCCAGCTGGGGTTCCGGGCTCTCGGCTTTGGCCTGACAGCCCTGGCTGTTGCGGGCATTTGGGAAGTGAACCAGTAGGTGAAAGGTCTCTTTCTGTCTGCTTTTCAAATAAAAATGAAAATGCATTTTTTTTAATTACAAAAATGACAAAAGGATAAAAGGGACAGATTCGTTCCTTCAAACTCCGCTCTGCATTTCCCAGGGATCTCCACCGTTAAGTTATCTGTGTAGCTAGGGGCCGTGGGCCCCTCAGATGTGGGTAGAATGTCCCTCCCAAGCAGGCTGCCAGCTGTGGCTGGGAAGCCCGTTTCCAGACCAACTGGCATTTTCCCCCTATAGCTTCTTGTGCCGCATGTGTGACCTTGTGCTTTTAAATCACAACCTCAAGTTAGCTGCGAAACCTTCCACCCAGAGCTAGCAGAGGAGGGAGGGGGCTGAGCCCCTAAGGAGAATCAGGCAGTCGCCAAGAGACCCCCACTATCTCCATGAGCCCCAAGCCTGTCAGCATACAGTATATAAACCCCTGTCCAGTGGGCACCCCCATAGAGTGACCCCGTGAACTGACGGTAATGCCTTAATCCGGGCACTTCCTGAAAGTCACTGTCCCATTCCCTGGGTCTCCCCTCAGACCAGACGCTTTACTGTTGCTTGCCAATCAAATAAAAGTTTCCACTTCTTTGCAAATTGTTTCCAGACTTTTTATTTCTATCCTGAACTGAGGAAAAGAACCCATGAAACTCACTCTGGCAAGTGCCCTCCCCTCCGCCCCCAGTAACAACACTCCTGCAGGTCATGTCCCTCATTCAAATATCTGTCGAGCACGCTGTGCCAGCCAAGGTCTTAGGTGCTGCGCATACAAAAGCCCAGCCCTTGAAGGAGCTGCAGGCGTAGTAGGAGAGAGAAGGGGCAAATCATGATTTCAGTTAGCGATGATTATGAAGAAAGATAAAGCAGCATCAGGGGCTAGAGGGTGCCAGCAGCTACTGCTTGTCAGATGGAGCTCAGGAAGACCTGTGACTGAGCAGAGGGACCGCGCCATGGCAGTGCTGGCAAAGACTTCCAGGGGCTGGCACTGTGGCTCACTTGGTTAATCCTCCGCCTGCGGCACCAGCATCCCATATGGGAGCTGATTCTAGTCCTGGCTGCTCCTCTTCCGATCCAGCTCTCAGCTTTGGCCTGGGAAAGCAGTAGAAGATGGCCCAAGTCCTTGGGCCCCTGCACCTGCATGGGAGACCTGGAAGAAGCTCCTGGCTCATGGCTTCGGGTCGGCACAGCTCTGGCTGTTGTGGCCATCTGGGGAGTGAACCAGCGGATGGAAGACTCTCTGTCTCTTCCTCTCACTGTCTGAACTCTACCTCTCAAATAAATAAAATCTTTAAAAAAAAAAAAAAAAAAAGAGAGAGAGAGAGACTTTGAGCAGGCATTGAAAAGGGACTGCTGCTGGAGGCTGGAGTGGTTCTTCTCCAGCTCAGAGGAGCCTGCAATCCCTGGCTGCTGTAAAACACAGTTCCCACCTTGGGGGAGGATGGGGCAGGGCCCAGGACTCTGCATTCCCAACCTCCTCCTGGGGGGTGCCCAGCCCAGAGGAAAAAGCAGGCCCATGGTGTTTTAACACACGCCGTTCAGTTTTGCTAACACTGCACAACGTGATGTTGACACCCTGTCAATCAGAACTACACAGGACCCCATGTTTCTAAGTTTGTCCCATTCAGATCTACGCATGCAAACTCTCTAGAAGTCACTTAACCACCCACGTGGGCTCAGCAAGTTACCTGACTTCGCTGTGCCTCTCGCGGAAGGTGAGAACTATGCATAACAAATGGGGCTGTCACGCACGAGGAGTGGGTAGGCGATTCACAGGACGGCTGCTGGCTTACACAGTATGCACGCCGCAAGTGCTGCCCACTCTCAGTCGTGTCTTCCTTTTCCGTGGAAACCTGTGCCACCCTTGGGCTCCTGACTTGGTAAAGACCAGCAGGGCTGCTTCCTTGGAGGCAGCTCACCTTCCTTCTAATCCTTTCTCGCTACTGAAGTGGGCTAATGCGACAATAATGGGCCTCATCCCAATGAAGGCAGCAAAGTAAAAGAAATATTTACAAACTGCTTTCTGAAACACCATTCCCTTGTGCCCTTTAATAAACCGTTTGCTTAAGGAAAACATTTCTTCTTCCTTTCCCAAAAGATAGAATAGTGAATGTTGGGTCAAAACTTGATTATTTTATCATCTTTCTGGGGTTCTATAATTGGTTAATATGAGTTTTAGAAAAGCTGTTTTTTCCTTGACAGGCAGAGTGGACAGTGAGAGAGAGAAACAGAGAGGAAGGTCTTCCTTTTCCGTTGGTTCACCCCACAATGGCCGCTGCGGCAGGCGTGCTGTGCTGATCTGAAGCCAGGAGTCAGGTGCTTCTCCTGGTCTCCCATGGGGTGCAGGGCCCAAGGACCTGAGCCATCCTCCACTGCCCTCCTAGGCCACAGCAGTGAGCTGGACAGGAAGAGGAGCGACCGGGACAGAATCCGGCCCCCTGACCGGGACTAGAACCCGGGGTGCCGGCGCCGCAGGCTGAGGATTAGCCTAGTGAGCCATGGCGCCGGCCCTAGAAGTTTTAACGTGGAGGGGGCAAGTGTTTAACGAGGTAGTTAAGATGCCCACGTCCTACATCAGAGTTTCTGGGTTTGATGCCTGGCTCCTGATTCCAGCTTCCTGCGAGGAGGCAGCAGTGATGGCCCAAGTGAACAGGGTCCTAGCACCCACGTGGGAGACGTGTGCTGTGTTCCTGGCTCCCAACCTTGGCCTGGTCCCGCCCTGGCCAGTGTGAGCATTTGGGGAGCAAACCAGCAGGTGGAAGCTCTTTCTGTCCATCCCGCTAAGTAAATAAGTGCACAATGTAAAGCGTCTTATTTTTAAAGCTAAGCTGTTTGGGTATTCTCTGAACGTGCCTAGCATTCTGACGTAAAGGTACACAGACTCCTGAGAGCCTTAAGGTGGCTCAGCCAGTGCTACCTTGCTAGTGGCTAATTAGAACTCTTGACCTCTTAGTTGCTGTTGGTGCTTTCTTTACTCGCCGAGGTACATGAGGATGCTTATGAAGACATTAAGTGGTGTTGGCTATACTGTGTTTAATATCAACTTGGATTTCCATCAGAACTGGAAAGTTTCTACTATGGAGTAAGCCTCAATGTTTTCAGGGGGTTACTTGGCCTTGCCCTTGCATCCTAACCCCTCGGACCCTGGGTTAATGTTATGCACATGGTAGATAGACCCAGTTCTAGGATGTGCACGTACACACACAGTCAGATTGCAATCACTAATATTAAAGCCTTGAGCCTGTTACTCTCTCGGCAAAGCCAGATGAACGGGGCATTGCTGTGAAGAGCAGGAAGTCTGGCCTTCCCAAGTGGGCGAGGAATGAGGAGCTGTGGGTGAGGAGAAACAAGCCCGGGCACCTGCACTTTTAAACAACTCCCGAGGGGACCACTGTGCCGTCAGAGCTGGGAGCTGCACAAACTGTTGGGAATGAATGTGGTTAGGATGATGGATTGTTCATACCTCCCGTCTCCTCTTCGTGACGTCATCTTCGGATTGCATGACAGGAAAAGTCCAGAGGCACTCGCTTCCATTTCAGAGTGAAATTCGTGCTAACCTCTGCTGGGTCGTCTGGTCTCTGCTTGAGAAACTCATCGTACACAGTTGCCAGGCACTGAGCATCAGTTTAGCCTCATCCTGAAATGTTGAACGAGAGCCATCATTGCCACTCTCTGGGTTCAGCAAGTTCCCTCCGTTTTAAATGAGAGCCATGGGGGGCGGGGTAGAGAGAGGGATTTGGAGTCAGACTGTGGTTCAAGGCCTGCCTTGCCGACCACAGAAGTAGTCTGCCCCGACTCACTGCTTCCTTGTCTCCAGAATTAGTGTCAGGGCAGCTTGAGAGCTGATTGGATGCCTGCATTTAATCACACAGAGCTTTTCTGTTTCTTCCTCGAGATCACTGGAGTTGGAATACTGAGAAGTCATTAACGCTTCTCAATCCTCTTGAACATTCTTCCCTGTCATCTTCGGCCATGAAGTCCTCCCGATATTTTCTCTGGACTTCTAATTTGCCTGTCTGCACTGTTCTGCACACATACCCCAGGGCAGGGATGTTGCCCCTGGAGACCCCACTTTTAATCACACGAAGCTCTAGGAGGAAGTAGGCGAGCAGCGGGTCAGGCCTCTGCTGTAGTCCTGGGCCAGCCCGGGAGTGGATTCTTCCTCCCTGGGCTCCCTGAGGCCAGGTCTGCTGTTGGAAGCTCTTTCTGGGCCTCCTCCTATGTCAGTCACCACTCGTTCTCCACCGGCTCTCTGCAGGTTGATTGATTCCCTGCAGCTGTTCAGCATCTGCCATCACACAGGGCTGTTTTTGGATAGACTTTATTTCTAAGAGGAGTTTGAGATTCATAGCACAATTGAGTGGAGAGTAGAGAAACTCCCCATATATGAGTATGTCCTGACTTCACACATGCACAGCCCCTCCCGTCACCAACACCTCCCACGGGAGTGGTGCATTATCAATGAACATATGTTGACACGTTACTACACTCACTGCTGGTGTTGTATGCCATATGTATGGTCTGACACACACACCATAACATGGATGCACCATTATAGTATCATACAGAGTAGTTTCGCTGCTTGAACTGCCTGAATGCTCTGTGTTCACCTACTCGTCCGTCTCTACTCTCAACCCCTGGTAACCATGTGTTGGTGTCTCCATAATCTTGCTTTTTCCAGAACATCATAGAGTTATGATCATACAGTATGCAGCCCACTGAGACTGGCATCCTCCACTTAGCACTACGCATTTAAGCTTCTCCATGTCTTCGTGTCTTGAGAGCTCATTTCCTCTTAGTGCTCAGTAATATTCTGTCGTCTGGATGTGCCAATGGTTTATCCATTCACCTCTCCAAGGACACCTTCAGTGTGTGGAATTATGAATAAAGCTGCTACGAATATCCATGTGTAGGTTTTTACTGGACAGGTGTTTTCAAGTCATTCGGAATACATATCAAAGCTTGACTGGATTTGTAGGAGATGCCCCAGGTAACTCGCAAAGCCATTTTGTGTTCCTACCAGCAAAGGACAAGAGTTCCTGTTGCTCTATATCCTTGCCAGCATTTGGTGTTAGAATTTCAGATTTTGGCCCCTCTCATAGGTATGTAGCAGGTACCTCATTCTCTCAGGACTATCAAAGTCAGGTGCCACACCTCCTGCGGCTTTGGGCTTCTAGTCTTTCCACGCTGGCTCTTGGCCACTCTCAGGCTTTTGCCTCTCTATATAAACTGGACATCCATGCTGCAGGATTTTTATTAACTATCTCTATTTGGGAAGTACGTGTGACTCTCCATCACCATGTTCCTTCCTAACTGTCATTCCTGAAGCCCATCTGTGAGGAATAATTGCTCCTTTCATTAAAATACCAAGTTGATTTTTTTGGTATCTTCCCTGATTTTTGCATAGAAACATCTGAGTCTCTTCCTGCCCTGGTCATATCCAAGCGCTTCCTCTGTTATCTTTCTGTTTCACTGTGCCATGTCTGATAGCCTCCGTAGCAGCCGGTGAAGCTCCTGTGGTTGGCTATGCATTCTCCCTCGCTCAGTGTCAACCCCAGTGGACGTAAAGCCTGCTAGACTGACTTTGACTTCTCACTAAGGGAGAGACAGAGCACAACAGAATCAGCCTGCCATTTAGAGCTCCTACGTGGTAGCTCAGCAAGCAGAGAGTGGAACTCGAAAGTGGATTAAAGACCCAGAGGGAGGCCAGCGCCGCGGCTCAATAGGCTAATCCTCCACCTTGCGGCGCCGGCACACCAGGTTCTAGTCCTGGTCGGGGCGCCGGATTCTGTCCCGGTTGCCCCTCTTCCAGGCCAGCTCTCTGCTGTGGCCAGGGAGTGCAGTGGAGGATGGCCCAAGTGCTTGGGCCCTGCACTCACATGGGAGACCAGGATAAGTACCTGGCTCCTGCCATCAGATCAGCGCGGTGCACAGGCCGCAGCGCGCCAGCCGCAGCGGCCATTGGAGGGTGAACCAACGGCAAAGGAAGACCTTTCTCTCTGTCTCTCTCTCTCACTGTCCACTCTGCCTGTCAAAAAAAAAAAAAAAAAAAAAAAAAAAAAAAAGACCCAGAGGGAGCCTGGTGACTCGCTCTCAAATTGAACCCATCATCCTTACAATGGGACCGTTCAGTCCGTCTGAGTGCAAAGCTGTGCCCTGTGCTCTCCTTCAGGCCTTGCACACTGGCCAGATGGCTTTTCACTCAACGTGGGGAACAAAATGCAAACACATACTACAAGATCATCTTTCACTTTTATAGTAAAATGTTATGTTTTCTACTTTCTGATATCTACTGGCTAAGTGGATACACCTCTATGAAACATCTTTAACCCAAACAGGTGTCTGTAAAAGAGCTCCCTTACAGTGTGCAGAAAGTCAGGGTGCACAAGGGGTTTGCCTCTTACTTGCTGTACAGTTGGAAGGGGAGAGGTCAGCCACAGCTTTACAAGGCTTTAGGAGTAATCTTGACCATGAAGAAACAGAGTGAGGGCCGGCGCTGGGGCATAGCTGGTAAAGCTGCCACCTGCGATGCCAAAAATCCCATACTGACGCTGGTTCAAGTCCTGTCTGCTCCACTTCTGATCCAGCTCCCTGCTCATGCGCCTGGGAAAGCAGTGGAAGATGGCCCCATATTTGGGCCCCTGTCATTCACATGGGAGACCTGGTAGAAACTCCTGGCTCCTGGCTTCAGCCTGGCCCAGCCCTGGCCCTTGCAGCCATCTGGGGAGTGAGCCAGCAGATGGAAGCTTTCTTTCTCTGTAGCTCTGACTCTCAAATAAATAAATCTGGAAAAAAAAAAAAAAAAAAAAAAAAAAGAAACGAAACTGAGTAAACTAAGTTGGGTCCCGTGGAAAATGTTCCCTGTGGTTCTGAATTTTATTTTCAAAGATCACTGATGAACTCACCTACCGTACTCCACTCTTGAGGAGGGTATCTCTTTGCTATTTCTAGACTTTCTCCCAGACTGAGATCCTGGAGGTAGGACAATTAGACAAGATGGCCCTTACAAGGACTAGAGGAACTTCCGGGGAGGTGTGGATGCCTAATGTTGAATTCCTTTTGCCGTCTTCCTTTCTAAACACGTTTTTATAGGTTAAACTATTCGGTTCAGTCAGGAGAACCATCTAGAAAGGAAGCAGACAGAACCCTGGTAGCATTGACGTTGAAAGGGTGAGTGAAGACGTTCACAAAAGGAACAGGACAGGAAGTGCGGAGGGGAAGGAGGAAGCCAGAGTGGAGGCTTTGCGGAAGCCCAGGGAGGGAGAGGCCCGGCGAGGGCCAGTGGAAAGGGGAAGGCACGCGCTGACTTCTCATTGCTGGACTGGGAGAGTGGGTCTGATGGCATGGTGGGAGCAGAGGAGGATTTCAATGGTGTGAGAGCGGAAGTCACCCAAGGCTGATGTGAACGGCGTGGCGTTCCTGGGCAGCACTGATCCCGCCCCACAGCCGTGGTCCTGACTGCCCGCATCCTCATCCCAGCGATGGTCTGTTTGCCTACACAGACACACCCGATGCTGCACTTGTCTTGTTGAACAAACGTTCACAAACTGGTGCTCTGTCATGAACACAAAGCTTGCATTGCTGTGGGCAGGCATTCGAGTTTGGGGAACAATCCAAAGTGGCTAGATCGTCCCATTCTGGGTTCTCAGAGAGTTTTACCAAGATCACCACTATCGGAACTGACCCAGGAGTGGCGCCTCCAGTCCCTGGCTCAGGCTTTGCATTTGGGTGTTCCCGCTGCCAAGCTCCCCTGGAGAACACATAGCAAGTGGGCGCAAGTGACAGTGGAAGAGAAGAAAGCGGGTCCCTGGGCCCTGCTTCCGAAGAATCTGCCGAGGTGGGAGGTCCAGGCTGCTTACGGAGAAAAAGGCGATTGTAATGAGGAAGCAGGCTGGGTGCTCTGCCCTGGAAGCCGAGGAGGAGGACAGGCTAAATGGGCTGACTGTTTCTCTAAGTGCTTCCCCAGCTCGACTGTTCTGTTTCTTTATTCCAGACATTCACAGAGCAGTCACTGAGCGCCAGTCCACAGTCTATGTACTGGGAGTACGGCAGTGAGCAAGGAGAGGAACTTCCCACCCTCAGCCACTTGTCTTCCAATAGGGAAAGAGAAATCATTGAAGGGGGAAAAAAGGAAAATTAAGCAAAATATGTAGAATACCAGCAGGTGTTAAGTATTAAAGGACAGGAAATATTGTGGAGAGCTGTAATGTTAAAAAAATAATAATAAACTCATGGCCAGGAAACACCTTTCTGAAAAGTAGTCGGCGGGAATAGCAAGGGTGATTTTCTGGTGAACCAGAGGGGAAGGAGGAGGAGCGGCGAGGTCAGTGTGGCCAAAGCCGAGGGAACCAGAGGATTAGCAGGAGGAGATGCGATCCAGGCAGAGGCAGATTACAGCCCCGAGGTCACTGCAAGGGCTTCGGCTGCTCCTCGAAAGCTGGAAGACCCAGACGGCTTTGGACAAAGCAGTGACCAATACAAAAAGATCTGGGGCACAGAAAAGGAAGTTAGACAAGGGAAAGCCTTCACAGACCACTGCACCATCTAGGCAAGCAGCTTTGGTGGCTTTAAGGAGGGTGATGTGGAAAGAAGTGAACCAGCGGATGAAAGACCTACCTCTCTCTCTCTCTTATTGCGCCTCCCTCCCTGCCCCATAATTCTGCCTTTCAAATAAATAAATTAATCTTTTTAAAAACTCAGTTTTATATGTCTGAATATGTCTCCATTTACCTTGATCTTGAAAGCTACTTCTGCTGGATAAAGAACTCTAGACTGACGATTTTATTTTCTTTCAGTATTTTTGAAGATGGATCTCCATTACCTTATAGCTTGCACAATTCCTAGCATAAAATCTGCTGTTATTTTTACCTTGTTTGTTTGAACCTCATGCATCATTTGTCTCTGCTTTAAAATTTCTTTGTTTATACTAGTGTTCAACAACCTGAATAAGATGTTCCCTGATATAGATTTTTTTTATATTTATTCTGTTGGAGTTGGTTGGGCTTCTTGGAGCTGTGGGTTGGTTCTGTCCCCAAATGGCTGCAACAAGAGAAGCTTCATCTGGGTCTCACATGTGTGCAGGAGCCCAAGCACTTGGGCCATCTTACACTGCTTTTCTTGGGTCATTTGCAGGGAGCTAGATTGGAAGTAGAGCATCCAGGACTCCAAATGGCACCCATATGGGATGCCAGCATTGCAGGCAGCTGCTTCACCCGTTATGCCAGTCCCAGGTTTATTATTTTAATCAAATTTGAACCACTTTGGCTATTATATTTTCAATATTTTTTTCTTTTTTTAAAAAAGATTTATTTACACATTTAGAGAGCAGAATGACAGCGAGGGAGACAGAGAGAAAGAGATCTTCCATCTGTTGGTTCACTCCCCAGTGGCTGCAATGGGCCAGACTGCACCCAGGAACCTGGAAGTATCTCCAGGTCTTACACAATGGTTGTAGGGGTCCAAGCTCTGAGGCCATCTTCCACTGCTTTCCTAGGCACATCCATAGGCAGCTGGATTAGAAGAAGAGCAGGTGGGAGCTGAACTGTGCTGATACGGGATGCTGGCGTGGCAAGCCATGGCTTATGCTATGCCACAATGCCGACTCCTCAGATTTTTTTGTTCTGTATCCTCTCTTTTTTTTTTCTGCGACTCCAGTTGCACGTATGTTACATGTCCCACAGGTCACCGATGCAATGTTTGTTTATTTTTTGGTCTTCTTTTCTTGGGCTGCTTGGTTAATATGTATTACCGTGTTTTCAAGATTACTGGTCTTTCCCTCCTCAATGTGTAGCTTACTAGTAGTCTTTTTCAGTGTTTTTTATTTCAGCTATTTTAATTTTCACCTCTAGATATTCTGCTGGACCATTCAGAAAATATGTTTTTCTGTCTTCAGCATGGTAAACGTTTTCCTTTACCTTCTTGAATAGGGGAACAGAGTCATAAAAGCTCTTCTAATTTCCTTAACATCGATTATGTCATATCTGGGCCTATTTGGGGAGGCCCTCTCCCTTCAGCAGGGGCCTGATTCCATGGTAGCCATGGCCACAGGTGTTTTGCAAATTGGTCCAGAGACCTGGGGACCAACTTGCAGTGTAGACAGAATCCAGGACACTGAGGCCAAACCACTTCCCTCTGCCCTTTCCCCATGTTCAGAAGCACCAAAGAAATGTTCTTGACTGCCAGACTCTGGGACAGGCAGGCCTCCCTCTTGTCGGGGAACCTAGGTCCGGCGGAAGAGCAGCCAAGGCACCAGCTCCCAGCCTGACAGCCCAGGTCCTTCCCCCACGGCCAGCGTCCTCAGCAGCATCTTCTCAGCTGTCTCCCACTCAGCCCACTTCCAAGAGCACCACAGGCTGCTTTACTTCCAGCTCAAGATCTCTTAGCCAGCAGCAACGCAGGTGCCCCAGCTGGGGCCCACGTGAGACAGCGGCTCCCTCTCTTAAAGCTCACGGCTGCCAGGCCTCGGAAACCACGAGTGGTGGTTTTCTTGCCAGAGCTGCTTCCTTCCCATCCATGCTCTGTCTTCTCGACAGAGTCTAGGTTTTGGCTCTCCAGGTCCAGCCTGTGGGGACTGCATCCCTTTGAAACGAACGTTCTTGGGAAGCAGCAGCTTTGGGAGCCTGGATGATCACACTCCAGAGCGAACACGACACTGGGTACGTGTGTGACCCCGGAGGCCAGCACTGTTCCTGTTGGAGACCCTTAGCCGCTTCTAGATGCTGGGTTCAAGGGTCTGGTCTTGTCCAGCTTCTCCTAGACCAGATTCTGGTCTGAGATGTGGTTTCCTGTTCGTTCCAACTATCTCAGAGCATCCCACAGGTCTCTTGGAGGCAGTCCTGGTTCCTAAGAAAACAAGTCCTTCCTGCCATTTTGGGCAAATATCAAGAGGGCCTGAAAGAGCAAACCCCCTAGCTCAGCGCTGTCCCTGCCCCTCCTCTGGAAGCATTTCCTGGAACAGCTAAGCTCCGCTGACACCGCTGGCCTCCTGGGCACAGGTTCTTGGGTCTCAGCGCACAGCTGCAGCGAGCCTCCAGGGCTGAGCCCCAAGTGGAAACACACAGGTGCTGGCAGGGAGCTCTCTGGGGTGTTCTGCACACATCAGGCAGTCCAGAGCCAGTGGGGGAGTGGGGGTCTTAGCCAAAGCCGGGGAGGGTGGTCGCACTCAATCTCATGGCTCCCTGGGTGGCAAGAGCAGAACTGTAACCACCCATTTCTTCCTGACCCTCTGTTCTCTCGCCCTTGAGGCTCTTAGCATTCTCCCAGGGCCATGGGAATTTACTCAGGGTCGGCCCTAAACACAGCCAACGCAAAAGCAAACACAACCAGCCCTTGGGCACCCTGTGTCCCCACAACACAACACTGGTGGGGGCTCTCTGGCCAACTGGGGCTCCCCAGATCGTCTCTTCCTGACATGCCTTCGAAGGCACAGTTCCTCAAGGAGTAGGTAGAGGGCCAGTAGGTAGAGACACAGGAGAGGCAGCGATAGCAGAACTAGACAAGTGGGACTCCACTACACTAAGAAGCTTCTGCACGTGCAAAGGAAACAATTAACAGTGTCAAGAATGGCAGGCGATATTTGCAAACTACGCATCTGACAAAGGATTCATATACTCGATGCATCTGACAAAGGATTCATATACTCGATGCATGTGACAAAGGATTAATATACTCAATCAATAACACTCAAGGACTCAAAAACTCAAGAACACAAGGGCAAACAATCCAGTAAACAGATGGGAGGAGGAGGATCTAAAACAAGAAATACAAATGGCCAATGAATACATGGAAAATGCTTTATGTCACCAGCTAGAAGGGACATGCAGACCAAAACCACAACGTGGTATCATCTCACTCCAGTTGGACTCCAGCTGGACTGGCTATCACCAAAAAGCCAAACACTAGCGACTGCTGGGGAGGAAGTGGAGAAAAGGGAGCCCTCACCCCCATCCACCGCTGGAGGGAGTGCACGGCACTGCAATCAGTATGGATGCTCCTTAAAAACCAAAAGTAGACCTAATGTACAATTCAGATGTCCCACTTCTGGGTATGTGTCTGGAGGAAATGCAATTAGCATGTCAAGAGATTCCTGCACTCCCATGTTCATAGCAGTCCCAGTCACCATTGCCAAAACGTGGGTTCAACTTAGAATCCACCAGTGGCTGAATGGTTAAAGAAAACTTGGTGTATATACACGATGGAATATTATTCAACCCTAAAAGAAGAATGAGATCTGGTCATTTGCAGTCAATGGATGAGAGTGGAGGTCATTATGTTAAGTGGAAGGAGCCAGACTCAGAAATACCAGATGTTCTCTCTCAAATGGGGAAGTTTTGAGAAGCCAGTCTGATCCGAGAATAGTGAGCAGTAAAGGTTAGGAAGGGTGGGGGAGGGGACAGAGGGAGGATGGATAAAGGCTTCCCAGTTCTACTCCACAGCTCACCTGTGTACCGGTAATTCAGAGCAATGTATTCTATTCTGTATAAGTATGATATCCTGTATAAAGCAGGAGGCTACAAACATAAAGGAAACAGAAATGCTAATTGTCTAGTCCAATCAGTTTACAATGTATACATGTGTTGAAATATTGCACTGTAACCCATAAAAGTATACACATATATGTTAAATTATGCTTTTTTAAAAATTAAGGGGCCGGCACGGTGGCGGCGCAGTGGGTTAACGCCCTGGCCTGAAGCACCAGCATCCCATATGGGTGCTGGTTCAAGACCTGGCTGCTCCACTTCCTATCCAGCTCTCTGCTTATGGCCTGGGAAAGCAGTAGAAGATGGCCCAAGTCCTTGGGCCCGTGTACCCACGTGGGAGACCTGGAAAAAGCTCTTGGCTCCTAGCTTCGGATCCGTGCCGTTACAGCCGACTGGGGAGTGAACCAGCGAATGGAAGACCTCTCACTCTCTCTCTCTCTCTCTGCCTCTCCTCTCTCTGTGTAACTCTGACTTTCAAGTAAATAAATAAATCTTTAAAAAAAATTTAAGAAACAGAGAGGACTTCAATCTTCATGGAGGATAATAGAAATGGAGTGGTTCAGATACCTTGAAAGCTGCAGTAGGGAAATTTGGGGGGGCGGGTGTGAATTTATAGTCACACGTTTGCTTTTACCGAATAACACAGATTGTGTGTAGTTAGCTGAATTTAGACCGAATAACACAGATTGTGTGTAGTTAGCTGAATTTAGACTGAGTAACACGGACCGTGTGTAGTTTGCTGAATTTGGACAGCACCTTATATAGCCGCAAACACCTGGAGTGCTCCTTCCGGCACCCACTCTAAATTGATTTATGCAAAAACGCCTCCCTTCCCACCCACTCTGCCACCAGGCGCAGGCACCTAAATGCTCCCCACACATGTGCAAGCGGGTTTTGACGTATTGGTTACAATTTCAGTACAAATTGATTAAATAAAAACAAATCAAAATAACAAATTTCTATCATTTAGGCAACCAATAGGGACTTACCAAGTCAGAAATCACGGTAGGGCCTATGACAGGTAAGATGGAAAACGGAGATTAAGGGGTTTAAGAGGAAATTTGGCAAACAAATAGGCAATGCTAAAAAGATAAAGTAACAAGTTGTCTCGGGTCTAGGGCCCCAGATGCTTGCTGTGATTCTGCCCGGCTCTAAGTTTAGCAACCCCGGGCACAGCACAAGCCCACGTGTCTCCCTGGGGTGCCAGGACGGACACCTGCAGCCGTGCTGGACGAGCCCAGATGTCTGTGCTTCGGCCAAAACCCTGGGAGTGCCCCTCATCTCTCTCCATTTTCAGCTTTTGCCCAGTGAGAAGCTACGGAGAGAAGGAGCAGAGGCCACAAGGGAGCAGGAAGAAGCTGGGCGCAGGCTAAGGGCTACTTCCTCTCCTAAGCCTCCTGCCCCGGCTGCGCACTGGAATCACCTGTGCCTTTTTTTTTTTTTTTTTTTTGACAGGCAGAGTGGACAGTGAGAGAGAGAGACAGAGAGAAAGGTCTTCCTTTTGCCGTTGGTTCACCTCCCAAAATGGCTGCTGCGGCCAGCACACCGCGCTGATCCGAAGCCAGGAGCCAGGTGCTTCTCCTGGTCTCCCATGCAGGTGCAGGACCCAAGCACCTGGGCCATCCTCCACTGCACTCCCGGGCCACAGCAGAGAGCTGGACTGGAAGAGGAGCAACCGGGACAGAATCCAGCGCCCCAACTGGGACTAGCACCCAGTGTGCTGGCGCCGCAGGCGGAGAATTAGCCTATTGAGGCACAGCGCCGGCCTTACCTGTGCCTTTAATACTTGGGCTTCCCGGGCCCCATCCCAGGCCATCTGAGATTTCGCGGGTCGGGGCTGCACGTGGGCATTCTTTTCCGCTCCCAGGGCAGGCAGGGCTGCACATCAGCGGCTCTCCTATCCCCGCATGGGAAGGTGCTGTCCAGGAAGCAGGTCAGGAATTCCTCTTCCCACGGATATTTCCAGGGTGAACGATGCCTGCACCCCTAGCCCCCTAATCGGCCTGTTATACCCCTCGCCTTCACAGTGGGGGCAGAGTGGCCACTCCCAGCAAGCCCCTTGTCCCTCCAGGAGCCCGGAAGCAGAGCAGGGCTCTGGCAAAGCTGTGTGTCTGCGGCTGGGGCAGACTGTGTGAGTTCCTGTGGGCTGCCATAACAACACACCACAGGCTGGCCGGTTCAAATGCAACAGACTTTGATTTCTCCGAGTTCTGAAGCCTGAGACATCCAAACACAAGGTAACAGCTTCAAGTGTCTGGTGAGGGTCCTGTTTCTCTGGTCAATGGAGCTCTCCTAGGTCCCTTTTAAAGGGCCCTGATCCCCTACCCAGACCAAGTGGGATTTATCCCTGGTATGCAGGGATGGTTCAATGTTTACAAAACAATCAATGTGATATACCACATTAACAGACTACAGAAGAAAAACCATATGATTATCTCAATAGACGCAGAGAAAACATTTGATGAAATACAACATCCTTTAATGATGAAAACTCTAAGCAAACTGGGTATGTAAGGAACATTCCTCAATACAATCAAAGCAATTTATGAAAAACCCACAGCCAACATCCTATTGAATGGGGAAAAGTTGGAAGCATTTCCACTGAGATCTGGTACCAGACAGGGATGCCCACTCTCACCACTGCTATTCAATATAGTTCTTGAAGTTTTAGCCAGAGCCATTAGGCAAGAAAAAGAAATTAAAGGGATACAAATTGAGAAGGAAGAACTCAAACTATCCCTCTTTGCAGACGATATGATTCTTTATTTAGGGGACCCAAAGAACTCTACTAAGAGACTACTGGAACTCATAGAAGAGTTTGGCAAAGTGGCAGGATATAAAATCAATGCACAAAAATCAGCAGCCTTTGTATACACAAGCAATGCCATCACTGAGGAAGAACTTCTAGGATCAATCCCATTCACAATAACTACAAAAACAATCAAATACCTTGGAATAAACTTAACCAAGGACGTTAAAGATCTCTACGATGAAAATTACAAAACCTTAAAGAAAGAAATATGAGGATACCAAGAAATGGAAAAATCTTCCATGCTCATGGATTGGAAGAATCAATATCATCAAAATGTCCATTCTCCCAAAAGCAATTTATACATTCAATGCAATACCAATCAAGATACCGAAGACCTTCATCTCAGATCTGGAAAAAATGATGCTGAAATTCATATGGAGGCACAGGAGACCTCGAATAGCTAAAGCAATCTTGTACAGCAAAAACAAAGCTGGAGGCATCACAATACCAGATTTCAGGACATACTACAGGGCAGTTGTTATCAAAACAGCATGGTACTGGTACAGAAACAGATGGATAGACCAATGGAACAGAATAGAAACACCAGAAATCAATCCAAACATCTAGAGCCAACTTATATTTGATCAAGGATCCAAAACCAATCCCCGGAGTAAGGACAGTCTATTCAATAAATGGTGCTGGGAAAATTGGATTTCCACGTGCAGAATCATGAAGCAAGACCCCTACCTTTCACCTTACACAAAAATCCACTCAACATGGATTCAAGACTTAAATCTACGACCCGACACCATCAAATTACTAGAGAGCATTGGAGAAACCCTGCAAGATATAGGTACTGGCAAAGACTTCTTGGAAAAGACCCCAGAAGCACGGGCAGTCAAAGCCAAAATTAACATTTGGGATTGCATCAAATTGAGAAGTTTCTGTACTTCAAAAGATACAGTTAGGAAAGTGAAGAGGCAACCAACAGAATGGGAAAAAATATTTGCAAACTATGCAACAGATAAAGGGTTGATAACCAGAATCTACAAAGAAATCAAGAAACTCCACAACATCAAAACAAACAACCCACTTAAGGGATGGGCCAAGGACCTCAATAGACATTTTTCAAAAGAGGAAATCCAAAGGGCCAACAGACACATGAAAAAATGTTCAAGATCACTAGCAATTGGCCGGCGCCGTGGCTCACTAGGCTAATCCTCCACCTAGCAGTGTCGGCACCCCGGGTTCTAGTCCCGGTCGGGGCGCCGGATTCTGTCCCGGTTGCCCCTCTTCCAGGCCAGCTCTCTGCTGTGGCCAGGGAGTGCAGTGGAGGATGGCCCAAGTGCTTGGGCCCTGCACCCCATGGGAGACCAGGATAAGTACCTGGCTCCTGCCTTCGGATCAGTGCGGTGCGTCGGCTGCAGCGCGCCGGCCGTGGCGGCCATTGGAGGGTGAACCAACGGCAAAGGAAGACCTTTCTCTCTGTCTCTCTCTCTCTCACTGTCCACTCTGCCTGTCAAAAAAAAAAAATCACTAGCAATCAGGGAAATGCAAATCAAAACCACAATGAGGTTTCACCTCACCCCGGTTAGAATGGCTCACATTCAGAAATCTACCAACAATAGATGCTGGAGAGGATGTGGGGAAAAAGGGACACTAACCCACTGTTGGTGGGAATGCAAACTGGTCAAGCCACTATGGAAGTCCATCTGGAGATTCCTCAGAAACCTGAATATAACCCTACCATACAACCCAGCTATACCACTCCTTGGAATTTACCCAAAGGAAATTAAATTGGCAAACAAAAAAGCTGTCTGCACATTAATGTTTATTGCAGCTCAATTCACAATAGCTAAGACCTGGAACCAACCCAAATGCCCATCAAAAGTAGACTGGATAAAGAAATTATGGGACATGTACTCTATAGAATATTATACAGCATGGAACCCGGTCATTTGCAACAAGATGGAGGACTCTGGAAAACATTATGCTGAGTGAATTAAGCCAGTCCCAAAGGGACAAATATCATATGTTCTCCCTGATCGGCGACAATTAACTGAGCACCAAAGGGGAAACCTGTTGAAGTGAAATGGACACTATGAGAAACAGTGACTTGATCAGCCCTTGTCCTGACTGTTGATGTACAATGTAATACTTTATCCATTTTAGTATTTTTTTTTTGTTCTAGTACTATTGGTTGAACTCTGTAATTAACACATAATTATTCTGAGGTGTTTAAATTTAACTGAAAAGTGATCCCTGTTAAATATAAGAGTGGGAATAAGAGAGGGAGGAGATGTACAATTTGGGACATGCTCAATCGGACTTACCCCAAATGGTGGAGTTAGAAACGTGCCAGGGGATTCCAATACAATCCCATCAAGGTGGCATGTACCAATGCCATCTCACTAGTCCAAGTGATCAATTTCAGTTCACAATTGATCACACTGATAAGTCTAAGAGTCAAAGGGATCACACAAACAAGACTAGTGTCTGCAAATACCAACTGATAGAATCAAAAAGGGAGAGAATGATCCAACATGAGAAGTGGTATACACAGCAGACTCATAGAATGGCAGATGTCCTAAATAGCACTCTGGCCTCAGAATCAGCCGTTAAGGCATTTGGATCTGGCTGAAGAACCCATGAGAGTATTTTAGGCATGGAAAGCCAAGACACTCTGGGGGAGGGGGGGAGACCTAAATGAAAGATCTCTGTGAGTGAGATCCCAGTGGAAAGAACGGGGCCATTAAAGAAGCAGGTACCTTTCTCTGAAGGGAGGAGAAAACTTCCACTTTGACTATGACCCTGTTGGAATAAGATCGAAGTCGGCGAACCGAAAAGGCTTCCATAGCCTTGGCAACTCATGACTAGAGCCTAGGGAGATTACTGAAGCCATTAACAAGAGTGTCAAATTGTTAAGTCAACAACAGGAGTCACTGTGTACTTACTTCTCATGTGGAATCTGTCCTTAATGTGTTGTCCAATGTGAAGTAATGCTATAACTAGTACTAAAACAGTATTTTTGCACTTTGTGTTTCTGTGTGGGTGCAAACTGATGAAATCTTTACTTAATATATACTGAATCGATCTTCTGTATAAAGATAATTTAAAATGAATCTTGATGTGAATGGAATGGGAGAGGGAGCGGGAGATGGGAGGGAAATTATGGGTGGGGGGAAGCCAATGTAACCCATAAACTGTACTTTGGAAATTTATATTTACTTAAAAAAAAAAAAGGTCCCTGATCCCATTTCTCAGGGTTCTGCCCTCCTGACGTCATCACCCTGAAGCCCCCACCCCAATACCATCACAAGCAAGGGTATTAGGCTTCAACATGTGGAGTAAGGGGCTACAAACACCCATGCTATAGAAGGCTGTGTGCACCTGGCTTCCCACCCACAGGAATGACCCTAAGGCAGTGCTTCCGAAAGCATCCTAGTGCATGTAGTGCATGGGAATCCCCTAGGGGTCTTGTGTGGTGGCTGACTGAGGAGGGCAGGTCTGGAACTCTGATTTCTTTCTCTCTTTCTCTCTTTCTCTCTCTCTCTCTCTCTTTCTCTCTCTCTCTTTCTCTCTCTTTCTCTCTCTCTCTCTTTCATCTTTCTTTCTCTCTTTCTCTCTCTCTCTCTCTATCTCTTTCTCTCTTTCTCTCTTTCTCTCTTTCTTTTTTGACAGGCAGAGTTAGACAGTGAGAGAGAGAGAGACAGAGAGAAAAGTCTTCCTTTCGTTGGTTCACCTCCCAAATGGCCGCTACGGCCGGCGTTTTGCCGATCCGAAGCCAGGAGCCAGGTGCTTCCTCCTGGTCTCCCATGCGGGTGCAGGGCCAAGCACTTGGGCCACAGCAGAGAGCTGGACTGGAAGAGGGGCAACCAGGACAGAACCCAGCGCTCCAACTGGGACTAGAACCCGGGATGCTGGCACCACAGGCGGAGGATTAGCCTAGTGAGCCACGGCGCTGGCGTGGAACTCTGATTTCTAACCAGCTCCCAGCCAGCGCTGCTGCCACTTGCAGGACCCACTGGGATCAGCAGGCCTTGCGACACTCTTAGCTTCTACCCTTCCTCTGAGGATTCTGGGGTTTAGATCTGCACCTGCTGGGAAGACGGTTTCACAGGCGAGGGAACCAGGATAGAGAGGTACCCGAGATCGTCGCTTGGGGTCGGGACACGACTGGATTCACTTGGCTCTGGTGAGGCTGCACCTAGCCCAGGTGAGGAGGTGTTTCCTCTACTGGCCAGGTGACAGAGCCGGGAGCCTTATCCCCAGATAGCCACCCATCCCCTCAAAGCTCTCCCGATCCACACCCTGCGGCGACCACCCACTTAAGGGTGCCCTCCATGCCCACACTGACAGGAAAACACAGACATCACCTGCTACAGTTCCGCCTTCTTCCACCTACAGGTCCCTACCCCATTTGTTTCCCAGGAAGAGGGATCAGGCAGCGCCTTGGTGACCATCCAAGGAAAGCTGGGACCATTTGCATCTCTAACCACAAGGAAATGACTACTGACAGCCCAAGCAAAGCAGAAACATTAAGAATGACAGAGTGAAGTGCCTGCACCAGAAGAAAAATGGAACATTCATAAAAAAATTTTACAGACCAGAGCACAGCTAGCTGCCAACTGTAAATTATGAATACGTATTTAAAGTCTACATGGGAGCCGGTTGCCTTTGTCCCTTGTAATTTGCAGAAGTGTGTTAGGTTTCACTTGGCTATTGCAGAATTATTTGGTTATGGTAGCCTAACATTGTACTTCTAACGTCCTTACGTAACTCTCCTTTGGAAACACCAGGTCCCTCTCCATTCCATAAAGACAAATAAGGTGCATTTTTCAGAATTGATGACCAAGTTTGTAAATGACTCAGACATTTGTATTTTCCTGCCACCTGCTTCTACATGCCAGGAGATGAAACTCAAATCCATAATTTTGTACGTATCTACTAGGAGCTCTGGTAGAGGGGCAGGTAGGTGTTCAGCACAGAGGTACAAGTTGCTTGGGATGCCTGCATCCCATATCAGAGAGCCTGGGTTCCAATTCTGTTCCATTTTCAATTTCAACTTGAGGCTCATATACACCTTTGGAGGCAACAGGCGAAGATGGCCCAAGTGCTTGAGCCCCTGCACCTATGTAGGAGACCAGGTTGGAGTTCCTGGCTTCAGCCTGGCCCAGCCCTAGCTGTTGCACACATTTGGGAGAGTGAATCAGTGGATGAAAACCTCTCTCCCCCTCTCTCCCTGTCTCTCTTTCTCTCCCACCCTCCCCCTCCCTCTCTCTCTCCCCCTCCCCCTCCCTCTCTTCTCCTCCTCCTCCCTCTCTCTATCTCCCCCTCCCTTCCTCCCTCCTTCTCCCCCTGTGTTTCTCTGCCTTTCAAATAAACAACAAAATAGATTTTGAAGCAGTTCTGGAGGGCCAAACGTGGATGGCACAGAACACCGAGGTTAGCATCTATTTATTGCTCACCCACCTGAGCTCTGCCCACTTATGGATGACACTTGTGACACACACAGATGCCATTAATTTGTTGGAGCCAAAGGCCATGCACGAGTACAATAATAAACATTATTAATTTAAATTTAAAAGTGGATCCATCTACCATGTTCTGTTTTTATCATCCAGGACAAAAGGACTTCTGATGGCTTCCCCGTGAGCCGTGCACTAATGAAAGACCAACACTTCAGCAGACCCAGTTCTAGTACCTGCAGCTGATGCACGTGATCTCTACATGTCCAAGTTTAAGTGGATTTCCACTTGCTGAGGGAGAACAACGACTTTCAAAAATGTCAAACTTCTGGAGATTAATGCATATCCTTCACAAAACATCTACGTAAGACGTTAATTAACGGATGTAATCCTTTCATTTCCCAATCTTAACCAAAGGCTGATGATGTCTTTAGCCATGACATATTGAAATAGCTGAAATCAAATATATATGCAATTAAGCCTCATTGGCAAGCAAAATGGGAACTTGGACATCCGTGGAGTATTGTGCTGAAGATACTGGCTGGTTTCAGTCTCATAGCCAGCAGGGTTGGTCCTTGGGAATGGCCTCCTCCACCTTGGCTGGAACACCAAGGACAAGTCTCGCTGGGACTTCTTCCCCTCTGCAAAGTGAGTAAGGCTGGGGAAGTCTGATTAGCCTTTGCACAAAGGACAAGATCAAGGGCTCAGGAGAACCACACACAGTTGGTCCTATGTGCCAGTGGGTTCTACATCTGAGGATTAACCAGCTGCACATCGAAAATATTTGGGAAAAAGCTTGCATCTGTACTGAAGATGCACAGACTTTCTTCCTTGTCGTTATTCAACAACTCTGTGTAACAACCACTTATGTAACATTTATATTATATTATGCATTCTATGGATCTAGCAATAATTTATACAGGTAGCTGTGCATAGATTATATGCAAATACCATAGCTTTCTGTAGAAGGGGTTTGAGCATCCCTGGATTTTGGTATCTTCAGGGGTCCTGGAACCAATCTCCCATGCACACCAAAGGGCAACTGTACAGGAAGAGTTCACTTGGAAGGAGGGATGGGGAGATCAACTATGCAATGCTGCTGGGAGCCGTCGCAGTGCCAAGTAGGAGAGTCTGCCAAAATTGGGAGCTGGCTGGGCTGTGGTGACGCCGATGGCTCAGCCTTGAAGACATCCTGCTCATCATCACCACCTCTGCGCCAAACACCAGCAGAGCTGCCTTGCCGGGCTCTTGGCTGTAGAAGGCAGGGCAGGTTGGGGCTACAGTTCCTGGGGAAACACTGTGGCCAAGAACCCTAAAAAGTAGGGAGATGGCACGAGGCTCTCTGCTTGAGCGCAGAGTTGGGGGAGGGCATCCTCCATGTCGGGGGAGGGCTGTCGCATCAGTGGAGCAGCATTCTGGATTAACATCTTCATAGCCATGAGCCCAGGAAGGAAGGCAGGACCTGGGTACTTCCTTTCAAGCAGGAGCTAAGCTGACCTTTACCTGAATCTATGACTGGCTTTCAGTATCTCAGAGCTGCTTTTTATTTTTAAATTTATTTTCATAGGGTCAGTGCTATGGCATAGTAGGTCAGGCATCCGCTGGCAGCACTGGCATCCCATATGGGCAGTGGTTGGAGTCCCAACTGCTCCACTCCCGATGCAGCTCCCTGCTGGTGGCAGGGGAAAGCAGTAGAAGATGGCCCAAATGCCTTGGCCCCTGTACCTGTGTGGGAGACCTAGAAGAAGCTCCTGGCTCCTGGCTGTAGGTGGCCCAGCTCCAGCCATTGGAGCAAACTAGTTTGTGGAAGACCTCTCTCTCTCTTTCTCTCTCTCTCTCTGTCTGTAGCTTTGCCTCTCAGGTAAATAAATAAATCTTTGTTATTTTTTTTTTCAGAAGGCAAGGCCCAACTCTCTCTCGCTCTCCTTTTTTTTTTTTTTTTTGACAGAGTTAGTGAGAGAGAGAGAGAGAGAGAGAAAGGTCTTCCTTCCATTGGTTCACCCCCAAAATGGCCGCTATGGCCAGCGCTGCGCCGATCCGAAGCCAGGAGCCAGGTGCTTCCTCCTGGTCTCCCATACGGGTGCAGAGTGCAAGGACTTGGGCCATCCTCCACTGCACTCCTGGGCCACAGCAGAGAGCTGGACTGAAGAGGAGCAACCAGGACAGAATCCGGTGCCCCAACCAGGACTAGAACCCTGGGTGCTGGCGCCACAGGTGAAGGATTAGCCTAGTGGCCAATAAATAAATCTTTAAAAAGTTTATTTTCACCTTATTTGAAAGGCAGAGAGACATACTGACAGAGAGGGATCTTCCATCCTCTGGGTCACTCACCAACTGCCCATAACAGCCAGGGCTAGGCTAGGTTAAAGCCAGGAGCTTGAAGCTCAATCCAGGTGTCCCCCATGGGTAGCAGGGACCCAACTAGTTGAGCCATCACTTGCTGCCTCCGAGGGTGTGTCCTAGGGAAGCTAGGCAGAAGCAAAGCCAGGACTCAAGCCATGCACTCTGCTGTCATATGCAGGCATCCCAAGGAGCATCCCAACGGTTGCACACCCCTCCATCTCTGAGGATCTGAAAGGAGCTGTTTCTGGACCATTTGCCATGGAGACGTGGTGGGTTGGTGGAGCCTAGGGCAAAGCTCCCAGACAGAGAGAGGAACCTCCCATGAGCCCAAAAGCCAAACTTGGAAACTTGAACTCAAGGCAGGAATATCCATCTCAGGAAGATCAATCTAATTAATGGATTCTTTTCAAAATATAACAAAGTGGAAAGATTTTTAAGTAATTATATATAGGCTCACTAAAGGCAAATGAAGGGAAATTATCCATAAAAATCAACAAAGTGTGATGAAACAACAGCCAGGCACAAATGAACAAAGAAAGGGGACATATGAAAAATAAGCAATTAGAAATCCCAGAAATAAAATATAGCAATTATAATTAAATACTCAATGCACAGAGTAAATTCTAGACAACGTACAGGAAAGAGATAACTAGAAAAATGAAGAGAATCCATATTATGTGATGTGCCTGCCCACAGCCCACAGAAACAAGAAATTTAGAAAGGAAAAGAGGTCAGACAGCCACGAACGCCACATTGAGAGACTGCAACACGCTCCAGTGAAGATTCATGAGCGTGTAAAAGGAACGGATAAGAGCAACGCCAGAGCACTGTTAACTGGAGCTCTTAGGTAAGAATATTCCAGAACTGAATGAAGCCATGGGAGAAAAAGAAACAAGATTACGGCCATATCTAGCCATATCTTTCTGAGAATGAAGAACATTAATGATAAAAAAAATAAACCTCCAAATCTACCAGAGAGAAATGATCTATGACTTATGAAGAAACACATAGCCTGAAAACCAGCTGATCACCAACCACAGCCTACTCTAGATCCAAGGGAACAAAATCATCAAAGCACTGGAGAATTTTTGTTAACCTGGAATTCTACCCAGCTTCATATCATACAAGGGCAGAAACACATGGGTGATCTTTGTAGACATACAAAAGTCATGGGTGTTTAGTACACATAGAACCCCCAAGGAGAGCCACTAAGCAAAGAAAGAACAAACCCAGACAGAAAATCAAACAGAATCAAGAAACAAGAGCAATCAACACAAATTAAAACAAGAAATTGGTGTGTTTGTTAATAACTACTTACTAGAAGAAGAAAAACAAGGGAGTGCACTTTGTTTGCAAAGATGGGGTTTTGCACAGTGATAGGAAGCAGGCATGAGTATGAGGGTTACCCACTGAGCGTGAGCCCTCCAAGAACAGGATTTTGCACTGCTCTCGGCTGTGCTGTCAATAGTTAGCACAGTGGCTGTTGCGTCGGAGGTGTGCAGAAAGTATTCACTGACAAAGGGAATGGACGAGGTAGGGGAGCCCAGGCACTTAATGGGTAAATATACCCAAGACTTTCTTATTCTGCAAGGGGACCACAAATCCTGATAAGCTTGACTCATTGTTAGAAAAAACTGAGGTTCATGCTTAGTGTTGGAAAGACCTTCAAGAGCTCCTGGAAAGGGAGAAGAAAACAAAAAGACACGGGAAATTTTATCAGCTCAGCAGAAAGCAGGGAGGAAGGGCAAGAAGAAAAGGAACAGGCTGGTAAAGAGGTAGAAGTGCGAGATTCCGCATAGAGCAGTCAAGACACCCGCGTCCCGCATCACAGTGCCAGGCTCCAGGTCCTGACTTGAGTTTCCCGCCAGCACAGACCCAGGGAGGCAGTGGGGATGACTCACATACCAGGGCCCCCGCCACCCACCAGTTAGACCCAGGCAGAGTTCCTGGCTCCTGGCTTTGGCCTGGCCCAGCCCTTGGTGTTGCAGGCATCTGGGAAGTAGACCATGGGAGCTCATCTCTTTCTCGCTCACATAAATACATATTTTCTTAAAAGGCTGCTAAAGAGACACAGGATGGAAGCCGGTGTTTGGCCTAGCGGTGTAGACACCATCCCGGATGCCCCATCCCACTCTGGAGAACCTGGGTTCAAGTCCTTGCCCTGCTCCCAACGCTAGTTTTCTCCTACTGCTCACTCTGGGAGGCAGCGGGTGAGGGCTCCAGTAGCTGGGTCCCCAACACCTACGTGGGCGAATCAGGCCACTCCCTGCTCTGCCTTCCAGCCAGCCATTCCAGGCACCTGGGGAGTGAACCAGTGGATGGGAGTGTGTGCCTGTGTCCTGTCTGCCTCTCAAATAAATAAACAGTCCTTCATAAAAAGAGAAACCAGATGGTAGAAATAAATTCAAATATGTTAGTAATCACAATAGACAGAAATTGAATCAACCTACCTATTAAAGGGCAATGACTATCCAATTGAATTAAAACAAATGAACAAGAATAACAACAAAATAAATTCAGAAAAGTTCTAAAACAGAGTTATCAGTGAAAGGTTAAAAACAAAATTTGGGAAGTTACAGTCCTTCAAAATATTCATGGAGAGTGTGAATTATGAAAGAACTATGCATAGATTTCAAAAGCTTCTTGCACCAAAATAAACTTATCTTTTAATTCCATTTTCCGTGAACTTTTTGAAGTACCCTCCTATTAACCAAAAGAAGCCTTTAGAGTATTAGTAACAAATAAAATAGAATTTAAGAAAAAAGTGACTAAGAATCAGGAAAGACTGCATCAGGCTGAAAACAAGTTACCCGGAAGAAGCAAACAGCATAATCTTGTATGAATGTAAGATGTACCTCCAAATAAAATAAACACTAAAAGAATTAGAAGTTAATGAAACCACAGATTTTCACTCACCTCTATCAGAGATTGTCAGATCAATTAAACAAGCATCAGAAAATCCAAGGAAGGTTTGTTGAACATGATAAAAAACAATTTGCCCGAAGAGATACAGCTGTAAGGGTCTCCCCCCAGTAAAAGCGGATGATACACTTTTTTGGAGAACATATGGAACATTAAGGAAAGAATTACATATGAGAACACAAATTTCAAACACGTTTCTGATGAAAGAAGTGAAATAAAAACCACTAAAAATTTCAACATACGTGGAAACTAAAGCATGCACACTTCTTTTTTTTTTTTTTTTAAAGATGTATTTATTTATTTGAAAGTCAGTTACACAGAGAGAGGAGAGGCAGAGAGAGAGAGAGAGAAAGGTCTTCCTTCCATTGGTTCACTCCCCAATTCGCCGCAATGGCCGGAGCTGTGCCGATTCGAAGTCAGCAGCCGGGTGCTTCCTCCTGGTCTCCCACATAGGTGCAGGGGCCCAAGGACCTGGGCCATCCTCCACTGCTTTCCCAGGCCATAGCAGAGAGCTGGATTGGAAGTGGAGCAGCGGGACTAGAACCGGCGCACATATGGGATGCCGGCGCTGCAGGCGGAGGATTAACCTACTGTGCCACAGCACCGGCCCCAAGCATGCACACTTCTACAGATCTCATGAACTCAAAATCATTTCATGATAGAAGCGACAAGATCATTAGGGCTGGATGTCAATAACAGAACCACATTTTGTGCACCACAGTTATAATACAAGCGTAAGCGATACGGTTATAGCTTTACACTTAATTAAGGAAATAAAGATGATGAAAAATAAATGAATTGCTAAGCATCTAGAAAAAGGACAGCAGAGAAAACTGGAAGAACTTAGACGAAGCAGCATAATAAGCTCCCGAGGAAAGTGCTAGTAGAAAACAAAGTAACAATAGACAAGGTCAACAGAAGTCCAAAGTGGTTCTTTAAAAAGACTAGGAAAATAGAAAATGTCTGGCAAGAGTGAACAAGAGAATACAATACAAGAATGAGACAAAACTGAAGAAGATGCTAAAACAGAAGTAGTACAGATTTTAAAAATCATTAGTGAATACCATGAATAATTTTCTGCTGAAAATAATGTAAGTACTTAGAATAGAATGGTAATTTCCTAGTAACATGCAAATGACCGAAACAGACTTCAGGATGAATAAAAAGCCTAACTGAACACCAACATGATTTTAAAAATCAGATCACAGACAAAAGTATCTGCCCCACCCCCACGGATTCAGATGGTTTTGTAAGTGGATGTCACATAATGTTAAGGAACAGATAATTTGCATATCACACAACTTTTTCAGAAAATAGACAAAGAGAACAGGTTGTTAGCTATAATAATAAGAAGGGCCACTGCCACTCCCATCTCTTGATTCCTGAGCCCAAAGGTTCCAGTCCTGGGAAAGGCAGATCCATACACTAGTCCTGGATTCACACCTGGATGTATCCTGTAACACCACATGTGGCAAATGTTGTATCCCAATTGGTGCCATAACAGTCTTCAGTAAAGCATTCAATCACCCATCAGGCCAGCCATCTCTCAAGTGAGGGGCGCGTAGCAAGCCTGGTTGGTTTCACAGGCATGAGCCTATCGCTACATTTCCTTTGCTGTAAACACAGCACCTTGATTAGCCGTGGTGCTGCCCTACAAGGAGTAGGGACATTCTGTGATAGAAGCACTACAGGCAAGGACGCAAATCCATACCCAGAATACTTGTTTTTCGGGTCTGACAAGTCTCTGCCTTTGCCCTGACGGGAGAGGCCCAGCAAAATCAGTGGTGCTGTGTTGAGGACCCAGCGTTAGCTCCGCTATCAGAAGATCAGCCATTCGTCAGCACACTGGCCAAGTCAGCCTTGGCAAGGGGAAAAGTGCTTGCTGTGGAATCCGCGCACAGCCTCTAGGCGCATCACCCAAGACACTTTGTTCTTGGACTCATTGCGCAAGCACTGGGCTGGTAGGTCAAGAAGGGGACTGATAATCTCAGAGCCTGTTATTCTGCAGGGTCTCTTCCGTCATGGATGCCCTTTGGCCAAGATTCACACAGGACACAAGTGTTTTCACATTTTGTGACCACACACTGATTTTCTCAACTTCCTTGTCTCCAGTATCCCCAACCTACCGCCTAGTCTCTGACTATCCAGGCCAATTATCAGCCACTCCCACAAATTAGCAGATGTACGGCTCTCTCTCATTCCAGACCTAAAGTGCAGTGAAATGTTTACACGCCAGGAGGACTGTCCTTCACACCCATCCTCAGCTGCCCCTAGGGACCTGTACTGCAACTTACGTCTACTTTCCAGACCTCCCTGAACCTGAATTCTCCTAAAACATTGCACTAGATGATAGATTGCCCTTGCACATGCTCAACATTGAGGCTAGATGGAGAAGACATTATGCAATTCATTACAGGAAGTGTGGGCTTAACCATGGCCAAGTGTTCCGTCTCTGTCAAAGGCAACAGGCAAAACCTCACAGTGAGAATAGCTGGTTACAGAAGGGGCAGAACTTGCTCCTAAATCCATGAAGCAGCCACTGTCTTTCTCCTGTTGGAGCTTGCCAGTCGCCTTACGCAGTAATACTATTTGCTAAGGGGGTGTTTCTCACCTCAGCAGACTTGCAGGATCCAAAGACTCAAGCAGTAGGGAAGCTCGCACTGCAGCCAGTACATGCTGCGATACCTTCATTGCTTTTCTGGACTCTACTCAAAACAGGCACTCTCATGGGAGACTCTAGACTGGTCAAAGTAGCACATTCAAATGTTGGATATATTGCTTCCGAAACACAAAAATATTAAGGTTGCATTAGCCTTTTTTTCCCCTATGGAAAAGGCACAAGGTGCAACAATTTATCTTTCACCTTGAAGGGAACAGCTTAATACTGTTCAACACAGTGAACCCCCAGAATCATCAGTGAACATGGTAGAGTTTATTTCCTACCTCTAGCTTTCATAAGCCTTACTAGGGTATCTAAATCAGCTGCCTGCTTCCTGCCTATCGGATTCAGTCAGAATAATGCTGACGTCACGTATCGTCGTGTTGCTCTGTGAACTCTTGAGATGATCAAGCTGACTACGGACTATATCATGGCAAAGGGCAGTAGAACTGACGAAGCCCTGAAGGAAGACATGTGCATGCACTTTTGGCCCTTCTGGTGGTCCTCACACAATGGTAGAGAGAAAAAAAGATTTTATCTGGATCATCAGCAGCATAGCGCATGTGTTAATTTTCTCCAGTATCCATACTACATCTGGGATGGCAGATGCAATTCAAGTTGCCATCGCATTAAGTGTTTGGCAGTCCATACTCTTTCTCCAAGGCCCACTCCACTTCTACACAGGCCAAAAAGGTGAACTAAACAGGGTGTGTGATGGGTATTACTACCTTTGTATCTGTCCAGTCTCTGATATATAATTTTCTAGCTTTCTTGGGAATGCGGTATTGTTCTTGTTTATTGCCTTTGTCAGGAAGGGAATCTACATGTCAGGGAGCCAGATTCCAAGGACGAATATCCACATTTTATATTTCAACTGGGGAAATAACCACAGACTAGTCTGTGGATTAATTTGGATTAACTTGGAATTAGGCTAAGATTATATCCCCTGACCACTGAAAGCCCATACTTTTACTGGTGGGACACAGTAGCATTTTATGTCCTTAGGAATCAGAGCTAATTGAGAGCTAGTGCCCAGTAATTCCCTAAAGTTTAGTAATTTCTCTCTCCCCCCATCTACTGCTCCTCTAATAAATGGTTTCGAGTCCCTTTGGGGGAAATTCTGAGGAAGAGCTATAATACGTCCATCAGGCATTTGTGCATTTATAACAGGCACTGTCACATATATTCGTCCATATGTGCTCCCTTGAGAAGAACCAAGTTGCTTTCAGTTAAAAAATTCTTGGCCTTCTTCTTTAGACCAAGAATTCTGCATCTGTTAATTGACTTACATCTGGAAGTTCAGTGAATGGTCGTGACTCACCATTGCAGTGACTCAAGGCAGGTTTTGGGCTACCAGACCTGAGAGTTTTTCTTGTTACATAAACCAAGCAAGACCCTGACTGGCGGTTTATCTGTTTTCTTCCCATGGGCACCATAGTGAATTAACCACCACTAGAGATCACTGCAGGTCAAGGCATTGCTATCGGTAGGTGGGAACTGGTAGAGGTGGAAATAGCACAGGACAAATCTAGTCCAACGTTCACTTCTCACTAAAGTGTGCTGGACACGCAGTCACCTGAGAGCTGGCGTTTATGCTTCCAACCCTGAGTCCCGGTCTCAACATGGAACCTTGGAACTGCCTTGACCCACGGGGTACAGTGGAGGTAATTCCATGACCTCTGACCTCTCCCCATCTCCCCCCCCCCCCCATACAGGCAGAGCTTACTCTGAAGGAATGCCAGTGGTCATGCCCTACCACTTGAATAGCCTTGTGAAGAGGTCACAAGAAGAGAAACAGTAACTTTCTGCTGACAACCACTTTTCAGCCATTGGCAAAATGGCTCCTCCAGCCCTAATCAAACCTTCCAATGGCTGCAGCCCTGACCAACATCTGATAACAACCTAAAGAGTCATCCAAGCCAAAAAAGCTCAATCATGCTGGTCTTGAATTCCCAACCCAAAGAAACCAGGAGAGAAAAAAAATATATTATATTATATATATTATATATTAGTATAATATATATAATAATTATTATGTTAGTAGTGGTATTATTATTTTAAGCCACCCCTGTGTTTCCAGGTGCTGTGCTACACAGCAATAGATAACTAATACATATACACGAGTACACTGCTGATGGAAACACACATCCATAACAAAAGCAGAGAAAAACCCCCGTGGATGCTGCTTCTATTTGGGGATAATTGTTACTTTTGCAGATAGAAAAGGGGGTAGGATCAGGGTGGAGTTTGGAGTAAGCTTCACAGGTATCGGTGACATTTTAGTTGTTTAAAAAGATCTAAAGCAAATACAACACAAATCAAAATGCATTAAATTTTCCTGGTATATGCATGAATATTTATGATTTTATTCTGTACTTTTCCATGTGTTTAAAGAATTAAAACACCTGGGGTGAGGGGACCTTTGCCTCGATTACGATGTTGTCGAAGTTTCTGTTTGCTGCAAGTCCTCCAAGGCAGGGTCTGATTTGGGCTACTGACAACCTTACCTAACCTGCCTGGCGCTGGCGTCTCAACTGATACCCCGGGGTTTTCACTCTTGCTATAGAGAATACGGCAGGAGAATGTCCCCAAGGTGCTGTGGGGGTTGTCCCAGACACTCCACCGTGGGAGCTGGCCTTTTAAAGCCCCAGGCACACCACAGACCTAGTTGATGACCCTCTAAAGGGCTGGCTTTTATATTGTCTATCTCTCTGAGTGTAAACAGAGGGGAGAGAGTGGAAGGAACATCATGGTAAGGATCACAGCATTTTAAAGAGGAAGAGGCACTCCTGTTCATCTTCTCCCCCACACCAGGGATGTCGTTTACGATGTCCCCAACAGGCAATGAATCAAGTCCAGCTTTACCACCTCCTGGTGACAGGTGCCGGCTCCTTCACGGCACAGCGTGTGCTGCGGGGGAGCACGGGAAGTACTCAACTCCTATGGAGCAGAAGTCCTCGTGGCTCTCACCCACTGCTATTAGCTTCCAAAGCCACACACAGAGTTCACCTGCTTCTCCGTGACAGCCCTTTGAATGTTTGAAAGCAGCAGCCTGCTCCCTCTTCAGACTTCCCTGCTGGGAACACATCCTCAATGCCTTCAGGAATCAAAGACAGGAGCGCTTCTTGAATGCCTTTCACACGTGTCAGGTGTTTTGCATACACACACTCTGTTTTCTACAAGATCCAACTCCCTGTGGTCATCCACACCACACACAGGGAAACCGAGCCGCTGGCCCCGTGCATGACTTAGCCAGCGGTCACCATGCTAGTGAGGCAGCAAAGCTGGTGCAGTGGGATTGACAGCCCAATGACTTCCTGCTACTCTGTGCTGCCTACAACCTGGAGTGTCACTGATACCACAGCCCTCCCTGACTGCCCTTCTCCCTGCTCAGTCGGCCGTCTTCTCTCAAGATGTGACAATGACTCATAATAGCCCTTCGTAAAATTCTAACTTATTCGAGTCTCTCTCTGGTCTTTTGCAAAACATTAAGAAAGGCATGAGAACTCGTGTATTACAGATCAGGAAACTGAGGCTCTGTAAGATGAAATACCTAAAGAAGCCAGCCAACCCTTCAGGGGGAGAATTGGGATGCAAACTCAAACCTTCACATCAACATGAGCCCTTTCCCTGGCACCAAGATGCCCTTCGCGCCCCAGCGCCTCTCCAGTGTTAGGAATGAGTCCCACCCTGGACTTCAGGATCTGGACTTCAGGATCAACACAGCCTCAAGTGGCCTCGCTTCTTCAGCAGACCCGTAGCACTGCTGCTGTATGTAGATTCTGTTAGGAGGTAATCCCCACCTCCACCCCAGGGCTCTTTTTCTGCTTTAGGAAAACTGCTGTGACCGCCTCTCTTCTCGAGCTCGCGTTGATCTTTGTAAAACTCCCTCTTTCATTTGCCCCATCTGCTCCATCTCACAGCATTGGCCCGGGAGAGACATTTGAACCATCACCGTGCCCCTCAGCATAGCAGCTACTCCTGTTAGAACCGGGTCCCCTGCACCGGTGATGTGCACCTGCTTGCTCTCATGGAATTGTTGGTCACATTGCTGGAAAGCACCACGTTGAGGACTGAGACCTTGGGTGTGGATTCCAAGTATAATTTCCTGAGGAAATGGCATGCATATTCAGATACCACCCTTGTACCTGGTCCGTGACACCATGAGTGTGAGTTGGAGGTGGAGGGAAGTGTGTATTATGAAATACTACGCATGGGTTTCAAAATTTTTTTGCACCACAACAAACATCTTTTAACTCCTTTTTTAAGTTTCATGTGTATGACTTCCATATAGCAAGGGGGAGGCTGATGGATTCGGAAGGAATGAAATGCACATGGAGGCAGCCCCCTCCTCCTCCCAACATAAAATCGTTATCCTAACTCATTGCAGACCAGGCTCAAGGGCACAGTAAACATTATTCAATGCCGTTGCTTTTCCCCACCTCTGTCTCATTGGTGGAGTGCACGTTGCTTGGAATAATCTCACTCCAGCTTCCTCCTTTTGGAGCTTTCTTTTAGCTAAAGAAGACACCCCTCACCGTGCACACACACACACACACACACACAGTCTGCCTCTCTGATTGCTTAGCACCCTCTCCCTTTCCTGTTACTGATTTCTCCCAACAGATGGTGTTTATAGTTAGGAAAGAAATGGGAGCTTTTCAGCTGCAAGCCTGGTGATCAATACCCAGAAACCTACCCTCTGAAGATGCCAGCCAGAGGAGCTCTCACAGATGCAGCAACTAAAATAGCTCTGAGCCTGGTCTGGGCTGTGCCTTGGGGACGGGATGACAACCTAATACGCCTAGCGCTGTTTCAAAGGGCCATGTAGGTATACGTTCCTGGAAGTTTCCCCTGCCTCCTTTGGGATATCCAGGACTGTGTGAGTGAGTCCTAGGACCATGCAGCCAGCAGCCAGCAGCCAGCAGCTGTTTCCCCGAGATGGTGCTGCTGGGTACTGCTGGGAGCTATTACTTGAGCTCCTGCTTGACGCTGGAGTTCTGATCGCTACTTGGTGCCAGGGAGGACCCAGGAGAAGCACAGGGCTCTTAGGTCAAGGAGAAGGCTGGGCTGCCAGGACACTCTCCCCTGTTAGACACGTCCTGGGCAAAGGCAGAAACAAGATAGGAGGCAGAGCGGGAAGCGGGGAGGAGTGTGTGTCTGGGTTTGCATATTGGGAATTCCAGGAATAACTATTAGATGTGAAATAAAACATTTGGCTCCTAGTAATCTTCCGGGCAATGGAATGGAGATTTGGGCTTATGGTGAGAGAGGGGCCTAACGTCTGGACCAGGGGAGTTAGAATGGAGGGTTGGTGGGTGCAGAGTGTGGCACAGCCCGGGGGTCCCAGGCACCGAGAGAGAGTGGGGCAAGGAGAAGTGTTTTCCAGTCACAGACAGGCTTCATGGTGGGGCGGGGGCCTGTCTCTAGGAGGGACTGGCAATGCATGGCATTTTGAGACAGTCCCCAAACCTCAGCCCCAGTGTCCCGGCGCCTTCTTTCATTTTCCGTACAAGAGATCATTGCTCTCTTGGCCAATGCCTAAACTGTCTGCAGCAAAGGAAAACCTTTTAAAACCATCATTATTCCAAAATCACAACATTTTATGTGCAATAGACTCAGAACACCATGATGAAATCAGGCCTAAAAGACAGCAGGTTCAACGGAGGGAGACGATTCCAGGCGGGGGTCAGGGGCAGCAGCTTTGGGTTTAGCTGGGCCCTGGCATCCACCCCAGCTCGGTCATTTGCCTGCAAAGTGGCAGCTGCCATCTTCCTCTGAGTCTCATCTTTGTAATCTACACTGGGGACTAACACCTACACCTTCCTTCCAGGGTCCTGGCAAGGATTAAAGAGACCAGTGCTCTTCTGTACTTGCATTTGTAAACCATCAACAAATCACAAGTATTATGAGTCTGTCCACGCACATGTGTTTTTCTTAAGGAGTGAACAGTTCATTGATCGACACATAAATGGCAAGGTTTCTGTGTAGATAAGAGAACAAATGCAGGGAATTCAGGGACTTAAGTGGCAAAGGAAGGAAGAAGAAGGCTGGCAATGGAAGAAAAGGACTGTGCAGGCTCACCCCTGGCCACAGCCAGCTTCGGTTCCCAGGGGCGGGTCCAAGACCGTGACTGGGCTCCAGGAGGGATTACAGTCCTATCGATACTGAAGCAGGTGGCTCGACCTCATCTGTGTCCTTGGACATGGACTTGGGGAAGGGAATCTTGTTGCTGGGTCAACTGCTAATGAAATATACTCCAGGTTGAGACTCAGTCTCTGTGCCCAAGCCTTATACAGTCTGGGTGGGGAGGTTTAGTACTAGCAAATAATGAGAAGATTGGTACAGGTTGAACTAGGAAGATGCTGTGTGGGTGCTGGGATCCTGAGGCTGGGACAACCAGGGACCCCCTAGGGGAGTGGTATTTCCTGCTGAGCCTTCAGGAGGCCTGTGTGACCACAGCCAATGGAAAGGCCCGTCCTGGCTGATGGAGAGCAAGGATAAGAGGAGGAGCCTGGCTTTCTTGGATAGAAGAGCTTGTTGTCAAAGGGGGCAGGTACAGGTCAGTCCCAAGTCAGGCCACACCCAGGGGAGATGTTGACAGGTGCAGCTCAAGCAGAGTCAGCCTCCAAGGGAGGTCCATGGGTTTCCTAAGGAGAGGCAGGAATCTGCAGCATGGAAAGCAGGGGTGATCCAGCAGGGTGTCCAAGCCGCAGGCGCGGCCTCAGAAAATTCAAGGAGGGTAGGGCTTGCCGGGGGGGCAGGGTATGGGGGAGGCACATGGCGGGTCCCATGTGGCAACATTTGGCACCTGAGTTAGGGAAGGTACCATGACAAACGAGTGGGAGTTTCCCTACTTGTTCATTTATTTTTTAAAAATTTTATTATTTTCATCTCATTGGAAAGTCAATGAGAGAGAAAGGGACAGAGAGAAGTCTTTCCAACTGCAGGTGCATCCCCGAACTCCCACAACACCCGGGCTGGGCCAGCTGCAACCTAAAAGCCTGGTTTTCCCAGGAAGGGGGCAGGGACCCAAGTACTTGAGGCATCACCTGCTGCCTCCCAGGGTGTAGTATTAGCAGGATCAGAAGTGGAGTAGCTGCTACTCGAACCAGGCACTCTGTGGTATGTGGGTGTCCCAAGCAGCAACTTAACCACTGTGCCTGCCCCGCATTTCCTGTGGAGAGGGAAAACGAACTCTACTACTAATAGAGACATGACTTTATCTAACTCTCCATGAAGATTACAGACTTGGGAATTCAGGCAATAATTCCACCTGTGTGCAAGGGAAAGCAGAGAGGGAGAAGACTTGCACCTGCTGGGGTTGAGAGCGGCTCTGTGTTCTGGCTATTTCCTTCCATTGTGTCCCGCGTGTGTGGACAGCTGCGTCCTTCAGTGTCTGATTCTAATGTATTCAGATCTTATCAGCCCTGACCTCTGGAGCCCTGGGTGCTCCCGTGCTACAATCTGAATGATGACAAATACATGACAGTTTTACAGTTTTATCCTTCACTCTTGTCATTTCCATACGTACTATTCTAATGGCAAAGCAATGAGATTACTGGCATTAATGTCTTCCTGTCCCCAGGCTCACTCCTGGATCATTTGGCCTGAGGTTGGAAAACAAGACAATCAGTAAAGCATTCATTCAAACAAGGGGAAGAGTGCTTGGTATTCATACTTTAAGCCCTGACTAAAACTGGTTTATCTGATGTGCCTGGAAAAAAAGAAATTTAATGTTGACTTTTGGGGGCTTAAATTCAGCAGTTTCCTCATGACAAGTCTACTGTTAAGCTGTAGAGTTAGGCAAGCTCAGCCTCCCATAAAGAATACAAACCCAGTGCTAAGGAGAATGGGGTGTGAGCTGTGATTCAATCCAGGCCTGCATTCATAAATCATGGGAGGTGACCGGGATTTCCTGCGGCCGAGTTAAAGTTGAGTTTATCACCCCCACTGCATTCCTAAAGATCAACAGGTAGCTGACTTGAAAACATTCAGGCGAACAGGTACTCCAGGGAGCCCCTCTAGCCACATCAAACCCACCACACCGACTTACTAGCAGACATTAGCCCGTTGTTCAACCTGAGAACTCAGTATACGGTGAAAGGCCATGTACTTCAAGCAGGAGGGAACCAAAGGAGGCGTTGCCAGGCCTCAGTCACACAGCAGCATTATAGAGGTGTCCTTGAATAGTTTTGAAGCCATCAGGCAAATTCTAAGCACTGAGGCCAAGGCCATACACAGCTACTCACAGACATGTACAAGATCACATACAAGTACGCTCATCACGACTTTGCTCGCCGTGGAGAGAAGTGGGCAGTAACCCAACGAAGCATCACCAGGGAGCAGGTTAAACAAGTGACAGCCCTTCATGCACAGGGTAACAGACCTTCCAAAGAACAAGGCAGAGGAGCCAGCATGGTGGTACGGGAGATTAAGCCGTCACCTGCAACACCAGCATTCTATATGGGTATGAACCCTGTCTACTCCACTTCCTATCCAGTTCCCTGCTAATGCACCTGTGGAAGACAGCCTAAGTATCTGAGCCCCTGCCACCCATGTGGGAGACCCAGATGGAGCTCCAGGCTGATGGTTTTAGCCTGGACAAGCCCCAGCCATTGCGGTCACTTGGGGAGTGAACCAGGGGATAGAAGGTACCTCTTTCTCTCTCTTCCTCTCCCTCTAATTCTATCTTTCAAATAAATATTTTTTAAAAACAGAATAACACTGATTTACATATAGTGACAGGGAAACATCCTTAGTACATTGCATAATGAATAAACCATGCTTCAGAATAGAATACAATTCCAAAGAAAAAGGAAGGAGGAGAGGCAGCCACACATGCCACTATGGTTAAGAGCAGATCTCACGGGGCCGGCGCCGTGGCTCACTTGGTTAATCCTCTGCCTATGGTGCCAGCATCCCATATGGGCACCGGGTTCTAGTCCTGGTTGCTCCTCTTCCAGTCCAGCTCTCTGCTGTGGCCCAGGAAGGCAGTGAAGGATGGCCCAAGTGCTTGGCCCTACACCCACATGGGAGACCAGGAAGAAGCACCTGGCTTCTGGCCTCAGATCGGTGCAGTGCTGAATCTAGTGGCTATTTGGGGAGTGAACCAATGGAAGGAAGACCTTTCTCTCTCTCTCTCTCTCTCTCTCTCTCTCTCTCTCTCTCTCTCTCTCTTTCTCTCTCTACCTGTCAAATAAATAAAAATAATAAAAAAATAAAAAAAGAGCAGATCTCTGCAGTTGAACTGTCTGGGTTCAAATCCTAGTTCTGCTGCTCATCGTTGGTCACCTTGGGAATGTGAAGGTGACCTTGGTGTCCCCTTCCATGAGCTGGGACTACTGAGAGAACCTACCTCATAGGCACACGGCCAGCTTTTGGGAGATCAGACAAATCATTAGTAATGATCAGTTGTAGGCAATTGGACATGAAGGAACGGGGAGCTTCAATTTTGAGTAGATTCCTCTCCTGACTCACCTACATTTTATAAGAATGTTGAAACAGAATTTACAAAAGTTTTTCTCTCTGTAATATAAGACATATATTAATGATGACAACCCTTGACACAGTTTCAGTAGGCTGAGGATTAACGAATGGTGCAGATATTTGTCTATTCAATCAGTCTCAGAGATAACAGAAGGCTTTGGGCTGGCATTGTGACACAGTGGGTTAAGCCAACGCCTGCAACACTAGCATCCCATAGGAGCAGCCGGTTCAAGTCCTGGCTGCTCCACTTCCGATCCAGCTCCCTGATGACAGCCTGGGAAAGCAGAGGAAGATGGGCCTAAGTGCTACCCATGGGGGAGACCTGGAAGAAGCTCCTGGATCCTGGCTTTGGCCTGGTCCTGCCCCGGTCATTGCAGCCATCTGGGGAGTAAGCCAGAGGGTGGAAGTTTCTCTCTGTGTCTCCCTCTCTCTATGTAACTCTGACTTTCAAAATAAATAAGTAAGTCTCTTTAAAAAAAAGAAAGGTTGAAAAGAAAAAATGTCTTCCTGATAAACTCAAACACTACCAAAATAAATTACCCTTTGTTGCAGCTACAACTTGACTATACGGAGCCGGCATTGTGGCATAGCAGGTTGAGCTGCACCTGCAAGGCCAGCATCCCATGTGAGCACCAGTTCAAGTCCCAGCTGCACTACTTGAATTTCAGCTCTCTGCTAATGCACCTGGGAAGGCAGTGGAAGATGGCCCACGTGTTTGGGCCCTTCCCGCCCATGTGGGAGACCTGGATGAAGCTCCTGGCTTCTGGCTTCAGCCTGGCCCAGCGCCAGCCATTGTAGCCATTTGGGGAGTGAACCAGTGGATGGAAGGTCTGCCTCTACCCCTCATTCTCTCTCTGTAACTCTGCCTTTCAAATAAATCTTTAAAAACAACTACAGACTTGGCTGCAGATCCCTGACTGCTGTTTCTTCAAGCAGTTACTATAGAAAGCTTACAAGTATAAATCCTTTCTCTGAGATCCAATTTTGAGGTCTAACTTTTCTTCTACCCAGAAGTGCCTCCACCAGGCCCTGGGAGCCACCTCTGAAAGGCAAACATTGAGGGAGACAGCCTCTGGCCTCCTGGTCTCCTGGCCTCTGAGGGAGGAAGGCAGGAGCCTACATTTGGTGGATGCCTTGCTCCGACTTGCAAAACTTCCTCCTGTGAAAAAGTGATGAGCAGTGTCTTTTTCCCCTGGCTACTCCACTTCTGGGCCAGCTCTCTGCTGTGGCCTAGGAAAGCAGTACAAGATGGCCCAAGTCCTTGGGCCCCTGCACCCATATGGGAGACCTGGAGGAAGCTCCCAGCTCCTGGCTTTGGATCGGCACAGCTCTGCCGTTGAGGCCATCTGGGGAGTGAACCAGCAGATGGAAGACTCCCACCTCTCTGCCTCTTCCCTCTCTGTGTAACTCTTTCAAATAAATAAGTAAATCTTTTAAAAAAGACAAGCGACGTATCCATTAGGTCTGCCGTTGCCTCCTCCCCACCAATAAATATAATAGCTCATTTACTGAGTACTTTGCAAAGTACCAGGAAACATAGTATCTCATTTAATCCTTAGGACAACTTTACCAGGGAGATGTCATTATTTTCTTGGAATCTAAACCTCAGAAAGGTTAAGAAACTTCCCCAAGATCACACAGCTCCCAAGTAGCAACCTCAGGAGTCTAACTCCAGTATCTGTTTCTAGAAGCTGTTGTATGGCCTAAACAGCTTGGCAGCTGGGGCCAGTGCTGTGGCACAGCAGGTCAAGCCGCTGCCTGCAGTGCCAGCATCCACATGGGCGTGGGTTCCAGCTGCTCCACTTCTGATCCAGGTCACTACTAACGTGCCTGGGAAAGCGGCAGAGGATGGCCCAAGTCCTTGGCCCCTGCACCCATGTGGAAGACCAGGAAGAAGCTCCTGGCTCCTGGCTATGGCCTGGCCCAGCTCTAGTCATTGTGGCCATTTAGGGAGTGAACCAGTGGATGGAAGATACCTCCCCCATCACTCTCCCCCCTCTCTGTGGCTCTGCCTTTCAACTAAAATGAAAATAAATCTTTTTTGAAAAGTGTAGCAGCTGTGCAAATGAAGTATGGCTGAAATCTGTTGTTTATGCAAGCTTTCTGTCTATGCAAAGTAGCTATGTCTTTTTTTTTTCAAAGATTTTTATTTTTTGAAAGGCAGAGCTACAAGAGGGGGAAGGAGAGAGAGAGAGAGAGAGAGATCTTTCACCTGCTAGTTCACTCCCCAAATGGCCACAGTGACGAAGGCTGTGCCAGGTGGAAGCCAGGAGCCTGGAACTCCATTTGGGCCTCTTGTGTGTGTGGCAGGAACTTTTCTGGGTCTCCCACCTGGGTGCAGGGGCCCAAGCACTTTGGCCACCTTCCAAGGCTTTCCCAGGCCATCAGCAGAGACTTCAATTAGAAGTGGAGCAGCTGGGACACGAACCAGTGCCCATATGATATATATATGACATATATGACATATATATGATATATATATGACTTATCATACGATAAGTCATAGTGATGATGTTACTAAAACAATGCAAGAACACATACACCACTGTGGCAAAACAGCCGGCCTATTTCACCCCAAACAGTGGGAACATTGTCTTCTCTGTTGTACCTGTCCCTGCTGCCGGGAGGTCAGCTCCTGGTGGGTGGGGATCTGGGCTGTGTTTTTAAACTTCTGCTTCTGCAGCGTCTATGAAAATGCTCCATGCATGGGTAGAGTCCCGTAAGTGGCTGTTGAAGACAAGGGGAAAGGTGGAGGGAGGGACGAAGGAAAGATGGGTGGGAAGGAAGCAAGGAGGGAACCCCGGGCTAGAACTGGAGTGGGAGTTAGGAAGCTTCTCTCCCTGCCTCAGTCCCCAGCCCACTCAGAATTACTGGAAAAGGAGCTGTGTGCAGAGAGGTAAAGGGGCAGCCAGCGGGCAGCAGGTCTCTGCCTCTCATTCCCTCTTCCTTGGTGGTAGTGATGGTGGAAGAGAGGGAAGAGTGTGGAGAATAGCTTGGGTTCTACACTGATCCTCACCCTCAGCACTGTGGACATTTGTGGCCAGAAATCTTCTGCTGTGGGTGCGGAGCTGTGTGTTGTCAGACGATGAGCAACATCTCTGACCCTCACCCACTCGATGCCAGCAGCATTGCCTCACTGGAGCTGTGATGACCGAAATTATCTCTAGACACCGCCAAACGTCCCAGCGGGGTGAGGGTGGGGTAGAGCGGGGCCAGTGCGGCTACACAAGATTGGCCAAGGGTGAGAACCCCTGGGCTAGAAGATCATGTAACGACTGGCCACCAGCTAGTCAAGGGGTATGGAAAATGCCAGCGCTCAGACACAAGTGGGGGACAGTTCAGGCTCTCAGAGCCATGGCAGACACCAAGGGGACAACAGGCATCGTGGCTCTGCTGTGGCTCCAAGCTACACAAGCAGAGGAACATTCATCACCGCGATGACTCCGGAAATGAATGTTCTCCTGGTCTGTCTGCCATTCCAGGTACGAAGTTAAGAAATTTAATAAGAAAATTGATCTCTACGCACATGGTGAAAGAGAATCTAATGAGCAGCCAGCCAGGAGATTCAAAAGCCTCCAATTATTTTCCCTAATATAGGCACAACCATTTCGGAACGCAATTACGGACTTAAAGCCCCACAGGGGAATTCAGTGGAAATCATTTAAACATTTATTTGATGTGAAACCTCTGACCCAAGCAATTCATAGAGCAATTAAAGGAGGAGGGCCTGGGACGGTTGACGGTAATGTAGTTTGGGGTTCTGTTGACAAATGGTCAGTACAAATAATGATTGGTGGCAACTGAAATTAGATCCAAATGTGAATAATATGCAAGAAACATCCCGTAAGGCTGGAGACCGGAAACCGTAACATCCAATATGCAGTGCTCGTTAACAAACGGGAGCAAAAGGCAAATTTGACTTCACTTACATTTGCAGATCATGCAGAATGAGTAAGAAGTGGTAAACACCGAAGATAAATTAGAGCTAAAATTATCAAAGGACCTGGATAGGAGAGAGCCTTGGTCAGAACTCAGTCATGTGAAATTTCACATGAGAAGGGAAAATCTCCCACACTTAGGGCTGGTTACACGTGAAGGACTGAGTAATCACACAGCACACGCAAGCGAGAGGCTGGGTGGTGTTGGATCAGCCCAGGGGAAAACTTGGTATTCCTCCAACATACCTTGGAAGGTTGGCTTAGTAACTTAGCAGATTGTGTTTTTAAGGAGGTTTTGCAACAGGGGAGACAGGAAGTAGCAGATGCAAACCTGCTGTTCCTACAATCCTGGCTCAGAGGCATAGAGTTTTGCTACAGGAAAATGAAAATGCTGGTGAAGTCAACATCCTAGTATGGCTACAGGGTGGTTCAGAACATTGCACACCCTCATTCTATCATCACCATCATCATCGTCGCTATTTATTTATTTACTTATTTATTTTGACAGGCAGAGTTAGACAGTGAGAGAGAGACAGAGAGAAAGGCCTTCCTTCCGTTGGTTCACCTCCCAAATGGCTGCTACCGCCGGCATACTGCGTCGATCCGAAGCCAGGAGCCAGGTGCTTCCTCCTGGTTTCCCATGTGGGTGCAGGGCCCAAGAACCTGGGCCATCCTCCACTGCCTTCCCGGGCCACAGCAGAGAGCTGGACTGGAAGAGGAGCAACCAGGACAGAATCCGGTGCTCCACATAAACAAGTCTAGTATCTGCTAACACTAACCGATAGAATAAATAAAGGGGAGAGTGATCCAACATGGGAAGTGAGATACTCAGCAGACTCATAGAATGGCGGATGTCCTAAATAGCACTCTGGCCTCAGAATCAGCCCTAAAGGCACTCGGATCTGGCTGAAAAGCCCATGAGAGTATTTCAGGCATGGAAAGCCAAGACACTCTGGCAAAAAGATCTCTGTGAGTGAGATCCCAGTGGAAAGAACAGGTCTTCAAAGAGGGAGGTGCCTTTCTCTGAAGGGAGGAGAGAACCTCCACTTTGACTATGACCGTGTCTAAACAAGATAAGAGTCGGAGAACTCAAGGGGCTTCCATAGCCTTGGAAACTCATGACTGGTGCATAGGGAGATTACTGATGCCATAAACAGGAGTGTCAATTTGTAAAGTCAACAACAGGAGTCACTGTGCACTTACTCCTCATGTAGGATCTCTGTCCTTAATGTGCTGTACACTGAGGCTTAATGCTATAACGAGTACTCAAACAGTATATTTCACTTTGTGTTTCTATGGGGGTGCAAACGATTGAAATCTTTACTTAATGTACACTAAACTGATCTTCTGTAAAAAAAAAAAAAAATTATCAATTCCCAACTTGACTCTCACTGGGATTAAACATGACAATAGGTCTGATCTGATTTCATCATCATTTAAAAAAAAATCATCTATTATTTTTCACTTTATGTTTCTGTGTGGGAGCAAACTGTTGAAATCCTTACTTAAGGTGTACTAAGCTGATCTTCTGTATATTAATATAATCGAAAATGAATCTTGATGTGAATGGAAGGGGAGAGGGAGTGGGAAAGGGGAGGGTTGTGGGTGGGAGGGACGGTATGGGGGGGGGAAGCCATTGTAACCCATGAGTCGTACTTTGGAAATTTATATTCATTAAATAAAAGATAAAAAAAAAAAAAAAGAATCCGGTGCTCCAACTGGGATTAGAACCCAGGGTGCCGGCGCCGCAGGCTCACTACTAGGCTAATCCTCCACCTAGCAGTGTCAGCACACCTGGTTCTAGTCCCGGTCAGGGCACCGGATTCTGTCCCAGTTGCCCCTCTTCCAGGCCAGCTCTCTGCTGTGGCCCGGGAGTGCAGTGGAGGATGGCCCAAGTGCTTGGGCCCTGCACCCCATGGGAGACCAGGAGAAGCACCTGGCTCCTGCCTTCGGATCAGCGCAGTGTGCCGGCTACAGCGCGCCAGCCACGGTGGCCATTGGAGGGTGAACCAACGGCAAAGGAAGACCTTTCTCTCTGTCTCTCTCTCTCTCACTGTCCACTCTGCCTGTCAAAACAAAAACAAAAACAAAAAACTTTATTTTGCTTTAAGAAGTCTTCACAACCACCAGGTATTATTATCCATATTTTACAAATAAAGACATGGAGAGGGTAAGTGTTTTGTCCAAGATCAACAGTAAATGGCAGAGAATAGATTGTCAATGTGTATCCTTCAGGACACAAACCGTAGCTGAAGGAACCTGAAAGAAAACCTAGGATGTTCCTAGCAGATTTGAGAAGTGGTGAATTCAGTTTGTAGACAAACTTGACCCTAGGCAAAAAGACTGACATTTGCCTTTGATCTGCTCCAATCTTCCTTTTCAGAACCTTCCTATGGTGTCTGCGAATTTATTTGACTCAAACAAGTAGGGGTTTATCTGTCACGGGTCCTCTGGGGGCACAGATACTAGTGATGAGTTCCCATTTCGACAGTGTCAGGGCTGAAGTCTGTGTATTTGCTCACGTAGCAGGTGGCTGCCGGAGCTCCATGGACCGACCTCCACACTCCAGACGGGAAGAAGGTGAAGGGCCGTGCCATCTGTAGCTCACTTCTTTAGCAGGAAGGCACAGGCTTGCCCAGCACCCACTGCTGACTTCCGTTTAGGTCTCATCGCTCACAACAAGATCAGGTGGGCACTCTGGGGAGCCTAGGGAAGTAGGAGACAGGATTGTGCCTGGGCCTGGGGCTCTGTTTGCCAGGAAGAAAGTAGAAGTGATGGGGCCGGCGCTGTGGTGTCGTGGGTTAACACCCTGGCCTGAAGTGCTGGCATCCCATATGGGTGCCGATTCAAGACCTGGCTGCTCCTCTTTCAATCCAGCTCTCTGCTGTGGCCTGGGAAAGCAGTGGAAGATGCCCAAGTCCTTGGGCCCCTGCACCTGTGTGGGAGACCGGGGAAAGCTCCTGGCTTCTGGCTCCAGATCGGCACAGCTCCAGCCATTGTGGCCAATTGGGGAGTGAACCAGCGGATGGAAGATCTCTCTCTCTTCTTCTCTTCTTCTCTTCTTCTCTTCTTCTCTCTCTCTGCCTCTCCTCTCCGTGTAACTCTTTCAAATAAATAAATAAAATCTTTAAAAAAAAAAAAAAGAAAGTGGAAGTGGGAACTAGGTAAGCTCCTGACATATCTATCCCAACCTCCTTTCCGCCCCTCTTCAACCAACCTGATTCCCACAGTATCCTGATCCGAGCAGCTGACACGTTTGAGCTAAAGCATGAGCCAGCAGGCAGCTGAGATGTGTCTGTTCCTGTTGTCCGTGTCCGGCTGAGTGTGTCAAAAGCCACTGCAATCACAAACCTGTAGAAGTGGGTTCCGGAGGGGAGCACCTACGGAAGCGGTCAGGTATCCCTGGGGGAGGGGCACACCAGGCTTTCCTGTGTGGTCAGCAGTCAGAATCCGATGTGTTCCCAAATATGGAAGAATGCCTTGATGGGTTCTCCACACAGCGGCGCGGGCCTTGGAATCCAGATAGCTTTTAAGAATATAATTAAACAGGTAAATACCATGCGATCAAGAAATCCCATTCTTAGGGATTTACCCCAGAGAAATGTAAACATTTGCTGACAGAAACATGTGAATGTGCACATCCACTTTATTCATTTTAGCCAACAAACAAAAATAAGACAAAACAAAAACCTACCAAAAAAAAAAAAAAAAAGCTGGAAACAACCCAAATACCCCTCAGACGGAGACTGAGAAAACAAATCCGGGGACAGCCACGCAGTAGAACTCTCCATCAGAAGAAAGGAGCAGACATCGTTTGCAGGGCAGACAGACAACCCCTCAAAAGCATATGGTGAATGAAAGATACCAGATGCAAAAGACTACACACTGTACTCCAGCATTTATGTGAAGTTCTAGAGGAGACAAAAATGATCGGAGTAGCAAAGCTTGCCAGTGACTTGCTAAAGCTGGGGACTATCTGAGGTGACGGGAATGTTCAGTTACTTTGATTGCAGTAGTTATTCATGAAGGATACCCTTTACATGAGTGCATTTTAATATGCGTAATGTGCGAATTGTGTCTCCTTAAAGTTGGCTTATATTTTTAAAACTCCTGTCCGTGACTCGATTTTCATGTTTTTTCTTTTCACTTCCTTTATTCCTAGTCACATTCCTTCTGGAAAATTCTGATTTTGTTTTGTCCCAGTTCCAGGGAAAGTGGTATTTGGTCAATACCTAGAGGAAATGCAGAATGTTTTACGGTTGCATTGTCAGCAGCTCTGTCAACCGGATTGTATGATGGTTAATTTTATGTGTCACTGGCTAAGCTATGGTACCCAGGTATTTGGCCAAATGTTATTCTACATGTTTCTGTGAAGGTATTTTTTAAAGATGACATTGATATTTAAATCAGTAAACTTTGAATAAAGCAGATTACTGCCTGTGACGTGAGTCGGCCTTGTTCAATCAGCTTAATAGAAAGAGATGAACTTTTCCAAGCAAGAAGGAGTTCTGCCAGCAAAGAGCTTCTGGACTTGCTCTGTAATTGTTCCCTGGACTCTGGCCTGCTGGCCCTTCCTGCACATTTTACACCTGTCAAGCCTCCACTATCACTGGAGCCAATGTCTTAAAATAAATCTCTTTTTCCATTGATAGACAGACAGATGATAGGTAGACAGATGGACGCATCCTGTTGGTTGTCTTCCTCTGGAGAGTTCTAATGCAGACAGGCAAATGCTGTGGACTTGAAGAGTGGTGAAGCTGTGAGCCCTCCATGTACAAGTTGTCACTCAAGGGTTGAGCTTGAAGGGAGGGGCTTAAAAGGAGGGGTCTGCACCACACTTCTGAAGTTCCAATGCCAGCTGCTGGGCCATGGAACAACACTGATATTTTCCAAGACAATAAAATCATCTACTCATCACTAAAAGATTAAATGAGATTTCAATAAAAAGGAATTCTCACTTTACAATAAATGATATTTTTTAAGATTTATTTATTTATTTGAAAGGTAGAGTTGGGGAGGGAGGAGGGGAGGGACCTTCCATCTGCCAGTTCACTCCCCAATGGCCAGGGCTGGGCCAGGCCCAAGCCAGAAGCCAGGAGCTTCCTGCGAGTCTCTGATATGAGTGACAGGGGCCCAAGCACTTGGGCCATCTGCTGCTGCTTTCCCAGGTGCATTGGTAGGGCGGTAGAGCAGAAATGGAGCAGCAGGGACTCAAACCAGTGCCTGTATGGGATGCTGGCATCCCAGGCAGCAGCTTTACCCGCTACACCAAATCACTGGTCCCCATAAATGATATTTATAGTACTAGGGGTTGACTTCCTGAGGGTCACCCAGAACTAAATCTCCCAATTTCTGGAGCAAGAGTGTGCCCCTGCTTTGTCTTAGATGCCAGCTGAAGGGGACCACTCTGCCTGGAGGCTTAAGAGGGTCAATGCTAGCGTAAACTTCAATTAAAATTTCAATTTTGGTGGGAAGAAAGATCACACTATTATAATATGACAATAAAACTGTGATAGGTAGTTTTAAGTAGCTTTCCAATAACTCATCTGAGCTGATCTTATTCTCTTTATCACCGGAGTCAGCAGGCCAGGATTCACAACAGGTGACACCCCATGACCACCCATGACACCCCATGACACCCATGACACCCCATGACACCCATGATACCCCATGACACCCATGACACCCCATGACACCCATGACACCCCATGACACCTATACACCCATGACACCCATGACACCCACGACACCACTTGGCTGTTAGGACCATCCCCTTCCTGAGCCTCACCAGTGGCCGTGCAGGGAGGCTCCTGTGGACTCTGCCCTCACAGATACCCTCATTTCCGCCTTAATGTAATAAACGGGTCTGAATACCTGGGTGCTACAATGCTAGGCACTGTCAAGAGGGAGAATAAGAGAGATAGATGAACGGATCTTGATTTGATATAATCGAATCAGATTAAACTAATGGCATTTCAGAGATTTTTCTGAATAATTTTTCTTCTTAGGAAATTGCTGCTAAACTTGGTTGCAACTTTGCCTGGAGAGAAGGGAGAAGCCATGGCCAGGAGAGGCCAGGTAGCAGGGAGGGGGTGTGGTCTGGGGGTAATTATACTTCATGCTCACGCAGTCAGCTCTTTCCATGAAGTTTACATTCATAGGCTTCTGAGGGTTCGTCCTGACACCCCGGAAGATGAGAATAGCCTCTGTAGAAGCGTCCTTAGAAGAGGCAGCCAGAGTTGCTCAGCCCCAGAAACATGGCAGCCCTGCTACGGTGCCATCATCTCTGCTCCCTCTCTCTGCCATCTGACAAAGGATTGAGTCCTCGCCTCCCTGTGTCTGAGGAGTCAGTCCAATATGTGGAGGCGCCCACCCTCTCAGGCGGGGGTGATCTGGAGGATGCACTGGTTTTCATTTTCTCAGGCTTGGGTCTCGCTAGTGACATAATAATGCAGCTGTAGAAAGTTCTGGAAAATGGGCTCCTTGTTCACCAGATCTATTGATCAATGACAAGTTCCCCTGGGAGTGATCTAAGGAAGTTCTTTTGGGATCACCCTCAGTACCCCTTCTCTCTCAACTTCAAAGGGGGATTAGTCACACTGGGCGACTGTTCAGAATGAAGGGGTCAGAATGGGGGAGGGGACAGGCAACTGTGCCCCGTGAGCAGCTGCTGATGGCACAGGGCACAGACTGCAGAGAAGGCCAGAGGCAGGTAGGGGAGTAAGCATCTGCGGGGGCGGGGGGCCCTTTATAAGGACCAAAGCCTGGGTCCAGTAGGAATGCATGATGGGAAGAAGCTGGAGAGATTCATGTACGCATTAGATGCACACAGTCTAAGGGAGAGTCTTCTAAAGTCAGTGTCTCCAAAGCTATGAATGGGTGAGTTCTCTGGCACTGGAGATGCTCAAGTGTGGGCAGAAGGAGCATTTGGTGAGGACATAGTTAAAGAGGATGAGCAGTCAGATGAGGCCAGTGGGACCCAACTGGGGGCCTCTCCATCTGGAAGGGGATATTCGGCAACAGGTATTTTGGTTCTCACAACGGGGGGGGGGGGGTGCTACTGACATTTAGAGGTTTGTCCAACACCCTGCAATACACAGGACAGCCCTCATAACCAGGACTCATGCACCCCCAAGATGGGAGTGCTAGGTTGAGAAACGCTGGATTGCATACACTGCAAGCTTGAACCCAGGGCAGTCTCCTCCCTCGATCTGTCTGGTCACTCAGAGCACTGTGGAAGGCAATCATGCTAGGAAGATCTAGATTTCAGAAGGGATTATGCAGTATCCTGGTCAAACTGATGGATCTCAGACATGTTTGAAGCTTCAGACACTGTGGTCTACATTTTGGAACATGGGCCATGCCTGCTGTAGCCCAGTCTATGAGCCTGCTATTATTCCTAAAGCAAAGTGTATGTCCCCACCACTTCACTTCCGCCTGCTTCCACATAAGTTGGAAGGTGCTGGCTCCAGTCTTAAGGCAGGGTAGATGGGGATGGAGGATAGAAGAAACCAGAACGCAGACAGGCCTGCAATGACGACTCAACACGAAGCCTCTCAAAATCCCCCACATCTCTGCCACATTTATCTCTTCATGTGCTTTTAACACATTGCTCCTGGGTGGTGAAGCTGTCAAAGCTCAGCGAAGTCCAAACACAAAGAAACTCCTTCTCAGCAGATTTTCCGCACTCAGAGGTGTGGGCTTGGTTCTTGGCTCTGCTAATTGCCATCTGGGGCAGTGGGCAAGTGATGTAAGCTCCCTGTGACTCAGTTTCCTCATCCGTAACACGGGATAAATGACCCTGACTTCATGGGACAGCTGTGACGATCCCTTGAGTACACACATGATGCCCCCGCACACCCCTGGTATATAACAGATACTCACTGAGTGGAAACAGTAACTGTATGGTCACCTCCTTGGGAGACTTAAGTAGCTCATGGTGTTGATTCGGGCATTGAAGGAGAAAATGATGGCCTCTCAAGGTGGTTTTGTGGCACATCAGGAAAGGGTGTTACCTGTGACGCCGGCATCCCATGTGAGCAACGGTTCCAGTCCTGGCTGCTTCCCTTCCCATCCAGCTCCCTGCTAATGCACCTAGGAAAAGCAGTGGAAGATGGCCCAAGTGCTTGGGCTCCTGCCACCCATGTGGGAGACCTGAATGGAGTTCCTGGCTCTTGGCTTCTGCCTGGTCCAGTCCCAGCTGTTGCATCTATTTTGGAAGTAAACCAGCAGATGGAACCTCTCTCTCCGTCTCTCCCTCTCTCTATATATAATTCTACCTTTCACATAAAAAAGTAAATCTAAAAAAAGAAAAGAACGTAAAATGATATCATCTTGAAACTCACGATCTGGTGCTGGCATTGTGGTATAGCAGGTTAAGTATCCACCTGTATTGCCGGCATCCCCTATGGGAGCTGGTTCAAGTCCTGGCTGCTCCACTTCCCATCCAGCTCACTTCTAATGTTCCTGGGGAAGTGGCTGAGGATGGCCCAAGTGCTTGGGCCCTTGTACCCACGTGGGAGACCCAGATGAAGATCTTGGCTTCTTACTTCAGCCTGGCCCAGCCTTAGCCAGTGTGGCCATTTGGGGAGTGAACTAGTGGATGAAGGTCTTTCCTCCTTTCTCTGTAATTCTGCCTTTCAAATAAATAAATAAGTCTTAAGAAAAAGAAAAAGAAACTCATGATCTAACAAAGATAGAGCTTGCCCTACTGAGTTCTCTACTATCATTAATGAAAACAAAGTACCAGTTAGCAAATAGATACACATGATCTCATCACCCCTCCTAACACCTAGGGAGGGAGGTGTTTCCAACTCAGCCTGCAGATAAAGAAATGGAGGTGCAGATGCTAAGCCACTGGCCCCAGGTCATACAACAGCTCCAAAATGACATAGCTGGCACTGGAGCCCAGGTAGGCAGCCTGGCCCCTAGGCTCCCCCACTCCCCTTCCCAGCCTGCTTCCCCCACTCCAGTCTGGACCTGGGAATCTTGGGGGTGCCTCACTGCTGTAAAGTCTGCCCTAGTGTCCACCAGCTTTCATTGCTATAGTGAAATACTTGAGATAGGCTCACTTGGTAAAGAAAAGAGATTCACTTAGCTCATAGTTTCAGAGGTGAAAGGGCATGGCACTGGCATTGGTTCAGCTCCAAGGAGGGCCTTCGGGGCTCTGCATCTTCATGGGGATGGCAATGGGTGCAGTATGTGACAGGTGGGGCCAGGATCACACCTGGAAGCCAGAGAGGGTCTAGGAGGGGCGGGGCTCAGGCTTTTATGACTATCTGCTCAGAGAACTAGTGTGTCCCATGAGAAACACCTTCATCCTGCTGAAGGGCACTCCCCCACTGACCAAGGATTCCCACCAGGTCCCACTTCGAGAAGATTCCATAGCACCTCCCTATACTGGCACCTGGGGACCAAGCTCCCAACAGTGGCCTCTTGGGGGACATAGCACATTGGCACCAGCCTATAAACAACCAGTCATAGTCTAAGGCATTCCCCCCACCAAGCTGTAAGGGTACTTCAAAAAATTTATTGCTCAAGCTGACTTACCTCAAACGGTAGAGTTAGAAACATACCAGGGGATTCCAATTCAATCCCATCAAGGTGGCATGTACCAATGCCATCTCACTAATCCCGGTGATCAATTTCTGCTCACAACTGTTCATAATGATAGGACTAAGAGCCAAAGGGAGCACATAAACAAGACTAGTGTCTGCAAATACTAGCTGATAGAATAAAAAAGGAAGAGAACGATCCAACATGGGAAGCAAGATACACAGCAGACTCATAGAATGGCAGATGTCTTAAACAGCATTCTGGCCTCAGAATCAGCCCTTAAGGCATTTGGATCTGGCTGAAAAGCCCATGAGAGTATTAAAGGCATGGAAAACCAAAACACTCTGGCAAAACAAACAAACAAACAAACAAAACCCTACATGAAAGATCTCCATGAGTGAGATCCCAGTGAAAAGAACAGGAACAGGTCATCAAAGGAGGAGGTACCTTTCTCTGAAGGGAGGAGAGAACTTCCACTTTGACTACGACCTTGTCTAAATATGATCAGAGTTGGTGAACTCAAAAGGCTTCCAAAGCCTTGGCGACTCATGACAAGAGCCTAGGGTGATTACTGATGCCATAAACAAGAGTGTCAATTTGTTAAGTCAACAACAGGAGTCACTGTGCTCTTACTCCTCATGTAGGATCTCTGTCCTTAATGTGCTGTACATTGTGATTTAATGCTATAACTAGTACTCAAACAGTATTTTTCACTTTGTGTTTCTATGTGGGTGCAAACTGTTGAAATCTTTACTTAATATATGCTAAACTGATCTTCTGTATATAAAGAGAATTGACAATGAATCTTGATGTGAATGGAAGGGGGGAGGGAGAGGGAAAGGAGAGGGTTGCAGGTGGGAGGGAAGTTATTGGGGGGGGGGAAGCCATTGTAATCCATAAGCTGTACTTTGGAAATTTATATTCATTAAATAAAAGTTAAAAAAAATTTCATGGAAAATGCCTATTGTGGAAAAATCACACATGGATTCCAAAATTTTGGACCCAAATCAACTTATCTTTTCATTCTCCAAATGCCTGAGTCTGGTTTTGGTAGCTTCTCAGTTGTCTATCAAATGCCATTGATTCTGTCTTCAGCAGGGATGCAGTCCGAGCCAGGTATGCAACTGAACACCAGGACTACAGTCCCCAACCTCTCTTGCAGTTACTGTGACCCTGTGGCTGGCTTTTTACCCGTGGCGTGTGAGCGGCAGAGACAAGTGTTAGTCAGACTGGATATTAAAGGAGCGGACGGACCCCTCTCCAGTTTTCCCTTCCTGTGGCCTGGCCCTACAGACAAGACATGCAGGTCCCCCATGTAGGCAGCAGAGGCCAAAGTACTTGGACCATCTTCTGCTGCTTTCCCAGGCGCTTCAGCAGGGAGCCGGATTACAAGCAGGGTAGCAGGGACTAGGGTGTCCCAAGCAGTGGCTCAGTGCTACACTCAACATCCAACCCTTCGGGGAGGATTTTAAAAGGCACCAAGCGAGGACATGCACCCATTGAGGCTCCCTCATTCCAGCTGAATCAAACAGGTCACGCTCTCTTCTCCAGCTGGTAGCAACTCATCATCTTAGCTGACTGGGGACTAGGCTCAGCCCCCGTGCATGTGCACAATTCTCCTCTGTAGAGTCCCCTCTTCGTGCCTAGGACCGGGGCACACATGGTGGCTGCAGCCTGAACAAGACCGACACAGATGCTGTCCCTAAGGGGTGCCAAGGAAAGTCACGGGGTTGAATGCTAGTCTAGGGGCAGAAAGCCTGTTGGCTGGGGTACCTACAGCAAGAGCAGACCTGAACAGAGGAGCCCAGATACCTGCTGGTCCTGACTATAGAGCTCTCTCTACCGTGGTTTTCCCCTCTTTCTCACATAGGCGGAAACCTCATCGGAAAGATTCTGAGATCATCTTGGTTGAACTAAGGGAAGGGTATTTTTTCTACTACTCAGCCTGGAGAGAGAAGGCATTTAGACCTGAGCCTTCCTTAGGTCAGTTGTACATTCATCATATGCTGATGCAACATTGCTATTATGCACTCTGCAGGCAGCCCATGGAACAAGACCGAGTCTTTGTGTCCCAGCAAGCTCACCGAGTGGGAGGGGCATGCTACCTGCCAGACACCTGCTTACAGGGCATCCATTGCAGAGGCCAAGAGCCCAGGGGGGATGGAGTAGGCTCAGTTGCACACTTTTTTCCTTTGGGTTTTGACTTAGATTATTTCCTTGGCTACTAATAATGATCTTCAGATCAGCGTATTTTTTCTTGAAGCCAGGTACATGTGGAAATATTCTTCAGGTACAAGAATATGCAGTCATGAACATGTGTAATTACCTAGGTATAAATATAATCAATCAATAGACACTCAGGGGCCAGCGTTGTTGTGTAGTGGGCTAAGCCTCTGCCTGTTGCGCCTGCATCCCATAGGGCAGCCAGTTCATGTCCCGGCTGCTCCTATTCCTTTCCAGCTCCCTGCTGTGGCCTGGGAAAGCAGTGAAAGATGGACTAAGTCCTTGGGCCCCTGCACCCATGTCAGAGACCCGGAAGAGTCTCCTGGCTTCGGATCAGCCCAGCTCCAGCCAGTGCAGCCATTTAGGGAGTGAACCAGTGGATGAAGACCTCTCTCTCTGACTCTCCCTCTCTCTGTATGTAGCTCTACCTCTCAAATAAATAAGATAAAAAATAGATCCTCAGGCCAAGCCCACGTTTTCTACTGCACGGGTATCACTGGATTTGCAGGGAGCACCAAGGCCCCGCAGGGGAGGCATAGATCTCACCTACTCCAAACACCACCACAGAGCCAGCTCTGGCAGCCGAAACGTGGGCAACAGCATCCCACCCGCATCTATTACTGTTGCTTTGCTGGGTGCCCAGCCCCTCCGTATCCATGGCATTTGGGACCTCGGGGACTGGGCCGGTGGCCGTTCTGCAGTGTTGAGGACAGCAGGCTCACACGCAAGCTGAGCAAGCTGGAGAGGTGTGCCCGCCGCAGCTGAGGGACAGCTGGAGCTCCGGGGCTGAGGCAGCCTGGGGGAGCCGGCTTGGGAGCAGCCCTTCCCGTGCCGCTATTATAAGGAAACACTGCGCTTGCTAACAGGGCCGGGCACATGGTGAACTATTGTTAGCTCTTTACAGAGCGTGTCTGCTCTGAGCTCTTGCTCTGGCCAAACCAGTGGGCCTGGGAAAACCAGGATGAGCCGAGGGCACTGCTGGTGGGGGTGGAGTGTGTGTGTGGGGGGGTGTATGGAAGGGGAGCCAGGGGTCTCCTGCCTGGGACATAGAGGGGAGGGGCCTAGAGAGGCAGGTGTCTCCTGCAATCATGATTGTAAACCCCTCCAGCCACGCCCCAAAGCTTCCTTGGTGCTCAGCCCCCTGCACCCTCTGAGATCAGGTGGCGGGATGGTTGCTCCCCCTTAGAGAATCCGAAGGCAGCGATGGCGGGTGGGGGCCGGTGCAAGCTGGGAGGAAAGCGCTCACAGGATCGTGCAGCAGCGAAGGCGTCGAAGATGGCAAGAAGGAACCTGATGTGAGGAGGAGGATGGGGCTACGGGAGGGACAGTGGGCTCTCAGCCTTGGCATCACTCGGAGGGGAGATCGGTGATATTCTGGGCCGGCGTCCCCGCACGCGGGCTGGCTATAGGAAGACGTCAGAGCTCTCTTGTCCGCGCTAGAAGAGCCCTCCCCCGCCCCCCATCCCTGTGCTGGGGGCTCGCCTATAAAGTCGGGGTCCTGGTGGAGGCTGCAGCAGTAGCGCCAGTGGCTGGGAGCTCCTCCCGGGTCCGGCCCCTCCTGTCCCTGCTCCGCCGGAGAGCGCAGCGCAGCGCCCAGCAGTGCCCAGAGCTGCAAGGCTTCCCGCCGGGACAATGCGCAGCCGAGAGCTCCCGCTAGTCCTCCTGGCGCTGGTGCTGTGCCAGGCGCCCCGGGGGCCAGCGGCCCCGGTGTCAGCGGGCGGAGGCACCTTGTTGGCCAAGATGTACCCGCGTGGCAACCACTGGGCAGTGGGTGAGTGTCCTGGCCGCGGGAACTGTGCGCCCTGGTCCTCCTCGGAGGGAGCAGCTAGTCGGGGGACCTGTGGTCTATCTCGCACCGTGTCCCCCGTGGTGGTGGTGGTGGTGGTGGTGGTGGGCGGCTTTGGAGGCTGGGTCGGCCCCGAGCCTTTCCCTTGGCGGGATGCCCGTGAGTCCCTCACCAGCCGCAGGCTGCCCGCGCCATCCTTTCCCGCTCTCTTCCCCTGGGTGCCTGAGCCAGCGGGCAGCTTTCCTGATACCCCGACCCCTGCCGCACCACCTAACACCCGCTTTTCTCTTCCTAGTCACAACCCCGTCTGGCGTGGTTCTCGCTCTGAACCACTTTGGGGAGCAGGGTCCCCAGAGCGCATCTTGGAGCCCTGGTTCAGTCCTGGTGTGGGCTGGAATTCGGGCTGCGCCTGGCAAAGCCACAGGTGTGGGGACCTCAGGCGTCTCGCTCGCGCCTCGAGGTTCCCCTGTGTCCCGGGAGCAGTGCTGCTGTCTGGGGCTGTTCGAGTGTCCCCAGCCCTTCTCTCCCCTTCGCAGTGATTTCCGTGCCCTGCCCTTTTGCCTCGTTCGCCCTCTGCAGCCGGCAGGCTTGGGGCTTCGGAAGCGCGCCTGCTCGCCCAGCCCAGCCCGCATCTCTGCGCCTCTCGCTCTTCCTCGGTCTCTCCACGACTTCGCCTTCTCCCTCAGCTCCTTCCCCATTTGCTCTGCCAACAAGTCCTGCTCTCTGGGCCTGAGCTTGGGGGTTCCCTGGTGCTGACCGCGGCAATCCCAGAGGGGTCTGCCGAGCGCGCACGCACCCTGCAGCACCCGGGTGTTCTCGGCTTCACCAGGCACTCTTAATCTCGCAAAGGCAAAAAGCCTGCAACTTCCTCAAAAACCCCCTCCCCTCCAGGCGCAGAGCCAACTCTGACAGCCCCGACATCTCCTGGGCAGCTGGGAGACCCCAAAAGAGACGCCAGGGGCGTGTGTGGCTATTTCCTCGTCATCTGTTTAGGAGAGGGTCCCATCAACCGATCCACGGATTCTCAGTGCGAAGAGGAGGGATTCTGGGGAAGGGGTGAGCATGGAACTGCCCCAGCCTCAGCTCCTCTGTGTTGTGTGTGCTTTTGTCAGACAAGTGGAGAGCTCTGGGTTGCTGCGGAGAAATCCCACGCAAGTTCAGGCGTGAGGCGATTTGTGATCTCTGGCAATGGGAGGAACCCAGGATTCTGGTGTGTGTGTGTTGGAGGGGGAAGAGGTTGGCATGGGTGAAGCTGAGAAACCTTCACATTTCAGGTGGGAACCTTGAATTCAAACTTCTTCCAAAGACCTGAGCCCATTAGGTGGCCATTGTCTGGCCCAGCCACCAGGCAGACTGGACAGGAACAATGAAAACCCAGATTTCCAACCTTTTTTTTTTTTCAAATCCACATTTTTGTATTAAAAAGGCTTATTATTAGGTAATCCTTGCAGAGGGACAGGAGGCCAACAGGGTTTGTTTGCCCTAATTCCCGCTGATTCTACTGCACGTCTGTCCCCAGCTTTGTAGGACGTCTGTCATTTATTCACCTGTCATAGTGGCACCTGGGAACTCCTAACTCCAAAGTTTATTGCCCAGTGCCACCCCCAAATACCATTTGCTGCTTTATTCTCAAATGGGCTTTTCCTTTTTCCTCCCTATGCAAGAGTTGAGGACAAGGAGGGGGGGGGGTGAAGTAGAAAACCACATTTCAGCCTAAAATATTATGAATGAGAAAAAGTTTGCCTCGAGTAGGCGAGACGTGCCCACGGACAGAATGCGAGCACCAACAAGGATGACTGATGTGCTTAGATTTTAAATTTGGCTTTCAATTACCCCCAGAAAATGCCTATCCCCGCCAATCACCAAAGGCATGCAGTTTCGTTTTAATTACATAAAACTAAAGCTACATTTTGCTGTCCACAAGGAAGCTGTCAGCATACATTTGCAGGCTTGTTAAGGGAATTGCTTCTTCCAGCTCAGAGAAGCTTGGTGCAGCAAGGGAAACAAGTTCGCAGCTTGAACACTTCCAGGTGCACCAAGGGAAACAAGTTAGCAGCTTGAACACTTCCAGTCTCGTGGGGCCTGATGTGCATGGAAATGTTTTGTCCATGTGATGAAAATATGTCAGCACCAACGCCGGGGACGAGGCTCTGTACTCCCATGAAACGCTGCTACCTGTGGCTCTGATTTAACACATGGCTTGTCCCAGAAGGTTGAGTTTGCCAATGTCAGTGTGCAGCTGACATGGCCGTGCAGTTCAGAACTGTGAAATACAATGCGCGGCTCCAGAAAAGCTAGCTCTTAGAAGTACCTCGCACTTTCATCCCTGCCTTAATGCTTATTTTCCTAAGTTAGAGCAATTGTCAAGTTTTGACTCCAAAATTTTTTTTATCTGTTTCAAGCTTGCCCTTTGGGTATCTTTAAATGGTTAAAAAGGACAAAAGATTTATTTTCTCCGAGAAAGGTTTTAGTTTTTCAAGAGCCTTTTGTCTATGGCGAGATCTCCATTATTATGATACGGACATGTGATAAATGATGATGAGAAAAGAGGTGGGAGTGGGCAGATCATCTATGCTGCCATGGAGACAATGATTTGGTTGACAGTAGCCAGCTCAAAAGTGAATCAGGACCCAGGGAATCTGTGCTTTCTTAACACCAGTTTGTGGACCTAGGGTTGGGGGTAAAGGGGTTGAACCACACACCCACCACACAAGCACTGAAATTGTCATAAAGATTAATGGGAAATCAATCACAGAATGGAGATTTTATTCTCCCATTTCAGAAAACGCCATGAAATCATTCAGGTATGATCAAGATGAAGTTGGTGTTTGTAGATTATCTCCGCCACCCCTCTGCTTCATGGCCAATAACTCCTGTCTCATTTCTAGGCATCCTAACGAGATGACAGGCAATTAGGGCAGGCTAGAGGAACTGAGGTTGTACCTGCGAGCATCAGAGTCCCAATTCTGCCTTCCAATCATGATTCAATTTCCCCATAGAAATAAAGCTGAATGCATGAGTACTTCCCAGGAAGCAGTGCAACATAATCACCGTTGTGGATGAATGCAAGTTTATTTAATGGATATCCGGGCACCAGGTTGACCTATCAGATAACAGCCCATCATCCAGGATTCTAATCCATCACTTGGGACACCATCCTCAATAGGAAGTTAAGTGTCATGTCACAAGTGATTTGACAAGTACTCACAATGCAATGCAGTAAAAGCTCACTTTCAGGCTCCCTAGTTCTCAGAGAATTAATATTTCTGAGTCACATAATGAGTCATGAGGCACTGATATGCGACCCCTACTCCTTTTTACAACAATAGAAAGCCATTTGTGGCCCTTACCCTCATTTCTAGACCCCAGAGTGATTTTTAGCTACCTTACATCCTTAGGAGTTTTAAAAACACTTCAAAAACCAGTAATGATAGAGTCTGCATTGTGAGCTGATTTTCATTCTAGAACCTTTGCTTGCATCTGTGTGACTCCTGGCAAGTCTCATCTTCACCAAGTCTACAATAGTGTGGGTGAAATGGAATAATCCACAAGTAAACATTCTGTAAACTCCCAACTGCAATTCACATGAAGGCAATGAAGCTACAAGGATCATTTCTCTGTTGGTGAATACAGCTGCTCTTTCACTTTAAGTCACTGTGGATCTTCCCAATATTATTCACATGAGGGTTGCCTTAAATACTTCCAATGACAAATCAACATTTGAGCTACAAAACCCATTTTCTTTAAAAAGCACCATAGTTTTAGGGATATAAGAAATCCCATGGTTTTACAAAACTCAATGACAGAGAGATTGGGTAAAACCAACCAAAGAAAGTAAATAAAACAGCATAAATGTTAGGAATGCAGGTCTTGAATTCTACACCCACTGCTGACCTTCTGTAACCTTCATTCGCACACATAAATTTCCAAGTTTTTAGTGGTCTGGCCTCCTTAACAATACCTTTTATTTATTTAGACAGCAGGTCACATTCTTGGAGCCACAAACACATCAGACATTGAAGAGAAAATTCTACCTCTATGTGACTGGGAGGTATTAGAAGTTGTTTTCAACCTGTTTTTCATTACACTCAATAAACCATAATTTCGAGGTGAAGTTTTCTAGTTTCAATCTCAGCTAGAGTTCTGAAAGAGTTTAGATGAGAAATTCCTTTGGTACATTTGTATTACATATAAGAACTTAAAAAAAAAACATACAAAGAGGAGCACCAAGACTTTTATATTCAGCAGCAATTCAGAACTGGCTGAGGAAGATGCTTAAACTCCATCTTTCAGTTGGGAATAGAAGGTGGTACCCAGACTTGATGATCGAATTTTAGATTTGGAAGTTGCCTTAGTGCAACATCTAGTGTCCCGTGTTCATTTTATAATGGAGGAAATGGAAGACTGTGGACACTCAGTGACTTAGCACAGGTCAACTAGCTAGGTAGTGGAGGTGCTGGAACCAAGTCCAGGGACCTTGAATGGCCTGTTTTGAAGGGGGCAGGATCTATCATTTATGAAGTAGCCTCTAATAAACAAATGCTGCTAATTTTGTAGTTTTTAGTAGGGAGCAGCAGAAATGGAATCGGTATCCTTTTAATTTCTCATGCATTCACTCCCCTTGGTTTGATTTTTGGCGTCCTGATTTGGTTTTGGTTTTCCAGGGCACTTGATGGGGAAGAAGAGCACAGGAGAGTCACCCTATGCGTCTGAAAGGGACAGCCTGAAGCAGCAGCTGCGGGAGTACATTCGGTGGGAAGAAGCTGCCAGGAGTTTGCTGGGCCTCATGGAAGGAAAGGGGAATAGGAACCAGCAGCCACATCGACTCGAGCTCCTGGGCAACCTCCAGCCTACCTGGGATTCAGAGGACAGCAGCAACTTTCGAGACATTGGCTCAAAACGCCAAGAAAGGTAAAACAAACGTCCTCCAGAGGTAGGGTGGAGGAATCTGGGGAGAGCTGGAAGGAGGGGATGTTTACTTAGGAAAGAATAAAATTGCTTTTGATGTACATGAGTCAGGTTTTCATGACAACGCCACGATATCTGAGAGATATCAATGCAGAGAAAAGGTTGATTTTGGCTTATGGTTTTGGAGGTTCACAGTCCAAGATCTGGTAGGTCCCATTGGTTTGACCATGCGGTGAGGGTGGAGGTTGGCAACCGGGGAGGATGTGCAGAGGGAAGATCACAGGAAACCAGGAAGTGGGCTGGGGTGGGGGCATAGGCACAACTCAGCTTTTACAACCAGCTCTCTCGTGAGAGCTACCTTCCAAGGACATACCTTCTAATGCCTTCTAATGACCTAAGGCCCTGTCATGAGGCCCTCCTCCTAAATACCATGGTTGGATTCAGTTTTCACCCACTTATGACTTGGGGGACTAAGTATCTGTGTGATATCAAGAGCCATGTCCTATTCAAACCATAGCATGATGTAAGCCTTCATAGCCACTACATAGACCAACACCAACACATGTTAAGCAAATTAATACACAATTTCTATGCTATCATTTCTTTTTGACCTGACAGACTACTTTTTCTCTGAACACCTCAAGAGGGTTTTCGGTACCAACTCCAGTTTAGGAGTTTTATTAGGAATTGTGTTTATTTGCAATTGTGTGTTGGAGGAAATGTTTCAAACTGCCAATTCTTAGCAGAATTTTGTAATAACAAGACAACAAGACAGTATCGTATTTGAGTAAATCCCTATGGGTCTACAGATACATCTATTTTTTAATGAACAGTAGTGGAAGGAAGAGCATATTCATAGGTATTTTGGGAAGGAAGCATTCTTGTTTGCCACCTAATATGCAAAATCGTGCTTCTCCATATTTGTTTTAAGACTACTTTGTGGCTGGCGCTGTGGCTCAATAGGCTAATCCTCTGTCTTGCGGCACCAGCACCCCGGGTTCTAGTCCTGGTCGGGGCACCGGATTCTGTCCCGGTTGCCCCTCTTCCAGGCCAGCTCTCTGCTGTGGCCCAGGAGTGCAGTGGAGGACGGCCCAAGTGCTTGGGCCCTGCACCCCATGGGAGACCAGGAAAAGCACCTGGCTCCTGCCTTCGGATCAGTGTGGTGCACGGGCTGCGGTGGCCATTGGAGGGTGATCCAACGGCAAAGGAAGACCTTTCTCTCTGTCTCTCTCTCTCACTGTCCACTCTGCCTGTCAAAAAAAAAAAAATAAATAAAAAAGACTACATTGTTCAGGCTTCGTGTTAGTACTTCAAATCTTGGTGAATCTCTCTGAGGTCAAGTGACTTATCCTAGGTATGATTTTTACAGAGGGTAGGGGAAAATAACCTCATCAGATTGGCAGTGTTTGCATACAGAGAGAGTCAACAGGATAAAGCAGAGAACCAAATCTATAGGAAGAAAGCAAGGCAAGTGGGAATGGTGTGATGCTCACTAGCTTGTAAGAAGTTTCCGTGATGTGCATAATAAAAGTCAATCATAATTACAAATGGCCATAATAATGATGCCAGTTTCATTGAGTGTTTACAACCCTCCCTGATCTCGGCCAAGCAGTTTATGTCCATCTCTCAGTGTTTGCTCACAGCAACCACGGGAGGAGGATTCTATTACTCTCTGCATGTCAGAGAAGAGAAACCGAGATACTCAGGCTGCCTCCCACCGTCAGTGCCACGCGGAGGACGTCTTCCAGGGAATGCCCCCCCACCCCCACCCTAACCAGGAAAGCGGCAGGATGCCACAGCAGGTCCTCTTCCTCCTGGTTTCCACTACAGATCACACTGCTTTCCTAGGGAGCTTTCATGTTTCAGTGCCCTTTTGTCTGCTGAGGGATTTTCTATGCTAAAGCAAACTAAAAGCTCATGTGTTACACTCGGCATCGGAGATAAGTCTTCAGTAGCTTTTATTCAGAAAAAAAAAAATCCAGGTTAATTCAACCAATTCAGAAATAAATACTAACTTTGTCCAAGTTGCCAAGTGATTCTCTGGCCCACACCTGAGTTATAGGTGTTTCATGATCAGCTGGACTTCAGGGACACTCTGCAGGGGAGGGTGGGTTCTTCGAGCTTGTGTTGGACTTCTTAGCCCCTGCTGGGCGTGCCTTTTCTTGGTCAAGTACCCCTTGCATTTGTTGAAGAGTAACAAAGATCGTCCCCACTCAGCCCTTGAAAATAATTGTGACAAATGTTGAAAAGGATTCCCCTGCATAGCTTATTCACAAAGTACCCCTTCCAACACATCCAACGGTATCGCTCTGTCCTGCTCATCTTTGAGCCAAACAGCAATGTCCAGTGTGAGTGGCATACTCTTCTGCACATGGTTGCAAATTTTTCAAGGATTTGTTTTATTTGAAAGGCAGAGTTACAGAGAGAGAGAGAGGGAGAAAGACAGAGAAAGAGATCTTCCATCCGCTGGTTCACTCCCTAAATTGGCTGCAATGGCTGGAGCTGTGCTGATCTGAAGCCAGGAGCCAGGAGCTTCCTCTAGGTCTCCCATGTGGGTACAGAGGCCCAAGCACTTGAGCTATCTTCTGCTGCTTTGCCAGGTGCACTAGCAGAGAGCTAGATGGGAAGTGGAGCAGCAGGGACTCGAACCAGTGCCCGTATGGGATGCCAGCCTCACAGGCAGTGGCTTAACCTGCTGTACCACAGTACTGGCCTTGGGTTTTTTGAAACATTCAATTCCTTACTCAAGGATCAAAAATTTCCTACCCTATTGAGAAGCATATTCTGTAAGCCCCAACAGGAGCTGCAAAAGGATAATAGCTCCAGAAAGGCCTCAGAGTGGCAGCATTATGGGATGGATTGAGTGGGCAGCTACAGAGAGCGACTGACTAAAGACAGCACTGAACGCAAAGTGGGCAGAGTCAGGCCATCTTCCCATAACCAGGCCTTGCTTTTCTACCCTTCCTGTGCATTGTCTTTCTTCGGACAAGTTTAGAAAGCTCATCGTTTTCATTTCACCTCGAGTTAAAATAATGAGCTATCTGCAGCTTGGTACTCTTCTCTTGGATGTAGCTCCCAATGATGGGAAAAACAAATGCAACAGTTTATTCAGTCTTTGCAGACACCAAAACAGCCCATCACGCCTCCTGGCTTGGAAATTCCACCTCCAAGTGTGCCCTTCTGAAAACTGACATCATTCAAAAAGACGGAGTGCCGAGAGAATAATTCTGTTAGAAAGCCATCTATCTCCCAGTGTTGGGGAGAAGCTCAATAATTCAGCCAAGCAGCCCCAGAATTAGCAGCAGGCATTCTCAGAGGCTGCAAGACTTTTCTTCAAATTAAAAACTATGCCCATATGCTCTCTGCTCCCATTTTCATAATGAAACATCAAGTCCTGTTGCCAGCTCTCCCGGAGCTATCGTTAAGAACTCTGAGCATGTTTGGATGACAAAGACACTTATTTAATTCAGAGAGATTCGTCTAAGTGCGCACTGCCTCTAGGCTCCTGGACTTCATTAGCAAGGACGGTCAGTGCTTTTCAAGGGGACCCTTAGTCTTTTTTTTCTATGCCCTTCCCACCAAGTTTTCAATACTATCCTGAAATGAGTAGACCTACGGCTCCCTGATTTCTGTAATAAAGGGCTGTGCCTAGCCCACGGTCCTGGACAAGGCTGTGGGTCACTCTGAGTTTCAGTGGCGTATCCGCTGGCCTCTGGGGCCCCTTAGGGACATGGGTCCCACGCACTGTCGGTTGCAGTGTTGGGTTTTTCCTTTCATTGAATGCACATGAAGAGAGGCAGTGGAGATGGGGGCACAGAGGTGGCTGTGGACAGGAAGTAGATGCGTAAGTCTTGTCCTGCCTTTCAAAGCAATGCTCTCGCTGTCCCATCAAATCCGTGCAGAGAACAGAAAGGCTTCGTTTCTTAATATTTGAAATGCTCCAAAGGGAGCTCCAAACATAGGGAAAGCAGCATGGAGTTCGTAATGCCGATGTCGATGATGATGACGGCAGTTTCTGCCGGTGTCTATCTTGGAATAGCTCCTCTCCCCCTCCCACGGACCCGTCTGCCTCCAGGGCCCTGGCATGCCTCGGTCTGTGACTCTCCTTCCTGGCGGCCTCACTTCCATCCCCCTGAGCCAAAGCTCCCATGATTAGTATTCTGAGCCGCTGGGACAACGTCTCTGGATTCTCTCCCCCTCACCCCCTTCACTGCCGGCCTTTTTTAAGACCCGTGACATACAGCACGGTGCACAGCGGTGTCTTCAGGCTGGTGGGGGCCCCTAGCTCTGGGAGGAAAGCAAAGCTAATTGGCATGTGTGGGAATCGAACCCCCAGGCCCTGGGCTCATTAGCACCTGGTCGAAACAGTGGCGCTGAGAGCAGGTTATCACCCAGCTGCGGATAGCAGGAGCTCTGTTATTAGAAACAAATGACTGCTCTGGACCGTGGCGAATCTGAGCTGAGAGTCGGGGAAGAGGAATAAAGCTCTGGTCTGGGTGAAAAGTGCTTTCTGCCCTCTGCAGGCAAACGTTGCTAGATGGGAACCAAGAAGCATTTTTAAATAACAACTACTCATTCCTTTTCGGTCTTAGTTCATTGGAGCAGAAGCCACAACAAATAAACCACAATAAATTTAGACCTGGCAGGAGCCCAGATCCTCTTCCCAAGTCGCCCGTACTACCACCATTCACGGTCATAGGTTTTGGATGTGTCATTGTGGGATTCATGAACCAGCCCGCAGTTGTGTAACCAGACGTTGCCAAAGAAAGCAGAGTGAGAATTGCAATTCCACACTCCCGGCATCCCCTGACTTGCCTGTTACTCTACAAATAAGTTCCCAGGGATCGTACGTTTCATTTCCAGCACTGGCTCCAACGTACCCGAGTAATCATATCAGGGTGCATATTAATCTGATGCCACAGAGACCCTCCCCCACCAATGCAGTAACTCTAAAAAGAAAAGAGGGGGTTAGGTTTGCTTTTGGAGAACAGCCATGGTTTTCAGTCCAACACTAAGTGTGCAGAACCACCTGGAGGCTTGTAAAACACTGCTGGACTCCACCCCCTGGTGTCCCACTCAGCAGGTATGGGGTTGACCCAAGCATCTGCCTAACAAGCTCCCAAGTGGTGCTTCCAGTTAGGAACGGATCTACTTCAAGTACTGGACTGCAGCATCACCAAGAACATTTGCTTAACTCTTTCTCGTGTCTTTTCAAGCTGGTAGGATCTCCCTGGGAAGGAAGGAGCCCCCGGCCGAATGGACAATGGCAGCCTCTTTCAAAGGAGCAAAACCAAACCCTTCAGACACTGCGGTCTGCAAGCATCAGTGCCACGGGACCACCCACGAGATCTCCTTTGTGCAAAACACTTACCTGTTCTTGTGTCTTTCAACCTCGACCACATTCATGATTTTCCAGCAGCATCATCCGGTTTGAGCTTGTTTGCCGTGAACGATTGTCCAGAAAGAGTCTTCCAATGAATGCTTTTTACATCTAAGCTGTTTGTGGATTCGATTCAAGGCCCTGGTCTGCTCCTGTTCACAATAAAAGCTTCAACACGTTGTCCAAAGGGTGGATTGTTCTCTTATTTCAGTCCCAAGTGAGAGGATAGCGTGGCAGAGATTAGCAAGCGTCTTGGCGATGTGTTCGCCTGCTCGCTAAGACAGGCTGAGTTTTTAGCTCTGAAGGCCCCTTCGTGATCCCTTAGAGTGATTTATATCTTTTCTAGAGGCTACTGGTAGGAGCTCATAGACACTCAGTCTACTGCTGGACAGCATGTTAGTCGGGGTTCTACGGAGAGACAGGACTGAAAGGGTGTGTATCCTGACCTGTGGAGGAGCATTCATTAGAGGAATCGGCTCACCTGCCTACAGTAGCTGAGCCATCCCACGGCAGGTTCTCTGCAGGCTGGAGACTCTGGGGTGCCCGGAGCAAGCTCAGCCCAAGTGCAAAGCCTCCAGCCTCCAGCCAGGGAAGCTGAGGGTGGCACTCTCGGTTGGAGGCTGAAAGGCTAGGTGCCAGCAAGAAGCGACAGACGGCCAATGCGGAAGTCGAGTAAGTCCCAGCTCTCAGAGCACGAGGCCAATTCACCTGCTTGTTCAGTCTCTACAGAATCCCAGCCAAAGGATAGTGTCACTCTCACCTCACTGAGGACAGGGCGTTCCTGTCTGGTCCACTCAGACTCACAGGTGTTCCTTAGTGGAGTCAAGTTCACAACTAAAAGTAACCATCATGGACAGGCTGGGTTGCAAATGGAGGCTGGCCCTATCCGTCACTCACTGATTTCCTTATCTTCAGCCCTTAGCGTGATGTTGCACTATTTTGCTGATGTTATTTGCATATCCCTCATGATAGTTCTATAAACTGAGAATTGACACTCCCATCTAATAGATGAGAAGACAGAGGACAAGAAAGGCCAGGTGACTTGCCGGAGGTCACATAGTAGATGGGGCTGGAGTCCAAAGAGCCACGGTCACCAGGTTTTCTGCAACATTTCCATTTAAAAATCTCTCTTCCAGTACACTTAAGCCTAGCAGTAGCACCACGTCTTCACAAGGAGAAGTAGAAGTAGCTCTCTATGCCAAATTTAGTCAACTCCAAGGAAAAAGACAAGACGACCCAGAGAGCATCTTCCATTTTCAGAGAGCGTGGCCTGGCGGATCGTTGACACTCACCAGTTCCATTTTTATCGCGATGTTAGCACATTAACAGATTTTGAAGCTTCTTGCCATATGCTTAGATTTTCTTCACTTAAGGAAACCACATTTGAAACCTTTAAAGAACTTTATCCTGCTCTTGTCTTGATTGTCAAAGAACCGCAAAAGAGGTGCTGTGTTCTTGCTAATTTCTTCTAAAGGCAAGCCAGAAACTGGCTCAAGGCTAAACATGCAACTTCAATGCCCAAAGCCGTATCTCTGATGGGGTTGATGAGAGGGTGACCCTTAGGTACTCTGCAGGGTCCACATCTCTCCCACTGGCTGGGCGACCATCTGCACCCACCATGCATACCACCCTTGACAGCCTCTTCCACCTGGGGCTCACTCCTAGAGCAGAGTCCAGAGTGAGTGTGTCTGATCGGCAGAACCCAGATCACATGCCTGTCGCCAGGTGTAAGAAATGGGAAATGTGGCTGTTAGGATTCCATTGGGGAACATGGACCTAAAATCAGGGATCCCTATTAAAAAAAAAAAAAAAGAAGAAGAAGAAGAAGAAGAAGGTGTTCAAAAGAAACGGTCAACCACACACAACAGGTTTCGCCCCTCCCCGGTTCCCCCTTTGATACCCATCCATTCCTACTCTAGGGAACATTTGGCACCATGCATCTGGGATTTGGCAAAGCTTGGTGGCGTCTGCACGGCACACAGAATGGCGAGAGGAGATGATTGCTTTCAAGAGGTGATAACACGCAGAGCTGCGGGCAGCAGAACAGGATAATAAGGAGGAAGAATCCAAAAGGGAAGGAAGCGGTCACAGCTTTCCCATTCGTGCTTTTTAAAACAGTCCTCTTTGTTGTCGCTGTCAGTGCGGCAGGGCGGCTCGCTCTGGGTCATCTGGCAGTCTGCCATGATCAGAGGTTCAACAACCCACTAAACGGGCATTTCAAGCAGTGTGGAACAATTTCTAGCCTCAGAAGGCCCACCTTTGGGTTCCTACTGGAGGTGTTTGGTCATCGTGGAGCATTTTACCCAGCTGAGATGCGTGGGGCGTCCTCTGAGCAGGATGTGGGAATCGCGTTGTTTTCTCCCTCAGCCACAGGCTGCTCTCCACAGACAAAGCGAAAGGACTCTTCAAAGGATGCCCACACGGCGCGCTACTGCCGCTCCCCAGGCAGAGGAACGGTGTGAGCCCCTCGCAAGCCTCCCTGGGCTTTGCGCCTTCCAGCTGGTCACCGTAAGCGATCGGGCTGGGCGCTGGGCTCTGGTGGTTAAGATGCGTCCCCTGTGGGAGAGTCTGGGCTCAGGTCCCTGCTCCGCTCCCACTTCCAGCCTCTGCTGTGCACGCCTGTGAGGCAGCCATGATGGCTCAGCACTTGGGTGCCCGCTACCCACACAGGAGACCTGGGTTGAGCCCCCACCTCCTGATTTGACCAGTTCTGGCCCTTGTGGGCATTTCGGAGGTGAATCAGTGGCTGGGAGGGTGCATTCTCTCAAATAAATCTAAACCCTTCTAAAAGATGAGACCCAGAAAAAACACGGACACAAGTATTTCAGCCGGGTCCTTTCCTCTCTACTTGGTTCATACACGCTGTGTAGCACAGACCCAGTGGCCCACACACGCTGTATACCGCAACCTGAACGGCTCACACATGCTACATAGCACACACTCTGAACAGCTCATACAGGCTCTTTAGCATGCAGAACTGAACGGCTCATACACACTGTACAGCATACAGCAGAATGGCTCATGCGTGCTGCACAACACGCAGTCTCATGGCTCATACATGCTGTTTGATGTAAGTCTGAATGGCTCATGCATGCTATATAACACAGTCTGAACGGCTCACAGGTGCTGTATGACACGCAGTCTGAACGGCTCATAGATGCTATATAACACGTAGTATGAACAGCTCATACATGCAAAATGAATGGCTCTCACATGCTGTATAACATGTGGACTGAATGGCTCATAGATGCTGTATAACACATAGACTGAGGGGCCAGTGCTATGGAGTAGCAGGTAAAGCCACTGCCTGCAGTGCCGGGATCCCATATGGGCGCTGGTTCAAGTCCCGGCTGCTCCCAGCTCTCTGCTGTGGCCTGGGAAAGCAGTAGAAGATGGCCCGAGTCCTTGGACCCCTGCACCCATGTGGGAGACCTGGAGGAAGCTCCTGCCTCATGGATTCAGATTGGCACAGCTCCACCTGTTGCGGCCAACTGAGAAGTGAACTAGTGGATGGAAGACCTCTCTCTCTCTCCCTCTCCTTCTCTCTGTGTAACTCGTTCAAGTAAATAAATAAATCTCTAAAAAAAAAAAGATCCTCTTTGCCTGCTAACTTATTAGCTGTAATCATTTTAGTTTATTATTTCCAAATAAGATATTTTCCCTACTGACAACCCAGAGGCCTCTTGTTTGGGAATACAAGGCACTTGGCTATCAGTTGTATCTATATTGATCAGAGACTATATTGATTAGAGATTATATTCAGATACATGTGGCAAAACCAAACTACACAACTACCATGGCATAAAGCAGATGGGAGTTTAACTTTCTGTCGTATTATTAGAAGTCTAGAGGCTGGCAGTGTCTCCAAGGATTCAGAATCATCTTTGTGAATTTCTTAAGCTTCTTTCTGTGATCAGTCACAAAATGGCTGCTGTGGCTCCTGCCAGTGCACACCAAGTTTATTCAGGAAAGACAAAGGGAAACAGGAAACGGTGGGGTCTATATCATGAAAGCAAAGCTTACTCAGAAATTCTTAGCCTTTGTGCTTTGCTCAGAGCCATATCCCATGACCACTTTGAGTAGCGGGAGAAGCTGAGAAACGTCAGTTATCAGCTAGAAATGTCGATACCTCCTCCCAGTAAAACAAAACAGCAAACAGGTTTCTCTTAATAAGAAAGAAAAGGATGGAAGTTGGGTCGGCAACCAAGAGTTTGCACACCAGCTGTTGCCAGAGTGCCTGCTCCCTGGTGAGTCCAGAGCCAGACGTGAGGGCAGGTACAGAGGAGAGGTCTCCACGTCTAATTGGAGACTGCTCCGCCCCGTGTCGCGCTCCGAACATTCACAGACGCTTCTTCAGGGCGCACCTGCCTTCCCCCTAAGAAACAACGCGCTTTGATGGAGGTCGTGTGCGGCGGATCGCGCGTCATCTTTAATTAAGCCCGAGATGCGATCATTTCCCAGCACCCACATGCACAGAAAACCCACCTGCTGCTGTGTCACAAGTGTCCTTATGCATGGATGCAAGTGTCCTGACGTAATTGTGAGGGGTACATGTGTCCGCACACATGTCTGTGATGCATGTGTTGACTTTCATGTATGTGTGAGCTATGTGTGTCCTTGCACACGGGTGTGCTTTGTATATGCTTTCACATATTGTGAGATGTGTGTGTTCATGTGATGTGTGTGGGATGCATGCTTTCATGTGCATGTGGGAGGTACATGTGTCCACACACGCATGTGGGATGCGTGTTCACACACATGTGCGTGCATGCAAGCACCCATGTGTGGGATATGTGTGTTCGTGCACCTGTGTGTGTGGAGGTACATTTCTAATTCTAATTACAGGAACAAGAGAGCTTGGCCACGGGACCCAGGTAAGCAGTGGGGACTCCACAGACAGGAATCCGTAATGCTGGTTTTCCCCTGTGACTGAACTCAATGACCTCACTAGTCAGTGCGGAATGAGTGACTCCACATGACCGTACAGGAATAAGCATCATACCAGCGAAGCTGCCTCTGGCTGTTAGGAAGAGAAAATCCTCAAAGTGGCATACAAAGTAAACAAGACCTGTTAGCTCATTTACAAGGACTTCAGAGAGAGGAAGGAGCTCAGGTTGTTTAGTTCACTCCACTCTGACTCAGAGGTGCTCTGTAAACCCACGCAGCCCCCAGCATTTCAGATTTGCCTGGGGCTGACTTCTCTCACAGTCACAAGATGGCTGCTAGGCTCCAGGTGTCACATCAGGGCTCAGTGACACTCTGAGGAAGCACCTTTTTAGGTTTGACGTTATGACTCACAATAAATCCCTTCCCAGAGATCTCTCACTCCCTGGCACCTCAGTGGCCTGCTGGGTTACACTTCCCGAAACCCATTGCTAATGCTCCCTATCAGACCACTGGATTGGCCAGAGAGTCAGGTGGGAGGAGGGGCGAGTGCCTGGACAAAGGCAAGACCCTCAGCCAGGAAGGAGGCGGACACCGAGCTAGGCTGGGCTTCCTTTCTCGTCGCCTTACATGGTCTTGGTTCTCGCGAGAGCAGTTACAGAAAGGAGTCACTGATGTTAAGGGCAAACACTCTAAGTCCTCCTCCTCCTCCCTCAGTGCTCCCCGTCACGTCTCTTTCGTGGTTTCAGACCACGCATTTTAACAGCGAGAAAAGCCCACTTCCCTGGCGCACAGCACAGCACAGCACAGACGCCGCGGTGACGGGGACCAGGCGGGTCCTCGCCTTTGTCTGGGCTGACCTCATCTCTCACTCCTTCTCCTCGCCTGGCAAGACGGGTGGCCACTCCTGTGACAACACAACCGCGGCTCCCACTCCGCCGCTGAAATACACGGAAAGGAAAAGAACCAGAGGGTCGGCAGGCGGCTGCCCCGGATGCCCCAGCTGGGACAGACCACGCGGACTGTGGAACTAGAGTTAACAGAGCAAAGACAAGAAAACGCGCCAGCCCGTGCAGGGAGCGCCTTCCTCCCTGACTAGCTCTGGGGAGAACAGAAAGGGGAGAAGTGTGGGAAGCCAGCCGGGAGCTGCTTGCAGACGTGTTGTTTGCCTGGGGCAGCTTCTTAAAAATGGCAATCACAGGACGTTCAAAATCAAGAGATTTCACAGAAAAATCCAGGATGCAAGCTTTTGCAAAATCAAGAAGATTCGCTACCGGGTCTGCTCTGCCCAAAATCCGTCCGTGCTAGTGTTTCCCACTGGGATGAAGCACACATCCTCCGCTTTGCCACAGTCTCCACCACACCCTAGTCTTCACCCCTGCCTGCCCATTCTCAGCACTGGAATTTATGGTCCTATTTAAGATTACGCAGGCCCAGTATGGGGACAGCTCCACAGTTCGCTCCAGAATAGTTTTTAACCCCCAGTTCGTGCTGGGCCTCCTCTAGTTGTGGTGCGATGTTTTCAGGGGGATTTTCCTGGTAGCATTTGCTGCCTGCATTCATCCTGAAGACTGGGTGATTTGCAGGCTGACCCCTGGACTAAGGGAGGAAGTTAGGTAAGGAAGAGGCGAGAGCTGAGCCGTGCCAGTGGTGAGCATCTCTCAGTGGACGAACAGCCTGGATTGGACTGGCTGTGGCCAGAGTTTCACTGGCTGCGAGCTGTGGCTCCCTCTTGAAACAAACCAGCAAGTGGGCCGTCTGTGGGGTCTGTGGGGCCGGGACCCCAGCCTGGCCTCCCTCTGCTCTGCGTCACCTCCCTTGGGGGTGCTGTTTGTGAGATGCTGGAAGGCACGGTTCTCATCCTTTAGGGATTGTAACTTCACAAACAGAAGTTTTCATGATGACACTGAACTTGCACCAAGTCTACTAGGAGCCCAACATGATTTTGACGGGCAGAAAACTTAAAGCAGGGTCCCAAAGAGAGGCCCTCTTTGTCGAGTTTTCAATCTCGTTAAACGTCAGGGTCCTACCCTGGCTCTGGTGGACGCTGGGTGCTGGAGGGGTCCTCCCATCTCCCCTTGTCAGGAGCTGCTGGTTTCACTCGCTTCCTCTCCTGCATGGCATGGGACTGACGTCCTCATCTGGGGTCAGCCAAAAGCAAAGCATGCAATCCTCGCCAGCTACCACATAGGCTAGAAGCCATGTGTCTCTTTATTATGTATTCATTTTAAAGATTTATTTAAGTGAAAGGCAGGGAGAGGGAGAGGGAGGGAGAGGGAGAGAGAGGGAGGGAGAGGGAGATGGGAAGGGAGAGAGAGAGAGATCTTCCATCTGCTGCTTCACTCCCCAGATGGCTGCCATGGCTGGAGCTGGATCAGGCCAACACTGGGAGTCAGGAGCTTTTCCTGGGTCTCCCAGGGGAGTGGTAGGGGCCTAAATGCTTGAACCATTTTCTGCTTCTTTCCCTGGGCAGATTAACAGGGGGATGGATTGGAAGTGGAGCAACCAGGACCTGAACTGGCACCCATATGGGATGCTGGCATCACAGGCAGCAGCTTAACCCGCTGTGACACAACACCAACCTCCCATGTGCCACTTGAAGTGTAAAGGACACTTGTTGGAGGCAGAGCAACAAGAAGATTCTAACCAAGGTCCTGATGCGCTGTCAGGGTAAAAACGAGCACTGCCAATTCCAAGAGGGTGGAATACAGAGGGAGCTTGGTGCTCTAGTCTAGGGGAGGGTGGTTAAACCGAAGTGGAGAGAGTGCAGTCTGGGGGAAGAGTTAGGGAGAAAACCGCAGAGGAAACTCCATGCAAATTAGAGGGACACTGTGGACCTACGTGGAGGGTGTGGATGGTCATGACTCAGGACCCCAGCAGCTGAGAGCCTCAGCACCAGGTTTTTTTTTTTTTTTTTTTTTTTTTAATTTATTTGACAGAGTTAAACAGAGAGAGAGAGAGAGAGAAAGGTCTTCCTTCCATTGGTTCACCCCCCAAATGGCCACCATGGCCGGCGCTGTGCTTCCTCCTAGTGTCCCATGCAGGTGCAGGGCCCAAGTACTTGAGCCATCTTCCACTGCCTTCCTGGGCCACAGCAGAGAGCTGGACTGGAAGAGGAGCAACCGGGACTAGAACCCAGCGCCCATATGGGATGCTGGTGCCACAGGTGGAGGATTAACCAAGTGAGCCACGATGCTGGCACCTCGGCACCAGTTTTGGAGAGTGAGGTGAGACCAGATTGCAGCAGCCCAAGCCACTGGCAATAAAGCTGCAGGAAGAGCCTGTACCTGCCAATCTAGATGGGAAAAAATGGGGACACGTTTCTTTGTCCCCGACCACCCTGCCCTGCTGTCCTGTAACGAGCTGATAGAGGGCGGCTGCCACTGGGACGTACGTAACAGCTGTGCCTGCTTGTGTCCGCATGGCCAGCATCAGCTGAGAGGCGACAGCCACGTCTGGCTGGCAGAAATGACAGGGGTTTGGGTGCTCGGGATCATAGGAGCCTGTGTGTTGGGACTGTGAAAACACTCTGGCTGCATGGGAGGGCGGAGGGTGTGGCTGGGTCCTTGGGCAGTCACTGTGGGTGGCTGCACACACTTGGGGCTCCCTGATGCCCTGGTGACCACATGCTAGGCCATAAAGCGAGTGTCAGCAAATTCAAAAAAAATCGAAATCATACCATACATCTTCTCGACTACAATGGAATGAAGCTGGAAATCAACAACTCAAGAATCTCTAGAACATATGCAAACACATGGAGACTGAAAAATATGCTCCTGAATGAAGAGTGGGTCATTGAAGAAATCAAAAGAGAAATAAAAAACTTATTGGAAATGAATGAAGATGACATACAACATATCATAACTTATGGGATACAGCAAAAGCAGTGTTAATAGGAAAGCTTATAGCAATTGGTGCCTAGATCAAGAAATTATAAAGGCATCAAATAAATGAGCTATCAGTGTTTCTCAAGGACCTAGAAAAACAACAGCAAACCAAGCCCAAAACTAGTAGGAGAAAAAAAAGTAATAAAAATTAGAGAAGAAATAAACAAATTTGAAACAAAATAAAAGATCAGTGAAATGAAGATCTGGTTTTTTGAAAAAAATAAACAAAATTGACGCACTATTGGCCCAACTAACAAAAAAAAAAAAAAAAGGAAGGAGAAAACTCAAATAAGATTAGAGATGAAAATGGAAATATAACAACAGATACCACAGAAATAAAAAGAATCATCAGAAATTACTACAAAAAGCTGTATGCCAACAAATCGGGAAACCTAGAAGAAATGGATAGATTCCTGGACACATACAACTTACCTAAATTGAGCCATGAAGACACAGAAAATCTAAACAGACCAATAACCAAGATGGAAATTGAATCAGTAATAAAGACCATCCCAATAAAGAAAGCCCAGGACCAGATGGCTTATTCTCAAGCTATTCAAAATAATTGAAAGGGAAGGGATCCTCCCCAAACTCCTTCTATGAAGCCAGCATCACCTTAATTCCTAAACCTGAAAAAGAGACAACAGAGAATTTCCTGATGAACACAGACACAAAAATCCTCAAAAAAAATACTATCCAATCAAATCCAACAACTTAACAGAAAGATCATTCACCTGGACCAAGTGGGATTTATTCCTGGTATGTAGGGTTGGTTCAATATTTGCAGATCAATCAATGTGATAAATCACGTTAACAAACTTAAGTACAAAAACCATATGTTATCTCAGTAGATGCAGAGAGAGCATTTGATAAAATGCAACATCCTTTCATGATGAAAACCTTGAGCAAACTGGGTGTAGAAGGAACAATCAAGGCAACTTATAACAAATCCATGGCCAGCATCCCTTGAAGGGAAAATGTTGGAGCATTCCCACTAAGATCCAGAACCAGGCAAGGATCCCCACTCTCACAATTGCTGTTCAACACAGTCCTTGAAGTTTTAGCTAGAGTCATTAGTCAAGAAAAAGAAATCAAAAGGATACAAATTGGGAAAGAGGAAGTCAAACTATCCCTATTTGCAGACGGCATGATTCTATATATAGGGGATCCAAAAGACTCCACTAAGAGACTATTGAAACTCAGAAGAGTTTGGTAAAGTGGCAGTATATAAAATCAATACACAAAAATCAATAGTCGGGGCTGGCACTGTGGCATAGCAGGTAAAGCCACCACCTGCAGTACCAGCATCCCATATGGGCAACTGTTTCAAGTCCTGGCTGCTCTACTTCCAATCCAACTCTCTGCTATGACCTGGGAAAGCAGTGGAAGATGGCCCAAGTCCTTGGTCCCCTGCACCCACATGGGAGGCCAGGAAGAAGCTCCTAGCACCTGGCTTCTGATCATCACAGCTCCAGCTGTTGTGGCCAATTGGGGAGTGAGCCAGCGGATGGAAGACCAACCTCCCTGCCTCCCTCTCTCCCTCTCCCTCTCCCTCCCTCTCTCTTTCTTTTTCTACCCCTCCTTTGCTCTGTGTGTGACTTTGACTTTCAAATAAATAAATAAATAAATCTTTTCAAAAACCGAAAGCCTTTGTATACATAGACAGTGCCATGGCTAAGAACTGCTAAGATCAATCCCATTCACAATAGCTACAAAAAAATCAAATATCTTGGAATAAATTTAACCAAGTATGTCGAAGTTCTCTACAATTAGAACTCCAAAACATTAGAGAAAGAAATAGAAGACAACACCAGAAAATGGAAAAATCTTCCATGTTCATGAATTGGAAGAATCAATATCATCAAAATGTCCACACTACTGAAAGCAATTTACAGATTCAATGTGATACCAACCAAAATACCAATGACATTCTCAGATATAGAAAAAATGATGCTGAAATTCATATGGAAACACAGGAGACCCTGAATAGCCAAAGCAATTTTATACAATAAAAACGAAGCCAGAGGCATCACAATACCAGATTTCAAGGCCTACTATAAGGCAGTTTTAATCAAAACAGCCTGATAGTGGTACAAAAACAGATGGATAGACCAATGGAAAAGAATAGAAATGCCAAAAATCAACCCACACATCTACAACCAACTTATCTTTGACAAAGGAGCTAAAATCTATCCCTGGAGCAAAGATGCTCTCTTCAACAAATGGTGCTGGGAAAACTGGATCTCCATGTGCTGCAGTATGAAGCAAGATACCTACCTTACACCTTACACAAAAATTCACTGATAATGGATCAAAGACCTAAATATATGACCCAATACTATCAAATTATTAGAGAACATTGGGGAAACCCTGCAAGACATTGACACAAGCAAAGGGTTCTTGGAAAAGACCTCAGAGGCACAAGCAATCAGAGTCAAAATTCATCCAATTGAGAAGATTCTACATTGCAAAAGAAACACTCAGTAAAATGAAGAGGCAACTGATAGAATGGGAGAAATTATTTGTAAACTATGCAATCGATAAAGGGTTAATAGGCACAATATGTAGGAGCTCAAGAAACTCAACAACAAAACAACCAACCCAGTTAAGAAATGGGCAAAGGACTTAAACTGACATTTTTCAAAAGAGGAAATCCAAATGGCCAACAGACACATGAAAAAATGCTCAGGATCACTAGCTGTCAGGGAAATGCAAATCAAAACCACAATGAGGTTTCACCTCACCCCTGTTAGAATGGCCTTCATACAGAAATCAACAAACAACAAATGCTGGCAAGGATGTGGAAAAAAGGTCCCATAATCCACTGTTGGTGGGAATGCAAACTGGTACAGCCACTGTGGAAGATAGTATGGAGATATCTCAGAAATTTAAATATAGACCTACCATACTATCCAGCCATCCCACTCCTGGGAATTTACCCAAGGGAAATGCAATCAGCATATGAAAGAGTTATCTGTACCCCCATGTTTATTGCAGCTCAATTCACAATAGCTAAGATACAGAATCAACCCCAATGTCCAGCAATTGAAAACTAGATAAAGAAATTTTGGATTGGGGCCGGCGCTGGCATTGTGGTGCAGTAGGTTAATCCTCTGCCTATGGTGCCAGCATCCCATATGGGTGCCAGTTGTAGTCCTGGCTGCTCCTCTTGCCATCCAGTTCTATGCTATGGCCTGGGAAAGCAGTGGAAGATGACCCAAGTCATTGGGCCGCTGCACCCGTGTGGGAGACAAGAAGCACCTGGCTCCTGGCATTGGATGTGCGCAGCTCCGGCCATTGCAGCCATTTGGGGAGTGAAAGAGCAGATGGAAGACCTTTCTCTGTCTCTCTGTCTAACTGTCTGTAACTCTACCTCTCAAATAAATAAATAAAATCTTAAAAAAAAAGAAATTTTGGATTATGTACACTATGGAATATTGCACAGTGGTAAAAAAATGAAATCCTGTCATTTGCAACAAAAATGGATGAATCTGGAAGACATCATACTTAGTGAAATAAGTCAGTCCCAAAAGGACAAATACCATATGTTCTCCCTAATCTGTGATAACTAGTAGAGCACCTAAAAGGTAATCTATAGAAGAATCAAGATACAATGACTTCGAACAACCTTTGTCTCAACTGTTGAGGAACAGGTGTTTTTTTTTATACTATTTTTTGGACTTTTTACTTAGGGTAGAGTTAATTACTTGTGTGTAAAGTTAATTGAGAATGGATCTTATTAAAAAAAAAACAAGAATGGGAATAGGAGAGGGAGAAGGAAGAAGGGTGGGATGTTCCTAAGGTTGTGTTTATGAAATGCCTGAAGTCTGTATTCCTTAAATAAAAGGCTTCACGGAAAAAACCAGCCCTGCCTCCCTCCCTGCCAGCCCTTTGGGGCAATCACATGATTTCCAGAGTGTAACCAAAAAAGGAGCTGGTTACGTGGTTGATGAGGTAGTGTATTGATTTAGTTCCTTGTAGTACTCCGAAACAGAAGGCAGACCCCCAAAACACCCTGCATTCACGGGCAAGCCCCAGCCTTAGATCTTAGGTTCCGCTGCTTGTGCTTCTCAGCGAATCCCAGAGGAACATCATCATCCCAAGTCTCCTCCTAAGGGATGCTGAGATGCTCCACCACTCTGCCACAGCCCAGAAAACCACCCCGGGTGCCCCCAGCTGCCTTCCACCCCATTCTCCACCGGCCTGACATCTACAGGAGAGCACCATCCCTATGCTTAAAGCCAACGCAACCTCCCTTGAACCAGACCAGACGGTCCACTGCCCTGCCTGTCCGGATTCCACTCCTCGACTCACACACGAGTCTCCAGTCTCACTGGACTTCCTTCCGTTCCGTGGTGTCGCCACGCTCTTTGCTGCCACACACCACTCACGTCTTGACTTAAAGATAACTTCCCTGGAGAAGCCTCCTCTTTTACATGCCGTTGAATGAAACCACCCAGAGAGGTCTCATATACCTAGCCCTGTTTCTCTCAGTGGCCACATTTTTTGCAAGATTAGACCATAACACCACAACCGAGACATAGAGAGTGGTATAAGATACTGGCTTTACTCAATGTCTCCTGCTAGACTTGGCCTTGTGTGTATTAAGTTCTTTTGTCATCTTTGTGGGTTTGTGTCCCCACCACCACTGTCAAGATACTGAAGAGTTTCAATGCCTCAGGGTCCCTGGGGTGGCCCCTTTGGAACCACACGCATCTTGTACTTCTCCACCATCCCCTACCGCACTTCTCCACCATCCCCTACCGCAGGCAGCCACTGACCTGTCCTTGGTTTCTAGAGCATGTCATTCCCAGAACATTACCTAAAGGGAGTCATACAGAATGCACACCTTTTGGTACTGGCTTTCTTTCACCCAACACATTTCTCTGGAAATTCATTCAAATTTCCATCAACAGCTGGTTCTCTTTACAGCTGAGCAGTCTTCTGTGGTTTGTATGTACTATGGTTTCTTAAACCATTCACCTGTTACTGGGTATCTGAGCTGATCCCATTCTGGGCTATTATAAATTAATAAGCTAAGAACATTCAAGGTTTTTGTGCGAACATCTCTTTCCAGCTTTCATTTTGCTGGAATACATGCTGCAGAGTGTGACTGCTGGGTTGTATGATGATTGCATATTTAGTTTCGTTTTAAAGAACCTGTACACTGCTTTGCAGAGTGACTGTATTTCACCTTCACACTTGCACCGTAAAGGTATCTGGTTTCTCTATGTCTCTGGCTGCTTTTGATGCTGTCATTATTCTTTATGTTAGCCATCTCGAAGCAACACAAGACCAATACCTACAAATTAATCACATTCCTGTGTACTAAGAACACAAAGTCTCTGAAATTTAAGATACAGTATCACTCTGAAGATGAAGGAGTTAGGTTGTTGCTGATACTTTTTCCTAAAAGTTCACAGCTCTGCAATTTACATTAAGCCTACAATTGATTTTGAGTTAATTCTTGTACAAGGAGTGAGGCTAAAGTTGAGGTTCATTTTATGGCCCATTTCACCACCACCACTTATTAAAAAGGCGATCCTATCTCCATTGATTTGCTTTTGCATCAAACACCAGTGAGCATAATTGCGTGGGTCTACTTCCAGATTATCTGTTCTATGGGGTTTATCTTTGTATTATTCCTGCATCTATATCACACTTTAAAAAAAAGATTTATTTGAAAGAGTTACAGAGAGGCAGAGTGAGCGAGCGAGTGAGCGAGAGATCTTCCATTCACTGGGGTTTACTCCCCAAATTGTCACAATGGCCAGAACTGGGCCGATCCAAAACCAGGAGCCAGGTGCAGAGGTCCAAGGTCTTGAGCCATCTTCTATTGCTTTCCCAGGCCATAGCAGAGAGCTGGATCGGAAGTGCAGCAGCTGGGACTAGAATCTGCACCCATATGAGATGCCGGCACTGCAGGCGGTAGCTTTACCCATTACGCCACAGTCCCAGCCCCTACACTGCACCAGCTTGATTACTGTGCCTTTAGAGTCAGCCTTAGTATCCAGTAGAGCAAGTCCTCCCACTTTATTTTACTTGTCAGGTTAGCCTTAGCTATTTTAGAGCTTGTGCTTTTTCATATACATTTAGAATATGCTTATATGGAAAGTGTTGTTGAGATTTTTCAATTATTTATTCAAGAGGCAGAGAGAGAGAGGAGAATGAATGAGTGAATGTTCCCTGCCGGAAACAATATCTGTCCTAAGGAGCAGGTGTATGAATACAGTGAATTCTTAACATCTCTCCCTGCACTTGGGAACTAACTGGAGGGTGACCATAGCAGCCACTGAGCTGCAAAGTGTTTCTCCATCAGATCTCTCAAGCATCTAAAATACCACCATCAAAGAGGTATGCGTTCTGATTGCTCGTCGCAGCCCCTGGCCCCCGGGAAATTTACTCTTAAAGTGTAAATATTTCTGGATGGGTGAGATAGTAAAATGCTTCCATCATTAATATGTTGGTATTGATGCCAAGTACTTGAGAGTAAATTGAGTGGAAACTCTATAGCATGTAATGTTCAATGAGGTAGGACTAAACTCAGTACCCATTTGCTGTGGTTTAAGGTGCCAGGAAGGGGACACCTTGTCTCAAATATTTTTTTCCTAGGTAGGCATCTGAAATTCTACCTTTAGTAGAATTTCTAAAAATTGAGTAGATTTGATTTTAAAAACTTCCCTATGTTTTTCATTCTATAAAAAATGCAAATATTTTCTAATGAGAGATTTGAGTGTAAATCAATAATACCTTGAGTACATTCACTTAGAACCAATTCTTTTCTAGCTAGAATCACGGAGCAACATGAAAACCTAATTTTCCTGGGCCTCCTGATTTCTCGTAGGGTGGCTTTAACGACCTAAGTTGGGTTGACCTTGTCTTGGTGGGAATCCAAGCAGATTCATCCCGGGGTGAGCGTGATGTCTAGGAACTTGAGGGAACACAGAGGGGAAGGTTATTACCCAGCTGGGAAAGGCCTTTGTCCTTGCTGGTAATCCTGACAGGTAATCCTGACTCCCTTAGAAACTTCTCAGGCACCCTCAGCAAGTGAAATTCTCAAAACAACCATCAGAGGGCACCCTCGGCCAAATTACTCAAGTTTTTGCACTGTAGCCAGGGGGAACTTCAGCCAGTCTAGGATTAGACCTAATGCCACGAATGAGGTCAGTAGCAGGACCAGAGTTCCCAGGATGCTTGACGAGGGATCTGTGAGAGCAATCTGAGAGGAGTGTCCCCTGACCCCCAGCAGCAGAGTAAGGTGTAAAGAAAAGGAGCTGCCATTGGCGTAAAGTCTTCCAGCTAAAACTGGAACCGTGAGCAGATTTGTGGTCAACTACCAGGCAGTTCCACATACTGGAGGCTCCAACGAAGGGCAGGGTAGAGGAAGGGGTGGGGCAGGGATGGGGGACACCAAAGAGAAACCTCTGGGGGAGTGGAGTTTGAGCATGGAACAGAAAAATGCAAGGAGAGAAGCAAAGGCATCCTGGACCGAGGAGGCACGTTCATGCCCAGGTAAGGAAGCGAGAGGAAGGCCATCATTCTGGTAGGTATGGTCCTATAGGGACCTCTCTCCCCCTGGTGGGGTGGGTCCTGTGCACATGGGAAGTAGGTCTTGTCCTTGGGGCCCCTGGCCGCTTTTCACATTTGGTCTTCAACCACCTGCGCCACCTCACTGAATTATCCCTGCCTTCACAGAGTGAACTGAAGTGGCTGTTCTCTGCCCCAGGAGAGCTGGGGCTTTGGGCTTGTCTATGCATGGCAAGGCACCATCCACACCGGGCAAGGGTTTAAAGGAGGAACTGGGGAGAGGCAGAAACCACGAAGGTCCCTTGTTTAGAGCCGGGGTTTCTGTTACTGAGACAATTATTTAGTTTTGCATTTCCCTGAGGACTATTTATGTGAAGGTGGGGGGGGGGGTCATTTCCACTTGCACATCATCCTTTAAAAATGTCATTCAGATCCTTTGCCCATTATAAAATTGGATTTCTTGTCTAATTTCTTAAAAGATTCTTATGCATTTATTTTGAAAGTCAGAGTTGCAGAGAGAGAGAAAGAGAAAGTGATCTTCCATTTGATGGTTTACTCCCCAGACAGCCAAAACAGCCAACACTGGGCCAAGCTGAAGCCAGGAGCCAGAAGCTTATCCAGGTCTCCTATGTGGGTGGAAAGGGCCCAACTACTTGATGCATCCTCCACTGCTTTTCCCGGGCCATTAATTAGCAGGGAGCTTGATCAGAAGTGGAGCAACTGGGACAGGAACCAGCACCCATATGGGATGCTTGTGTTGCTTCAGTCATTGTGCCACAATGCTGGCCCCTTGTCCAATTTTTTAAAAAGGTTTATTTATTTGAGAGATACAGAGAGACAGGGAGAGGGAGAGAGAGGGTGAAGGGGAGAGGGCAGAGGCGGGGTAGGGAGAGGAAGATATCTTCCATCCTCCCTAAATGGCAGCAGCAACAGGTGGAACTGAGCCAGGCACCAGAAACTCCATCTGGGTCTCCCTCAGGAGCTGTCACCTGCTGCTGCCCAGGCACATTGGCAGGGTCTGGACTGGAAGTGGGACAGCTGGGACTGGAACAAGTGCTCAGATATGGGATGCTAGTGTCTCAAGCAGTGACTTAAACTGCTATGCCACAACACTACCCCTCATCCCACTTTGTTGATTTGTAAGTGTTATTTATATATTCTAGATAGGAGTTCCTCATCAAACATGTGATTTGCAAGTATTTTCTCTCATGCTAAGGGTTATCATTTCACTTTATTGATGATGTCCTTTAAAACACTGAGTATGAAATTTTCATAAATTCCATTGATTACCTTTTCTTTTGATATCATATCTAAGGCTTTTCTGAGAAATACCAGTCATGCAATCGCTTTAACCAGCACTCTGACCTCAGAATCAGCCCTTAAGGCTTCCTGATCTGGCTGAAAAGTCCATGAGAGCATTTCTTGGAAAGCCAAGACACTGTGGCACAAAATATGTCCAACATGAAGGACCTCTATAAGTGAGACCCCAGTGGAAAGAAGTGGTTATCAAAGAAGGATGAACTTTTCTCTGAAGGGAAGAGATAACTTCTACTTTGCTAATGGTCTAATACTGATGGAGTTTGTGCATTCAAAAGGCTTCTATAGCCATGGTAGCCCATGTCAAGAGCCTTGGGTGATCCCTGAGGTCATACATAAGAGTGTTAATTGTTAAATTAACAACAGGACTCACTGTGCACTTACTTCCCATGCAGGACCTCTGTCCTTAATGAGTTGTATTATGAGAGTTAACTGTAAAACTTGTTCTGTGTGTGTGTGTGTGTGTGTGTGTGTGCAAATGGTTGAAATCTTTACTTAGTACAAAGTTGGTCTTCTGTGTATAAAGTTAACTGACAATGAATCTTAATGGAGAATGAGATTTGGAATGAGAGAGAGAGGAGGAGGTGGGGTGGGTATGGTGAGAAGAATCACTATATTCCTAAAGTTGCACTTAGGAAATTTGTACTCATTAAATAAAAGGTTTCTTTGGTAAAAAAAAAAAAGAGAGAGAGAGAGAGAGAGAGAGAGAGAAAGAAATCCCAGTCATGAAGATTTACCCCCTGTGTCTTCCTCCAAAAGTTCCTAGTTTTGCCCTTATACTTGGTAGTTGTCTATTCTGCATTAATTTTTGTACACAGTATAAGGCCCAAAATGGTTGTTTTGCACATGGATATTCAGTGCCCCAGCATCACTTATCGAAAACACTGCTATTTCTCACCATTGAACGATGCTGACCTTGTTGAAAGCCCGTTGACCATAGATGTGTGGGCTTATTTCTGGATTCTATTCATGTAATTGATCCATAAGTTTCTCTGAATACCAGTGCCTCACTATGTCGATTATCATTGTGTGCTAGTGAATGTTTTTAAACCTGTCAATGTGAGTTCTTTTCCATGATTATTTTTGGAATACTCTGGATCCCTTGGAATTTGATGTGTATTTTAGAATGAGGTTGTTCTAAAGTCAGCTGGGGCGCCAGCACTGCGGCATAGTAGGCTAAACCTCCGCCTGCTGTACCAACATCCCATGTGGGTACCAGTTCAAGTCCCAGCTGCTCTAGTTCTGATCCAGCTCTCTGCTATGGCCTGGGAAAGCAGTAGAAGATGGCCCAAGTGCTTGGACTGCTGCATCCATGTGGGAGACCCAAAATAAGTTCCCGGCTTCAGATCAGTCCAACCCTGGCCAGTGAGACTATTTGGGAAGTGAACCAGCAGATGGAAAACCTTTCTCTCTATCTCTCCCTCATTCTCTCTGTAACTCTACCTCTCAAATAAATAAATCTTAAAAGAAAAAAAGTCAGCTGGGACTCTGACGGATCACAACATCCAGTTGGGTACTACTGCCCTCTTTTTTTTTATTTTTTAAAGATTTACTTATTTTACTTGAAAGTCAGAGTTACACAGAGAGAGAAGGAGAGGCAGAGAGAGGTCTTCCATCTATTGGTTCACTCCCCAGTTGGACTCAATGGCCGGAACTGCCCTGATCTGAAGCCAGGATTCAGGAGCTTCCTCTGGGTCTCCCACACAGGTGCAGGGGCCCAAGGGCTTGGGCCATCTTCTACTGCTTTCCCAGGTCATTGCAGAGAGCTGGATTGGAAGTGGAGCAGCTGGGACTCAAACCAGCACCCATATGGGATGCCGGCACTGCAGGCCGCAGTCTCACCTGCTACATCACAGCACTGGCCTCCAAATACTGCCCTCTTAACAATGCAAAGCTTTCTGATCCACACACAGGGGGAGTCTTTCCATGTATTTAAAGCTTTCATTTCTTTCAACAATGTTTTGTAGCTTGTGGGGCATAAGTTTTGCATTTTTGTTGTTTATACCTTATATTTTAATTTTTTGGTGGTGGTGTGCAAGAATTGTTTCATTACATTCCTGTTTGTATTGTGCAACACAAGCAAATGAAAGTAGAAGCTTTGTATGCTGATCTTATATCCTGCAGCCTTTCTGAACTCATTAGTTCTAAAGTTCTAAGCCCCCACATGAAAGAGCACCAGACAATTCTGTGAAACAGTGAGAGCGCTGGCATTGCTTGAACAGAGACTGAAGAGGGAAGCAGGGTTGAAGGAGAATGCCAGAGCTCAGCTTGGAAAGATAGCTGGGGTCAGATTCAAGAGAACCTCAGATGCCACATTCTGGAGCTTGGCTTTTGTCCTATAGACAGCAAGAATTATTTTGAAGTAGAATGGTTTGAGACACATAAGTCTAGCTATGGTGTGAAAGATATAAAGGACTAAGGGACAAAGAGACCAATATGCAGGCTTTATTTTAAAGGTCCAGAATTGGAGGGGGAGAGGGAGGAAGAGGGGGAGAGGGAGGAGGAAGGGGAGAGGGAGGAGGAAGGGGAGAGGGCAGAGGGAGGATGGAGGAGGTGGGGAGGATGGGGGAGAGGAAGAGGGAGGAGGAAAGTGGAGGGGGAGAGGGAGGGGAGAGTGAAGGGTAGAAGAGGAAGGAAGGGGAAGGAGGGGGAGAAGGAGGAGGGGGAGAAGGAGGAGGGGGAGGAGGGAAGGAAGGAGGGAGGGGAGGAGGAGGGGAAGAAGGAGGAGGGGGAGGAGGGGGAGGAGAAGGGAGAGGAAGAGGGAGGGGGAAGAGGGAAAAGAAGGAGGGGAGAGGGGAGGGGAGAGGGAAGGGGAGAGGGAAGGGGAGGGAGGGAGGGAGAGGGAGTGAACACGAACCCATTGTGTGTTTGTAAATGAACCCACAAAGAAATGCCCACAAATGGGACCCTATGTTAGTAAGCACTACTGGGAAGACACGGTAGGGCGTGGGAGGCCATGCAGCCTTGGAGGCAGATGATATGGCTCTCCCCAGGGAACTGGCAGGGAGAGGAAAACGGGGTAGGTGACTGTAGGATAACCTGGGACGCAGTCTCGGGGCGAAGTACTTAACTGCTCAGGCTTGGCTGACAGCAACCCCACAGCTAGACCTAGAACAGTCCAGACAGCAGGACAGCACTAGTGCAAGCGTGGTGCTCCAGTGTTGGGAACCTGGGCTCCTTCCATCCTGGGCTCTAAATCCTCAACGTATGGCTTCACGACGTGGCCCAGGACAGCTGGCCCAGCACCAGCATCACCCCGGGGCCACAGCCAACAGACTGCTGGAGAAGAGCAAAGGCTCCCTGGCAGCTTGAGAGTGCCGTCTGCAAGCATGCTGCCTCCCGCACAGCACAGCGGCCCTCACTTCATTCTTGCTTGCGAGAGGGAGGCTCGGGATGTCCTTCAGGGCATCTTGGGAGACGTGTGACTGAGAGGGCATCCTGGAGACGGAGATGCAGCTCGCCTCGAGGGGTCCCTAGTGATTCTAGTCCTCTCCGTGGGGTGGGAGTCAATGCCGACAGAGGGAGGAGCTTCTAGGAGGCCCCCCAGCCAGGAAGGCTAAGTTTTGTAGTGAACGCATTTATTGTGCCTGTGGGATCCCAGATGGAGAAAGCCAGCAGGCATTTGGAAACATGAGGCTACTCCAAAATGTGTGTAGAAAATGGAATTAAAAGATAAGTATATTTTGGTGCAAAAAAAAAAAAATCCCTGAAACCCATGCACTTTCACATTACATTTTAGTGAAATCTTCGAAAACTTGTCATTTGCACAGATTTCAATTATTTTTGAACCAAAATAAGTTGGTTTTTTAATTCTTCTTTTCACAAACTATTTTGAAGGACTCTGTACAGCTGGGTTCTTATTTCTCCTCCTTTGGTAATGCTTCCTGAGTGTCCAGACTTTTCTCTATCATCGCATGCCCACCATGCCTTTTAAATATCTCCATATTGGGTAAAGATGGCAGGAAGAGGCCGGCGCCACGGCTCACTAGGCTAATCCTCCGCCTTGCGGCGCAGGCACACTGGGTTCTAGTCTCGGCCGGGGCGCCGGATTCTGTCCCGGTTGCCCCTCTTCCAGTCCAGCTCTATGCTGTGTCCAGGGAGTGCAGTGGAGGATGGCCCAAGTCCTTGGGCCCTGCACCCCATGGGAGACCAGGATAAGCACCTGGCTCCTGCCATCGGATCAGCGTGATGCACCGGCCACAGCGCGCCAGCCGCGGTGGCCATTGGAAGGTGAACCAATGGCAAAGGAAGACCTTTCTCTCTCTCTCTCTCTCTCACTGTCCACTCTGCCTGTAAAAATAAATAAATAAAATTAAATTAAATTAAATTAAATTAAAAAATGGCAGGAAGGAAGGTGGAAAAAACTAGCAGGGATTAAATATATATATTATATATTATATATATTATATATATCTATATATCTCCATCCCTGAGGGGAGGGTTAGTCCAGTGGGTTAAAACCAGCTAAGATGCCTGCATCCCATATGGGAGTACACGGTTCAACACCAGCTCTGCTCCAGGTTCCAGCTTCCTGCCAATAGGGACTCCAGCAGGCAGCAGTGACGGTTCAAGTAATCAGGTTCCTGCCACCCAGGTGGGAGACCTGGATTGTGTTCCTGCTCCTGGCTTCTGAGACCTGTCGCTCCCCCTCTTCGTGGAGGAACGACACTAAACCCTGCCTAGGCTTCCTATCCGAGTCACGGCACCATTATGTCGCTCCCCCTCTTCGCGGAGGAAGGACACAGGACCCTGCGCTGTTCTTCTGTCTGCTCGGCCCTCCCCGGGTTTGCTGCTGGTTCTTCCCGGGTTGGCTACTGACCCTTCCACCTCCGTGGAAGGGTGGTTCCCCCTGCCACTTTCCCCACTTCCGCGGGGGAGCGGCACACCGCAGGCCGGCTCTCTCGGGGGCTGCTCAGGTGTTCCTTCAGATAGATGTTCCCCTTAGATGTTCCTGGTGCATGTTGTCTCTCTCCTCCTTTATAGTCCTCTTCCACCAATCCCAACTCTGCTACCCACACGCCGAGTACGGTGCTCTCCTCCAATCAGGAGCAGGTCCTGCTGTTTATTGGTTGAACTGGAGGCAGCTGTGTAGAAGCTGTTTCCCTTCTCAGCGCCATATTGTGGGAGAGCAGATGCATAGAATAAGTCTTAATTCGAGTAACAGTCTAGTCCGAGTTGCTCCCAGTTGCTCCCCACAAGACCTCTGTGGGCATCTGGAGAGGGCTCCTGAGTGTGGAAGCTCGCATGCTCTCTCACATAAATCATAAGTTCAATAGACCCAAGTCATTGTGGGGACTGGAAAAACCCTTTCTCAGACTCCCTGGGACAGGAAGACATCCTAGTACAAAATCCGCCCAGAACCCACTAACCTGAATACACACACCAAGTGAGGTCAGAGGACAGCTTCTGAGGTGAGGGGATGTGGACGGTGGGCTGGCCAGGGAGGAGAGGCCGTCTTACTGAACTACATACACTTGGTGCCTTCTTCACACAGCCAGCCATGTCACAACCAGGACTGGACCCCAGATCCCCCGGCCAGGCCGGCGGGCAGCCACTACACCTGCTGGTAATTAGGAAATGAGCGCTCAAGGTGGCTCGGAGCCCCGCAGTCTCAAAGCGCTCTGCGAGGCACGGCCAAGGATCTAGATGATTTAATCCAGTTGTACGAAGGGGGCTCTACAGAAAGCAATTAAGGCGCGGTTAAGGAATTAATCAGTAATGAGTCATTAACTCTGCCCACTATTGTGCAGTTAACAAGCTGAGGGCAGATGATTAGAGCGGGCCCCAATCAGGGAGCCGACGTGGGTCACGAAGCGCTTCCCCCGGCTTCTGGAAGGGTCCGGCTCGCACGCTGGGGCGGACGAGAGCTCACCGCGCGCAGGTGCGGGAACCCACCTGCCCGAGCAGAGCGCAACCGCCGATTTTAGTGAACATCCTCTGCAAGTCTGCTCTGGTACCACATTAAGATTTGGTGGGCGAAAAAGAGCGCTTAGCACGGGGGCGGGAAGCGGACCAGGGAGAAGCGGGAAGAAGGGTCTGGGGTCCGCAGTGGGGGTGGGCGAGGACTGCGCCACAGCCGTCGCGGAAGCCCCGGCTCGCCACCGCACGCCTCCTGCGGGAGGGGCTCTGGAGGCAGAGTCCAGCCTTCCGCACGTGGGCCGCGGCAGGTACCGGCAGAATCTCGCCTCCCGCCCGCCCCTCGCCGGATTCCAGGCGCACGTCGCACCTCCTAAGTGTAAACATCTGCTTAAAATTCCCCCGTAGAAGCGGGCGGGCCCGGTTCAGCCGCCGACCTCCGGCCGAAGCCGCCCCTCCGAGTGGCCTTTCTCAGCTCCCACCCACAACAGACCCATCATCCGTCCAGGACAAAACTGGCTTCGCAAAGCTGGAAACGCACGGCTAGCACCAGCCTGGACCCGCCCAGAGCCAGACGGGCGGCAGGAGCGGCGGGGCCTCGGGCCGCGCGGCGCGGATTCCGGGGCGCGCCCCACGGCAAAGACGGACTCGAGGATCGAGGGCTGACGGCTGGCGAGCCGGGGGATTCCGGGGGTTCCGGCGGCGCGCGCGGCCGAGACTGGCCCCGTCCCTCTCTCGGCACCGCCCAACCCGGCGCGCCCTCGCCGCCCCGCCCTCGAGGTCCTAGGGTCCCCCCGAGGCCCCCAGTGCCTCCCGGTTCCAGCCCGCGGGGAAAGGCGCGCCCGCCCGCCTGCTGGGCGCTGCCTCGGAGAATCCCAGGAGCCGAGCAGGCCCTGACCCAGGTCGCCGTGGCGGGGACCACGCGCTGCCCTTCCTCCCGGCAGCCCACCCCCACCGCGTTCGTCTCCCCTCGGCGGACACTTTTGGTTAGCGCTGGAGCCAAACCTGCAGCCTGCTTAGGGCCGGGGTTATTGGGAGGGCGATGTCGGCTTACCGGGAGAGGCCTTTCCCTCGGGGTCTCTGAGAGCTCGTGCCGGTCCCGGACCCGAGACGGTTGCCTGGTCCTGGAAGCCGCGCGCCGCCTCGGCCGCGGCCTCTGCAGAGCGCTTTCAGCAGCCACGGACGTGAGCCCGGGACCCCGAGCGTTTCCGGGTCGTCGGGAGCTTTAGTGTTATTCATTGGAAGCCTTTCTCATCTGCAGTCACCTGCGCCCCACCTGCGCCCCTGCTCCCGGAGCTGCCCCTAGGGTAGCGAGCTCTTAGTCGGCAGCGGTTTCCGCACGTGCGTTGTGACCGAGAACTTGTTCTTTGAGCTCCAACATCCAGTGCGGCCCCTGGGCCGCGCTTTCCTTATCTGTGAGATGGGGCTGTTTTTCCTCCCCGGTAGGGTTGCAGTATGGTTTCGGTGCGCCCTTCCACAGAACCCTCTGAGAAGACGGATCACAGGCCGGAAGCCCTGCGTGTTAGGTCGTATTTCAGGGTGGTTGTTGCGACTTACAACCAGCTTCCTAGGACGTGTGCCTGAAATCCAGACCCGGCTTACTCTGTGGGTGCCTAGAGAGGGGTCTTGGAGAACATCCGTGCTCTGGTGACATTTCATAACAGAGGGGGAGGGGCAGCAGTGGGAAAGAGTACCCGCCAAGGGTTCCGAGTCTGCGCACGGAGAGTAGAAAGAGAGCAACAGAGCAAGTGGGCATGGAGATGTGGAAAGTGAAGAGGAGGCTGGGGGGACAGAAGGCTAGAGCAAGCCTGCCTGCCTGCCTGCCTGGAGGAGGTGTTGGTGACGTTGGAGGTGGGTTTCCTGAATAAATCACGCCTGCTAAACCCTGCCCCTACAGGGTGAAAGAGAACCTAAGCCAAACCGAAATATCTCCATGCACATCAGCCTGTGTTCGCTTGTTTCTTTCACCCACCTGCTCCGAGACACCCTTGTGAATAGCCCATTCCAGGGACTTTCTGCCCAGCTGGCTATGTGCCCGGTACAGGCAGAGGTCTGGGTGAAGCCCTCCCGGTTCGCGGTAGCCTCTCAGAACCTCAGTGCTAGGGCTAGGTCCCCTCCCCCGGGGTGGTCACCCTTTCCCTGGTGGGGGGGAGGGGTTCAGAACTGGAGAGCAATGCCGGTGCGTCTTGGGAACACACACGAAGTCTTCCCAGGGGTCTTAGCCACCATTCCCAGCTCCCGTCGAGGCAAGGGTCCATTTAGACCGGAAAGGAGGCTTGGGGAGGGGGCTTCACGATGTGCCAAGTCCCGAGCGATTGACTGCGGAGACTCCGGGCTGTCCCATCGCAGGCGCACGCGTGGGGAGGGTCCTGGGGACCGGAGCGGCGCGGGTGTGGGTGCCGCGGGTGGCAGACCGGACAGTCAGGGTCAAAGGCGGACGCCGCCGCAGCTCCCGCAGGAGTCTTGGACGCTGCTTCCCAGTACCTCGAGGAGCCGGCAGAGACCCTGGGATTCCTCTCCCGCCCCCAGAGCAGGCCCCCAAGGCACTGCGGACCGAGATCCCTATGCGCAGGTGAGGGGGAGCGCTCGGGACCCGCTTTTCACGCCTCAGCCGAGCCCACGCTGGGTCGGGATGCCGGATACCGGGCCAGGGGAGGAGGCAAGGGGCAGAGGCTCAGGACTCAGAAGAGGAAGGGGGCCCTGCCGCCGTCCACCAGCCCTGGGATACACAACGACCTTCGAGGGGAAGACGCCGGGAGCTGCTGGACGCTCGGCCCTCGCCCGGGACCAGGTGGTGAAGAACGTCGGGGCAGGGCACTGCCGGCCGAGGGTCCCTCCCGACTCTCCGCTGCCGCCAAGGGTCCCCAGGGTCTGCACTGGGCTCCCGCACAGCGCTCTGCTTTCCCCGCCCCCCGGGTCCCGCACAGCCACCCCGCGCGCCCAGCACTTTTCCGCCTTCGTGTTCCCGAGCGCGCTTCACCAAGGTCAAACCAAAACAAGTCACTCTTTAATTCTCCTCCCGGATTCTCTGAAACTACTGATAGGAACACGTCCTCAAACTATTTTTCTGCCGCCGCCTGCTTCTTGTCGACGTTATCTGGGGATCGCCGCGCCTTCCGGGAGCGGCCAAGGTCAAGAGGGCTGGCTCCCCCTGGGTCTGGAGGCCCCAGGCCCTCGGGAACAGGAGCGGCGCGGCCAGCAGCGACAGTCCCGGGCCTCCCCCCGGGGGTCAGGGGGGCAGGAGCGCGTCCCCGACCCAAGCCTGGCCTGCCGCCTGCAGGCGGGAAGGGGAAAGAAAGGGCCGAGCGGAGGGTGCGCGTGCGGGTGCCAGCTGCGCAGCCCGACGACGGCTCCCGCCACGGTCCCCGGGGCCCTAGAGGGCCTGCCACGGCTTCCCGATGGCCTGGATGTGCTCCTTGGCTTTGAGGCGCAGCGCGGCGATGCTGCTGTTGCGCGGGTCCGCCTCGTCCAGCGGGAACTTGTCCCCGAAGCCCGGCCCGCAGGGGTAGGCGGGCGGCGGCGGCCCGAGGGGCTGCAGGCCGGGGCCCAGCGGCGGCGAGTTCAGGAAGGGCGGCGGCGGCGTGTAGCTGGCCGGCAGGCTCTGCGCCGGCGGCCCGAAGCCCGGCAGGCTCTGCAGCGCCGTGGCGCCCGCGCCGGGCAACGGCGGCCCGAGCCACGACTCGAGCGGCAGGGCGCCTCCCGCCGGCCCCCCGCCGCCGCCGCCGCTGCCGCCGCCCGGGCCGGCCCCGAGGGGCGCCAGGGCCGCCGAGGGCGGGGAGCGGCTGAAGGAGAGGAGCGGCGAGTCCTGCAGCTTCATGGACGACACCTCCAGCTTCTCCTGCCGCCGCCACTTCGCTCGTCGGTTCTGGAACCACACCTGCGGGAGAGAGCAGAGCGGCCGTGGGCTGCGGCACTCCACCGGGGCGGGTCGCACACAGCCGCAGCCTGCCCCCCCTTTCACCCCGTCCTCCCCTGCTGGTGTCGTCCCTCGGTCCCCCCTCCGGCCTCGCCTCTCCCGAATCTTTCCCGGTTCGTCTCCGCGTGGCCCGTCCTTGTACTGGTTTCCAGCTCCTGACACGGAGCAGGTGCCCAGAAAAAAAAGTGAGCTCAGCTCAGCTTCCTCCCTCGACGGGCCAGCTCCCGGGAGCTGCCGTTTTGCCCTGGACCGTCTGCCCGACTACACAGACAAAACGCACGCAGCCGCTCCTACGGATCAGCGGTAGTGAACGCAGGATCAAGCACGTGGGTTCATCTTCTCCGTGCATATTTGACTTGTGGCTGTTGTAAGATTTTTCATTTTTATTTAATGTAGTGTTTCCGGCGTTCCTTTCTGATGATTTTGAAAGATTACTCCCATTCAAGTTTATGCTATGTATTTTTACTTTGTGAATTAGTTTTGACTTTACCCTAAGGTTGTAACTCAATGAGTACAAGTTCGTTCTCCACCTCTTCCTCCTCTGCCTCCTCTCCTTCCTCCACCCTCCTCCTCCTCTTTCTTCCTACTGAGGAACTCCTTACCGAGAGCTTTCTGCTGATGGGGCCTGCAAGGCCGAGGTGATGGTCAAGCTTACTGGGCTCCTGGGTTGCATTGCCAGTGCATAAGAGCTCGCTCACTCTAGCTCTCGCTCTCTCGCTCTCTCTCCTTTCCTCCCTCCCTCCCTTTTAAGTAAATGCAGTTCTCAGAAAAGATTTTTAAAGTACCAGAAAGAGTGCAATTAATGTCTCACTACCACCCCCTGCGAACAGAACAGAGCAAGTGGGCTTAGTCCGCAGACTGTGGATGAACTTTGGCCACCTCCATGCTGCCGGCTTCAGTGTTTTAGTGTTTTCCTCTTGAGGGGAAGAGGGGGCAGTAGTGCAGGCCATGAAGGGACAAAGCAGCCTTGCCCAGAAAGGGGGTAAGGGAGGACCTTCTAGGAGAGCTGAGAAAGCAGAAACACAGCACCTGCGCGGAGCTGGGAAGGGGTGTGTGTGTGTGTGTGTGTGTGTGTGTGTGTGTGAGAGAGAGAGAGAGAGAGAGAGAGAGAGGTATGGGGGGGGGGAATGAGACAAAGCAAAAATGTAGGTTATCCCTGACCCTTCTTGTAAAAGGTTTGTCTGGGTACCCCAGGTCCTGAATGTCAGGGAAATACTGGACGTGGGCTGACAGCACAGAAAAGAGCAACACTGACATGGCGGGGGGCCTTTGCCTGTCCACCCCATCGCCCCTTCCCACATCAGCTCAGGCCTTTGGATCCAGTATCCAGGGACAGAGGACGAAAGGCTGGGAAAGTCGGCTACTTTACTGCTGCCCTTAACAAGGTAAGAGACCCTGCCTCGTCCCCCCACCCCCAAACACACACACCCCATTACATCACAGTCCTGTGTCAAGCACGCAGTCTGGCTGGTGTAGTGGCACTGTGGGTCAAGTCGCTGCCTGGGACATCAGCATCCCATTTGTGCTCCACTTCCAATCCTGCTCCCTGCTAAAGGCCTAGGAAAAGCAGTGGAAGATGGCCCAAGTGTTTTGGCCCTTGCCACCCACATGGGAGACCTAGGAAAAAAGCTTAGCCCAGTGCTGGCCATTGAGACTATCTGGGGAGTAAAATCTCTCATATATATATATATATATATATAATCTTAAAAAAAAAAAAGGATGCAGCCACATGCAGGACACCCTGCTGGCCCTGTGGTCACAGAGAAGTTGCAGACTTAAAGGAGGAGCCCAAAAGCCAGAACAGGTGTAGACAGGGAGGCAGAAGATGGACTCAGGTGGCAGCAGCCTTGGCCGCCTCTTCACTCATCTTTCCCTCCCTCTGCCCCCACCCCCGCACCCTCCCTGGAAAGCAGGTGCTAAAGTTTCCACCCCTTCAACAAAATAATCGCAGTTTTACGGTCCCAGATCAGGAGAAATTGAACAGTCCTTGCTAGTTAACCCTGAGTCACTGGAGAACTGTTTTGTAAAAACCATGTCTTTTACAAATTGCTTTCAACCCCTAAACTAAGCAGAAGAGGCAAAGGGCTAGAGCCTGTCCCCTTTTACTTTTAAGGCATGGGTGAAAGCCCACATTCACCTGAGTGTTTTCATTCCTGGAAATCTCCTGTATCAGACAAACACAAAGATGCCATGCCCCGCTCGCCTGCCGTTCAGACCCGGAGGAATCTGCTCCCCGCGTCTTCCTTCCAGGCCTCGGGAAACTCTCACAGTTTGGAACTCCTCCCAGACTTTTTCACAGATGACTAGCAAATATTTAAGGCTTTCAAATATTTTAATGATCGGGGATTAAAGAGAATTCAGCTTTAATTAAAGCGAAAACCCCTTTAGAATAAAGAGAGAGGGCCTCTGCCGCGCCGGGTTGGGTTGGATGTGCACCAGCGATGGAAAACTCGGTTTGCATCCAAAGATTCAGCCGAGAGCGGTCAAGGCCCTCGACAGGATACAGGACTTTCGTTTTCAACCTGGTGTGTGCAGCCAGCCACGCAGGTGGCATTTGGGGGCCCAACCCGGGTGTCCTCGAGCCGCTGCCTCCCCATTCCCCATTCCCCTTCCACCCAGGCTGAGGCTGCGGACTCAACCGCTCCACCTAGCAATTCCTCTTTTCCGTCCAGAATTGGGAGTCCCCGAGGGGAGGTCATCCCGCAGGGCCAGAGCGTGAGGCGTGGAGACCAACGACGTCCCTCCCGCTTGGTCCGGCGCCAAGGCCAGGACGCACCCTGTGGACGCCCAGGGATGCGGAGGAGCAGTTTAGGCCACGGCCCCTTCCATCGCGCGCCTTACCTGCACGCGGACCTCGGGTAGGTTGACCTTGCCGGCCAGCTCCTCGCGGCTGTACACGTCGGGGTAGTGGGACTTCTCAAACGCGCGCTCCAGCTCGTGCAGCTGGTACGTGGTGAACGTCGTGCGGTTGCGCCGATGCTTCTTCTTGGGCTGCTCCTCCTCCGACGGCTTCGGGTCGCCTGCGGCCGGCCCGCCCGGCAACCCCGAGCTCGGCCGTGCGTCCCCGGGCTCCTTGGGGCAGTAGGGGCGGGGAGCTGGGGCGACGAGGCCCGAGAGGTTCAGAGAGACTCGGCGGAGCGCCCCCGGGCCTATCCTACCTCCCCTCCCTGAGGGCGCTGGCTGCTATATGGTCTGCGGAGGAGGGAGGCGAGGGCTGTGAGGGGGTCCCTAAGCTTTCCAGGAACACAAGTGGAACGCTCCCGCCGCAGACAGAGACCCCAGCCCTGCGCCCAGGTGCCTGAGTAGAAGTTGGGGAAGGGGCGCTGTCTTGCAGATCTCCCACACTAGGGCGCCGAGGGGGTCTCGCTGTGGGCCAGGACGTATACTCACCTTCATACTCCGGGGCGGGCGCCGGGGCGGGCGCCGAGGAGGGCTCAGTATCTTCCCCGATTTCCTTGGGACAGGCGGGCCGCACACCCAGCCTCCGATCCCGCTCCTTGGCGCCCCGGATGCCTCGCTCCGCCGGGAAAGCGCTGAGGAGCCCATCGTCCTTGGTAAAGCCGAGGATGGCCTCGATGCTGTGCAACCTGGAGGAGCTCCCGCCCGGGCTGCGGAGCAGGTGGCCGGCGAGCGAGAAGCTCCCGTCGGCCATGGCGGGCGCGCAGCCGGGCAGGTGCATGGGGATCGCCGGAGGCGAGAGAGGGGCGCGCTGAGACAGCGACAGGGGACTCGAAGGCGGCTGTCTCCGGGGTGCGGTGAAACCCGACGGGTCGAGACCCAAGGTCAAGCTTGGTGGGCCTTGCCCGCCCGGGCTGTGCGCGCTGGAGGTGGGTGAGCGCTGGACTGGCCGCCGCCTCTGTGCCTGCAGGAGACGGAAGTTCGGCCTCCAGGCAGCTGGGGCTCCAGGCGCTAAAGGCGGGGAGCAGCGGGCCTCGGGCTCCTCCCATATCTCCCGGGACCCAGCCCCTTCTCCCGGGCCCTCCCTCCGCAGGGGGGCGGGCCCTTTCCCCGCCAAGCCTCAGGGTCCTCGCCCTACCGCCCTGGGGCCGGCACGCAGAACAACCCACCCCTCCTTCGGATCTGCTTCAAGCCCTACAAGCGAGTCTCCGAGAACCGGCGGCGCAACGTCCGAGGCCCGCTCCTCCCCGCCCCTCTGTCCCGGCTCGGCGGGGCTGACGCTCTGCGGCGCACCTCGGGGGGCCTGGGGCTCCTGTCGCCGCAGCCGGTTCGCCTGGGACTGACCCCGGCCTCGGGCTCATGCTTCCTGTCCCGCCCCACACCCGCCTCCGCAGTCGGGCACGGTCTCCGCAGGGCTGAGCCCCGGGGCCGAGCGCCCCGGGAACACCGAGCCCGTGCCCGACGTGTCGCAGCTGAAGCGTCGGTCCATCCGGCTCGGGGTTCGAATTCCCCCATTCTACTCGTAGCATCCGAAGTCCCCCATTCGTGGGGTGTGCCTACCTTTATCTGTTCTAACGGTTCCTCCCCGTCCCTTCGGGCTTGCCGCGGGCAGCGCCCGCCCCAGGACGCGACGGGGCCATAGGTGTCCGCGGGGCTCCGCGAACTCAGAGCCTGGCCCGGAATCCGACTCCTGCAGCGGGTTCCTGAGTCTCACTGACCCGCCCGCGGAAGGACAGGGTCCTGCCGTGATGCCCAGCGGCGTCGCCCCGACTCGCCCCCGCCCCTGGCTCCTAATACATCGCCAGGCCCAGCAGGCGCCCGCGGCGCCCCGGGCAGGACCTCGGCGCGCTCTCGGGCTCGCGCTTCCCTGCGGGTTCCTGGGTAATCCGCTTGCGTTTGTCCCCCTCGGGGGCCCCGCGAGGCTTCCGTGGCCCAGAGCGACTCAGGCCGAGGAGGAAGAAGATGGGGGAGGCCGGGTGCCTTTTCTCATCGCCTGGCGCTGGCGCACCCTGGGGCGGGCAAACCCGGGTCGGGGCCCGCAGAGGGCTTGGTCCTCATTGCGCCGCAGCCGGAAAGGAGAATTCAAACGCAAGGACTGAGGGGACAGCGCTCTTGGCATCTCTGAAGTAGAGACATCCTTAACTCTCCCGAGGGCCCAGCGTCCCACCAAACAGGCTGACCACGGCGAGCCTGGGGGGCGACAAACACCCGCTCTGATCCTCCACCTTTAAATTAGGGTTAGAAGGACATTTGCCAAGGACCAGTGAATATTCTCCGTGGTGGGCATATGGGATGGGCAGGGGCTCCTTATGTTAATTAATCTATTTTAATAGGACCATATAAGCTAGAAATTGTATGCATATGAATTTGAAGTAAGTAAAAACGGGAACTACTTAGCAGGCACTAGGAGCAGCAGCTAAAATCCATTTGGGATGCCCACATCCCATGCCCGGGTGCCTGGTTCGAGGCCTGGCTCTGCTTCTAACCCAGCTTCCTGCCAATGCTGCACCCTGGGAGGTGGCAGGTGATGGCTCAGGCACTTGGATTTATGCCCCCCAACGTGGGAGACCCTGATTGAGTTTCTGGCTCCTGGCTTTCAGCTTGTTAGCCCAGGGTATTGGGGGAGATCTGAGGCATAGCATTGTCTCTGCCTTTCGAATAAAACAGAAACAAAAAGTTTTTAAGAGAGGGAATGAAAGGGGTTAAAAAAAAGAAATTGAACTACTTTTCGAAATCAGAAATTATTTCTAAGAAAAGTGAAATTAACTGCACCTTAGCTTTTTATACATCACTTACAGTTATGGGGTCTTTTTGGGTTTTGACTGGGGTCCTGCCCACTCCCTAAAGACCAGGACTAAATTCCTGGCTCCTGACTCAGCTCAGCTCAGCTCAGCCTTGGCCACTGAGGGCATTTCAGGAGTAAACCAGTGGATGAGAGCTTTCTCTCTGTGTGTGTCTCTGTCCAATAAAAATAAACAACCAGCCATACCAGTAAGAGTCTACAGAGAATGGCCCGTGGGCCCTGGGGTCTGGGTGACTTCACCAAGCGGGGGAGGTTCCCCTGCCAGCTAGAGGCAGCCAGCCCCGAGTCCCCCTCGGGCTTCCCAGGCTGCAGCCACCTGCTGCCAGCCAGACCAGTTGTGACAGCCCAGGTGGCTGAGCTGCTGAGCGCAGGGAGCCGTAGGGGTAATTCACTGCTGCTTGTTGCGTCCCGTGCGACTGAGAAGGCTTTCTGCGGAAAGTTTCCCAATATTAAATTGATCTCTTTAATCGTCACTAAACAAAGATTGGCCCCGGTTTCTTAAGCCGCTGCCCACACGCCACGGAAGGGTTTATGGGCTTGTTTTCCAAAGTTCATTCTCTTTGGAGCTGCCCAGCTCTCCTTAACGGGCCCCGGGGACGTGAGCTTTTATTTACTGTTTATTTCAGAGTCTGGGGAGAGAAGCGAAAAGACTTGCACGGCCACTGGCGAGGGGCCTGTGGGACTGAGCAGGACAAGAGGAGGTTGGGGCTGCCTTTGTGTAGGACATAAAGGGCCAGTCAATTCCATTGTGGGCGCAGTGGAGGGTACTCCAAGCAATCGGCCGGGGGTCATTGTTAGGGGCTAATCTGCATGTGTATTTCCCAAGAACTCGATTAGGGCAGATGAATGGACTCGGCCATGTCCCTAATTCTCCTAGCGCGAAGCTGCATTTGTCCAGCAGTTACACCAGTTCATAATCAGCCGCGCTTCAGCAAAACTAGGAGCCTGGCTTCTGAACCCAACCTGTGGTAAATTCATTAATTCATTAGCGGGATCAAAGAAAAGTGCGGCTCCCACCTGCAGGCTGAACTTAGCCCCATTAAACTTGGTGTGGTTTGGAGAAATACATTTGCAGAGGTGGGGGAGTTGTAGGATAAAGTGACGCTTTTGCGTGTGTGTAGGAAGTGCAATGCCTGGAAATGTTCTTGAACCGTTGCAGGACAAACAGACCTCTCAAAAATGGATTCCCTGTGCCGTGGGTGGGGCGGGAGAAGGCCGCCTGTGAGTTAGAGCCATCTGCCACGGCTTCTGGTAATTTCACTCGTCAGCAATGTTTTACATTTTGGTGAAATAAAAAGTCTACTTAAGGACCTACGTGATATGATATCACTTCTTAAAGCGAATGAAACTCATTCAGTTGTTGATGTTGGACTCGCCCCTGAGTGGATGTGTTTTCGTCCTAGAACGGCTCCCCCCCCCCCCCAATGTCACACCACAGTAGAGGACAACCTTCTCTTGCTAGTTCAGGGAAGGCAACCTAACACTGAACACAACTTCTGTAATCATTACATGTGACATGCATCAATCAATCCACATACTTTGAAGTTCAGCAAATTCAACTGGCAAGAGTTAAAAATACACACACTAAGAGCTAGTATTTAATATATATATATATATATATATGTTTAACCTAATTGAGAGGCAGAGCAACAGAGAGAGAAAGAGGGAGAGATCTTTTTTTCTTTTTAAAGATTTTATTCTATTTATTTGAAATACAGAGTTACAGAGAGAGGTCTTCCATCCGCTGGTTCACTCCCCAGATGGCTGTAACGGCCAGAGCTGCGCTGATCCGAAGCCAGGAGCCAGGAGCTTCTTCTGGGTCTCCCACGTGGGTGCAGGGGCTCAAGGACTTGGGCCGTCTTCTGCTATCCCAGGCCATAGCAGAGAGCTGGATTGGAAGAGGAGCAGCTGGGACTCAAACCGGCGCCTATAAGGGATGCTGGCGCTGTAGGCGGTGGCTTTACCCATTACACCACAGTGGCAGCCCCAGAGGGAGAGATCTTACATCTACTGGTTCACTCCCCAAATGCCTGTAACAGCCAGAACGGGGCCAGGTTCAAGTCAGGAGCCAAGGACTCCATCCAAGTCTCTCATGTGGGTAGCAGGGACCCAAGCCTCCCAGGATGCCTTCGCAGGGACCTGGGTCAGAAGCAGAAGTGCTGAGACTCAAACTGATATGGGACATGTACATTCCAAGAGGCGGCTTAACCTGCTGCGCCACAATGCTTGCCCCGAGACTGACTATTTATTGAACTATCTGTGACTATATGCCAGTGGGTATTTGCCACATTCTTTTTAAGTGGGGCACAACCAGCCCCATGCACACTCTTTAGTACTGTACATGGATTCCTGAATTTCGACCTCATGCTAAGGCTGTGAGGAGGATGTTGTTATCACCCCACTTGACAGATAAGGAAATGGATACACAGAGAAGCCAAGTCAGTTGTCAAAGTCATGCAGCTGATTTCAGCTGGAGTCAGGATTTGAACCCAGGAGTTTTATTCAGGAATTTGTACTTCTAACCACCACAAATACTGCCTCTCGGTGTGATGTGTGCCTGTTCATTCTTCAGGTGCTCTAGGAGAACTAGCAGGTGAATTTTTTTTTAAAAAAGTATTTTAAAATTTTACATATTTGAAAGGCAGAGTTACAGAGAGAGGGAGAGACTGAGAAAGATCTCCTGTCCACTGCTGGTTTACTCCCCAAATGGCTGCAACGGCCAGGGCTGGGACAGAAGCCAGAAGCCAGGAGTTTCTTCCAGGTCTCCTACATGGGCACAGGGGTCCAAGCATTCAGGCCATCTTCTGCTGCCTTCCCAGGCACATTAGCAGGGAGCTCGGTCAGAAGTGCAGCAGCCGGGACCAGAACCAGCACCCACATGGGAGGCTGGCACTGCAGGGGAATTAAAGCAAGAAAATTTGGGAGTCAAGGAGGACAGGTATGTAGTTCATAGTAGTATGGGAATTAGACAGATACGATGAGTGGTGTCTAACCAATTGCTAGTTGCAATGACGACAGATCCATTTAATAAATAAATTAAATATACTGTTGAACTTTGGTTTTCTCCAAATAACTCCCTGTGATTTATGACAATATAGTTTGAAGCCTTTGCCTTTAATGCTGTGAATTCTCCCCGGTACAGGTTGTTGAGCTCCCTTATCTGAAATGCTTGGGACCAAATGTGTTTCAAATTTTGGATATTTTTCATATTTTATAATAATTGCATTTCCATAATAAGAATGATGATGGTGGGACCCAAGTCTAAACGTCAAATTAACTTATGGTTTATATATACGTTATGCACACAGCCTGAAGATACTTCAATACACTATTTTTAGTGTCCCTGCATTTATAATTGGTACAAACTCAATAAAGTCACTTGTCACACTACCCTACTATCATCTACCAAACCAATTATCTTGGTCCTGAGTTGGTTTTACAAATGAGGCACACCAGGTGCCTCAATGTAAGGGGAAAAGAAATCACGTGACACAGATTCGCAGGGCATCTTAGCAGACAGCTGATTTCCTTCCCACCCACTGGTGAGTTGGACCTGGCTCCTCCCCCTTAGGAGAGCCCATGGTTGGCATCTCTTCTCAGCTGAGTAGTTGGAAAGCAGCTATAATAGTATTTTCACTACACAACTTGACATACACCAAAAATCAGAGCACTCCCCTCGATGAATGGTTTCCACAGATCCACTAGCAAAGAAATCAAAAAGTGATTATTATTACTAAAAATAAAACAAAAACATGATCAATGAGATATGTCCATTTTTCGCTAAAAAATGGAAATTTCATCATGATCTCAGAATATGCATAGAAGAAACTTGGATTTCTGCCAAAGAAATAGACCTTTTTTTTTTAGTTGTTAGCGGCAAAGCTATATTAAGATAATTCCTCTTTACTTGTTTTCTAATTAAACTAATTGAATTCAGAGTGACTAGGGAAGCACTAGAGACATTTATCTTGAAGGGATGAGGGTCTTGAAGCAGCTCAATCCTCTTAGAGCCCTAAGAAGGCAAATCCAAGGACACTCATTTCACAACAGCCTTGACCCAACCCCCACCCAGACCTAGGATCTCTAGTATATCCTCTCCTTCTTGTAACTAAAAACATAAAAGTATTTTGATTTATTTTATTTTAAAGGCAGAGAGAGAGAGAAAGAACCCAGACACTGATTCACTCTCCAGATGCCCACAACAGCCTGGGCTGGGCCAGGCCAAAGCAGGGAGCCCACCAGTTCAATCTGGATCTGCCAAGTGCATAGTAGGGACCCAAGTACTCAAACCAACACTGCTGCCTCCCAGGGTGCACATTAGCAGGAGGCTGGAATTAGAGGTGGAGCTGGGTCTTAAGCCTAGGAACTCTGTCGGAACACAGGCATCCCAAGCAATAGCTTCATCGCCGCACCAAATGCCCTCTTCCCTCTTCTTTCAGGGAGCCAGTTCTGTTCACAAACACTGGCCAATCACCTGCAAGCATCTCTTCTCAGTTGAGTTCAATGATTCACAATTCACGTTAGTTGTTTGAAAGCAGCTATAAATAGGAGTACTTTCACTACACAACCAGGAGTCTCCTAAGTCATTTGGTCTCCAGGTTTTCATGCCCTTCCGTTTTCCCTCTACCTCTCTGGCTGCTCCTTCTCAGTATCTGCAGAGGTGGATTTGCCTTCGTTTTTCAAAACCGGGAAGTGCTGGGTCCTGCTCTCTGTCTCCACCTGCTCCATTGATGAGCTCGGTACTGTGGGACTCAGTCTGCATGGCAGAAGCTCAGATGCTCAGAGGCACACGGTTAGCTGCCTGGTAGACCTTTCCCTTGTGTGTGGGTGAGCACCCCCGCGTTAGCATGTCCCAACTTCCAAGCAGAATTTCGCTCCTGAACCTCTTCCACCCTGGTCTGCCTCACATCTAGGAGTGCCTGTTCCATCCTCCATGTTTCTTAAGCCCAAATCCACACATTTCCCCTGCTCTTAACCAGAAACTCTTGTTGGCTCTAGCTTCACCTCCAGCCTGGTGTAAGCCACCATTATGTCTCTCCAGAGGTACCTGTCTCCCTTAGATCTCTTCTCAACATAGAAGCCAAGGCAATCCTTTTGACACAGTCAGACAATGTCAATCATTATGATAAACCCTTGCTTGATTGCTTGTGGTAGCCCCCTGTCTCCCTAAAGTCCCTGGGTGGCTTGCAAGGTCCTACGTGACTTGGTTGCCCCTGACCTTGTCTCAGCTCCTCTTCCTCTTGCTGCATCAGATTCAGCTACTGTGTTCATCTTGCTGCTCCTGGAGCAGCCTTGACATTGGTTGTTGCTTCTCCCTACAATGCATCACCCACAATGGGTGCTAACTTCCTTATCCCCTTCAAGTTTTTGTTCAAATATTGCTGTTTCCGAGGGTCTACCCTGACCACTGGATTAACAACCATACACTGAAGTTCCTGATGTTCTCTTCCTTACTATTTTAAAAAAATGTTTAAAGAGAACTTACCACTTCCTAATACGCTACAGTATTTACCCATGCATTGTGTTTTTCTTGATTCTGCAACCCACTGGACTTGTAAGCTCTTGGACCAGGGATTTTGTCTTTGTTTTTGGTTTGTTCAGTAGATTTGCTCAGCCTCCCCATGGTGGCTGATGGTTCTCTGCTGAGTCCCTTCCAGGAACTGCCCTGGGTTGAAGAGATTTGCTCTGTCCATGGTGGCTTTCTCTCCCATGTTGCCCATAGCTAATGACTGGTCTTTGCAGGGGCCTTGGCTCTCTGCTCTTGACCCAGGACAAATGTGCAGGACCATTTGAGCTCCTTGAGAATGAGCTGAGACTGCTCTTGGGACTGCATCCCAGCTCCGTCTCTCCCTCCAAGAAACCTGCTCCACAAATTCTGAGAATCCAAGGACTGCTTCCCTGGGAACCTCATCTGTCATAACTTCTCTTTCAATTATTTGTTAAGCAAAAGACGTTTAGTCAATAGTTTTTATAGTCCCTGAACATCTTTTTTTTAAAACACAGAATGAGCCCTCACACTCAGCCTGTAGCAGGCATCAGTAGCCTGCTGGAACTGAAGAGTTTGCCTAGTGTCCTGTGCTCCCATGCATCGAGAGTTACCATCTTATTAGGACACACTGGCTTTCCATTTATGCTCTAAGGCAAATATATTGCATTTACAAAGTGATTTTATTTATAGAGCAATATTAGTTAAACAATGGAATTGGTAATTCATGGACATCACACAGATCATGAAGGTGGTTTATAAAGGACTGAGTTTGGGGGCAGGTATGGTGGTGTTGTAAGTTAAGCCTCTGCCTGAAGTGCCTGCATCCCATATGGGTGCTGGTTCGAGTCCCAGCTGCTCCACTTCTGATCCAGCTCCCTGCTAATGTCCTGGAAAAGCAGCAGAGGATGGCCCAAGTACTTGATCTCTCCACCCATGTAGGAGACTTGGAAGAAGCTCCTGGCTGTTGCAGCCATTTGGGAGTAAACCAAATGGTTCTCCCTCTCTATCTGTAACTCTGCCTCTCAAATAAATAAATCTTTAAAAAAAGGGACTGAGTTTGGTATCCACTTACTCACTTGGCTCATCCAGCGATATTCCCTGGCCTGGCTTCATCTGATTCCTCTGTAGAAGGGGACCCTGGCTCTCCTGCAGAACATGAGGTTGCTAGAACATTGTGTTGAAACCCCATGAGGCTGCTGCCAGCAAAACTGTCACCTACACACAGGAAATCTCAGTTTTAAATTTTAACTTGGGGTTTCCCACATGAGTACTCCCAGACTTCCATAGTATTCATAGTTCTGGAAAGAAACATCTTTCTATACCACACATCCAGATAGGTGATTATAGCACAACTCTGTTTTATGAATTTAAATCCATATATAAATATATATATATATATATTTAGATCACACTTCCTCCATTTTAGTTCAAAGTTAACATACTCATTCTTTTTTTCCCCATCATTGGTGGTTGGTTGGCTTCTTAAAATAGGAGTTTAACACAGTCACATTTATTAGTTTGAATGTAGAGAATGAAGAAAAACCTGGAATGTAGCCAAACCCTGAGAAACTGGGCAGGAATGACACAAAAAAATTCAAAGACCATAATTACCTCTCCTACTCCTTTTTAAAAATGTGGTCAATATATATAACTAAAAAATGTACAGTCTTACCATCTTTCAATATTACATTCTGTGGCATTAAGCACATTCACATTGCCCTGGAACCATCACCACCATCCTTCTCCAGAATTTTTCCACTTCCCAAACTGAAGCTCTGCACTGTCCCAATTAAATACCAACACCCCAGCCTCTGCTTCTCCTACTCCTTGGCATTCGCCATCGTACATTCCCTATGCAATTGGAAACATCAAGTATTTGTCCTTTAGTAACTGGTTTATTTCACAGGGCACAATGTTCTCAAGGTTCATCCATGTAGTAGTGAGTGTCAGAATTTCTTTCCTTTTTGAAGCTGGATATTTTTCTATGGTATTTTAGAGCTCATTTTTTTTTTATCATCCATCCATCCATCCATCCATCCATCCACTGGAGTTGCTGCCATGCTTTGGTTCTTGTGAACAAGGCTACTATGAACATGAGGATACAAACACCCATTTGAGTCCCTACTTTCAATTCTTTTGCTGGATCATGTGGCAATTCTATGTTTAAATTTTGGGGAATTGCCACATAATTTTCCATAGCAGCTACACTTGTACATTCCCAGTACCAAAGCATGAAGACTGTAATTTTTCCACATCCTTGCAAATGTTTAGGTTATTTATTTACTTTTCAATAGTCATCTTGACAAATGTGGAGTGGCATCTCATTGTGGTTGTTAGTTGCATGGATTTCACTAATTATCAGCCAAGCTGGACATCTTTTCCTGGGCTTTTTCTCCTTTTGTATGTCAGGGGGAAAATGCCGATTCAAGTCTGTTGCCCATTTTGTTTGTTTCTTCTGGTTGGCATTTGTAGAACACTTCCTGCTTTGCACAATGACTGTCAGAAGGTTGTAACATAACCAATTTCTGATGTCCTTAAGGCAGTGAGAAGAGGTGCACTGGGAAAGACAAGCAGTGGAGCAACTCTCACGGATGACCGTTGGCTTTGGGAGTGCACCAGTGTTCACGTTGAATTGCTCACATGTGACAATCCCTTCCACAGACCAGCCACACAATGTCACCTTTGTCCCCTCCTGAGTGTTCCTTGCTTGTTTCCATGTCTTGCTCACATCTTTACTCACCAGCTCATCCTCCACCTGTAAAGAAGACGTGCTCCAGTAGATGAAGCCAAGGTGGCATTATTGCAGGGAGCCAAGTCTGCATCTGTGTGTGCCTGTGTGTGCACCTATGTGTGCATGTCTGTGTGTGCATATATGTGCATGTGTTGTTAGGGAATGGCTCTGCAGGTCATCACAGAACAAGTTTTCCCCCAACTCCTTCACAGAGCCTCAGAAAGTCCTCGGTTCAATGCCCAGGACACAGAAGTGATCGAGACTATTAGTTTCTGTTTTCTGTTGAATTGGGCCCCATCACACGTGATACATGTGCTGGAGCTCTAGCTCCCAGCATCCCAGAATGTGACCTTGGGCATCAAGGTTGCTGCACATAGTAATTAGGTAAGACATGGTCATACTGATGCGACTAGTGCCCTGATACAAGGGGAAATCTGGACAGAGACACAGACACAGGGAGGATGTAGAGAAGAAGGCAGAGAGGCTGAGAACACCAGTGTCTCCCCCGAGCCCTCAGAAGGAACCAACCCCACCAGCACCATCATCTGCCTCCAGCTTCCAGAACTGAGACGATGAATTTAAGTACTGCGTGTTCAGACACTGCCTTCTCCTCTCCCTTGTCTTTCTTACCTTCATGATGACCCCCTGTGGTGTGTGTGAAAAAACCAGGAGTACTCTCACACCAGGGCCAGATAAAGATACTCAGAGAGAAAATCATAGGCTCTGCTTCCCAGCCCCAGTGTAGGCCACCTCCTACCATGTTTGGACACAGTGAGGAATTATCTTTCTCCTCCTCCTCCTCCTCCTCCTTCCCCTTCTCCTCCACCTCTTCCTCCTCTTTCTCCTGCTTTTCCTTCTTCTTCAAGATTTATTTACTTATTTGAAAGAGAGAGAGAGTGATCTTCCATGCACTGGTTCACTGCCCAAGTGATCACAAAAACCAGGCTGAAACCAGGATCTGGGAACACCAGCCAGGTCTCCTAGGTGGGTGGTGGGGGCCCAGGTACTTGGATCATCATCTAGCAGTCTGATATGGGGTATCATCATTGTGTCAAGCGGCAGCATAAAAGACCTGCACTATAGTGTGGGCAAGGAGTGAGCCTTTCAACTGTTCTCCTGCTACTCTTGGTTCCTTTTTCTCCACTTTTCCATCTGTACCCAGCCAGCCATTCAAAATCATGACTCTGATCAAGGCCCCCTTTGCATGATAACCCACCAAAAGGCTCCCTGCTGCTCTTGGGTTAAAATCCAAACTCCTTGCAGTGCTCCCTAAGACCCACCCCTCTCCCACCTCTCAAACTCCTCATTGAACACTCCTGAGCACTTTTCTATCCCACCTGATGGCTCGCTGAGCCACTGGCCTTTTCTCGCTTCAAGAGCTCTTCCCTCCCCCAGGACCCTTGCACTTACTACTCCTTCTGCCTTGAGCAGTCACATGATCTCATGCTCCTTCTGGTTTTTGCCATTGGACCTACCACTTTGCAAACTTATCTTCTTTGTTGCTTGTTTACTTGTTTATTACCTGTCTGGTCAAATTAGAATCTAAACCTTATGAGAACAAGGCTTTTACCTGTCAGCTCCCAGCACCAGCTCCTATGCTGTGGTCAGTGGAGTTGATTTAATGGCTGGCTATAGGACAAGAGCTCTATTTTACACGTGAGGAAGCAGTTAAGTGACCTGTTTAATTTCACACAGCAACTAATTGGCACGAGTGTACATTTTTCCACATTCTTATACTCAATCATCTGGAGATTTTCTAAAATATTAATTGTTTCCCATGTGTTTGGAAAATGTCAAACTGCTTAGCTTTCCCTCTCCAGCGGTCCCCCGAAACCATTTGATCACTTTCAAAAGGCGTTTCAGTCCACTCCAGTCTTGTTAGCATCAGCGCTGGCCAGGGCTTCCTCTGCCGCCTTTGATGTGAGGGTTCATTAAGTGGGGAGACAGGGGCTCCCATGCAGTGCGGCTGCCGTCTTGCTCAGAGCCCTCCCCGACCGAGGGAATGTGGTTCTGGGCCAACGTGGCTTCTGTAAGTCCTGTAGGCTGCTAGCTTAGTTGAGTTTGCAGTTTGCTGTGGTTTTATGGGCATTTGTCCATTTTTATTGTGCTTTCTCCTTTGACCCCTTAAGCCCTGAAAATGCTGATCCAATATGTCTTGATGAATCTAATTAGCCCCTCTTAGCTTCCAGATGCTTTCAATCGTGTCTTCAAGGTGCTCCCCAGAGGTATCTCTATTCAAATGTCAGGAGCTTACTGCTTACTGCAGCGTGTGTACATTGTCAGTTCAGTGAGTGATCTTGAAAGGAGCACAACTCGGGACTCCTGGAAGGTTTCTGAAATGGCTTAAGAAAACAAGCAAACGCCATTCTGTGCATATGTGCTCTCTCTCTGTGCCTCCAGAAATTAGACACCACCCAGGAATGTCTTTAGTATATAGAAGGAGCTGTGAAAATAGAGTTCACTGAGGATAGCAGTACTTTAAACGTTGGTACATGTGAATTTCTTGTATTAGCCTTTCCACTTTTGGTTTAGGCTTGAAAATTTTCCAAAATACGATGTGTCAAAAGGGCTAAAACATTATAAGATTTGTGAGTCTGGTTTTAATTTGTATGATCCTAAATTTTCTTATGTTTTCCACGTGTAGTTTCTGTAGTCATCAAAATGGCTATTTTTAATGGAGATCCCAATGGAAGAATGATTAAGCCACTCCTCCTTTTTTTTTTTGGACAGGCAGAGTGGACAGTGAGAGAGAGAGAGAGAAAGGTCTTCCTTTTTCCATTAGTTCACCCCCCAATGGCTGCTGCGGCCGGTGCACTGGAAGAGGAGTAACTGGGACAGAACCAGCGCCCTGACCAGGACTAGAACCCCGGGGTGCCAGCGCTGCAGGCAGAGGATTAGCCTATTGAACCGCGGCGCTGGCCCAAGCCACTCCTCTTTTGGAAATAATTGGAATCAGGGACTTGTATGCCATGTTCCTGGAAGTGTCATTGACAGCAGCCAAAGTGTATGTGTCACCCACGTGTGCAACAGCAGGTAAATGGGCAAACACAACGCAGTGGATCCCTTATTACTCACCCTTCAAAAGGACGGCCACTCTGACACCTTGAAGGTGCTATGCTGAATGAAACCAGCTGCTTAGAAACGGACAAAATAGTGTATGATTCCACTCACGTAGCACACTAGGAGAAATCAAATTCGAGGAGACAGAGAGTCGAACGCTGGTTGTTCAGAGCTGGGGGGAGCGGAGTGGGAGTCACTGTCTAATGGGGACAGTTTCGGTCTGGGAAGATGAAGCACTCCTGGAGAGGGGTGGTGGTGACTATTGCACTGTGAGCCGATGTACTATCGCTGAACTACACCTGTATGCATGTAACAGCAGCAGTGTGGTTTTATGTCGTGTATATTTTACTACAATTAAAAATATTAAATTAATATCAAAAATAGCATTTGCTCAGTTTTTTTTATCTTTTAAGAAAGCTTTTAAAATTTTATTATTGAATTGTAAGAGTTTTAAAAATTGTATGTACTCGGAGCCGGCGCTGTAGCTCACTTGGTTAATCCTCCGCCTGTGGTGCCGGCATCCCATATGGGCGCGGGGCTCTAGTCCCGGTTGCCCCTCTTCCAGTCCAGCTCTCTGCTGTGGCCTGGGAGGGCAGCGGAGGATGGCCCAAGTGCTTGGGCCCTGCACCCGCATGGGAGACCAGGAAGAAGCACCTGGCTCCTGGCTTCAGATTGGCACAGTGCCAGCTGTAGTGGCCATTTGGGGAGTGAACCAATGGAAGACCTTTCTCTCTGTCTCTCTCTCACTGTCTATAACTCTACCTGTCAAATAAATAATAAAAAAAAATTATATGTACCTTAGACCTTATCCTTTGTCAGATAAACACTTTGCAAATATTTTCTGCCAATTTTTGTAATGGGTAGGTGGCTTAGCTATTTATTTTGTTAAAGCTGTCTTTTGATGAGCAGTTTTAAATTTTGATAAAGTCTAATTTATACATATATACTTATGTATGTATACATACATATATATATGTATAAAATCTTTTCTGATGAGCTCAGTAGTTTCTAGGGGTTAGGGATGGGAAGACGGTATGATGCATCTATAAAGGGGTAGCACAGGTTATCTCTGGTGATGGAATTGTTCCATGTCCTAATTGTAATCCTACTTACATGGATTGCCACATGGTGCAGACCTCCGTGGATACAATGTACCACTACCAATTTTCTAGTTTTGATATTGTCCTGCGCTTATATAAACGCAAGTATTGAGGGAAAGCTAGAAAAAAGATCTGTGGGATCTCTCTGAACCATCTTTGCAGTTTCCTGGGAATCTATAATTATTTCCAAATAAAAAGCTGAGAGAATTCAGCCAACATGGAAGTGTGGGTCTATGTCTGGATTCCATTTTCTATGTCAGTCGCACGTGGTACCACATGTGATGAGCCAGGATCTAGGACAGACTTTGAGCACAGACTTTAGAACGCTGCTTCCATGGCTCTCTTCTAGGATTTGCTCTTTCACATTTTGCACCTGCTATGGTCACCCCAACCTTTGCTGGTTCTTCCAACCATGTAGGCTGCAGTTTTTCTTGCCAAGTTGTAGTCACTTTATTTGGCTTTGGATGGGGTCTGCCCTCAGATGCCTCTTGTAAGCAAAGGACAACTACCAGTGCTTTTTCCTTCTTCCGAATGTAGACATTCTCTCCCCTGGTGTAGCCCTACCTTTGGCTTCTTCCAGTGCCTTCAGACAATGGTTGGTTTGCAATTTGTCCTAAGTCTGTAGTTGTCACTACAGGAGGGTGGCCTCAGGAGGAGCTGACCTGCTATTATCAGAAACTGGAAGCCTCTGTCTATGTATTTTCAGCCTCACTCCCCTCCCTGTCTCTGATGGGTCGGTTTATAAGTGGTGATGTGGCCGATCTTCCAGTGTCAGGAATGAAGCTAAATGGGCTGTCCTCTGAGCATCAGAACTCACCATGTCCATGTTGTTTCAAGAGTTGGACATCTGCCTCATTAAACCATAGGAGTCCATAGCTAACTGGGACCAGACTAAACTACGCAAAATCGGAAAGTCATGTCATGTAATTTGTCTTCATGGAACTCAGTCTTCAACACCTCTCTCTCTCAGGGCCACTATAATTCTTCATTTAAAAAACATTTGAGAAGAAGAAGAGAGAGAGCACTTAATGAGCACATACCTCACCGCTGGTTCATTCTCCAAATGCCTGCAGTAGCCAGGGCTGGGCTGGAGCCAACCCTGGGGGCTGTGAACCCAATCCGGGTCTTGCAAGGAGGTGGCAAGAACTCAGTTGAGCCATCACTACTGCCTCCCAGGGGTCCACATTTGTAGGAAGGGGAGGTCAAGAGCTGGAGCTGAGAACTGAACCCAGGTACCCTGATGTGGGGCGTGGGCATCTTGACTACTGGGCTAAATACCTGCTCCCTCTGGCTCCCTATTCCTGGATAGAAAAGCTCCCTGAGTTTCTAGAATTTTTTCCCCAGGCAACCCTTCATGCTCCTGATCCCCCTGTCTCTTCTAGCATTTACCAACACTCTCTTCCCCTGCCCAGCCCTACAGCCTGTCACCCCTTTGCTAGGCTGGAGTTAACAAAGGAACTGAAACCTAGTTCTGTGACAGTGACAATGGGAAATGTGCTTTCTTTCACAATATCTCTTTTTGATATCACCTCTGGATGATATCATGGAAAGAGCCCTAGGATGTAAAATAATACAGCTCCTTCACTTTTTCTGTCAAGATAATGAATTTCCAGAGAGGATAAATGGCATTTCCAAGGTTATGTGCTTGATAATTAGAGCTCAAAAATCCCAGTTCCTGACTTGAGTTGGTTTGGGAGTAGCTTCAAGTCCAGTAGCAGGCCACGGAAGGCAACAGGGCCGCAATTTGACGCACGGTGATGTCACTGCTACACGGTGACAGGGCAGCCGTCGGCAGCCACACGGCTGCCTAGTGGGCTAATAGGGTCTCAATGGAGGATGAGAGCTGATTACAACAGGAAAGGACATCCTGCCTAGCAAAGGGAAACCAGTGGGGACACCATCCAGGGCCTTAATGGGAATTTGGTTCGGTCCCGTGTCCATCCATACAACAGAACCAACACAGAGATGCAAGCGGAGCTTAATGGACCAATGGATGGGAAATCTCTCTTTGCTTGCCTCTGTCTCTCAGCCTCGAAAGCAAACACTTAAAAAAAAGCAAGACTTTGGTGTTATATCGAAGCTGGCCTATGGAACAGTTTCACAGCACTTCATGTCACAGCAACATGGACAAACCTAGGGCCACGTGCAGCGCCTCCCACTCACCCTTCCCATCCCATCAACTACAGGTCAGGATTGGGCACTGAACTGAAGATAAATCCTATCTATAATGGTTAGAAATAATGCATCTAGCATCTGTTAGTTTTAAAAAGTGTGAACATCTTACTTTCTGCTGTAAAACAAATCACAACTGACTGACATGTCACTTCTGATAGAAGAGAAACATGGGCTTAAAATGAGTTGTGGTATCTGAGGTTTGTGGACTGGGCTGAATAGCTCCAAACGTTGCATCAACTTTCTCCCAGGAACTTCCCAGAGGGGCCACACTTTGCCAGGGATCATAGGTTTATAGATTTCTAATACTGTGTTTTATTTGTGTATTTTCAGAACATGAAGCTTCTGCTCATGTAACACATTCAGGAACTCTGGGTATAGGACAGGTTAGCCCCTAACTTTTGGGTCTGAGTTCCTCTTTCTCCTGATAAAGTTGTTCTTCCAGATCAAAACCTGTCTTTGAGCATTAGTGTTCCACTGAACTGATTCAATGAAAAACCGCTATTTGGGTTTGGTTGGGTTGGCTTTGGTGAATGAGCGTTGTGTGTTGAAGGCAAATCTGCTAAGAATAATTTCTTTTGAAAGAGAGACATTAGGAAGAAGAAATTGGGGTCTACCCTGGAAGATATGCAGAATGACTGGAAATTATTGAAGAGTAGTGGGTGGGGAGGAATAGGAGAAGAGAAGAGGAGAGGAGAGGAGGGGAGAGGAGGAGAGAGGAGAGGAGAGGAGAAGAGATAGGGAGAGGAGGCAAGAAGTGGAGAAGAGGATGAGAAAGAAGCGAGGTGTAGGAGGAGGAGGAGAGGAAGAGGAGGAGGAGGCAGGTGAGGAGAGACCAAGACAGACACTGATTTTCTTCATGTTGTATATTTGCCTACTCTTTTTGTTCCTATTGCTATCAGCATGTTTAGACAAGAGGAGTTACACTCAGCTCACAAGCAGCAACGGCCTTCAAGCTGTCCATCTGTCTCCAGTGTTGCCTCTCTCAAGTCCATTCCTCACGTGACCACTCGAAGGCTGATCTCCAAAGCGAAGGGCAGGTGGAGTCTGCTCTCTGCCTCCACTCCTCGTTCTTGGCCACATTCCTGCTACAGCCACTGGTGTCCACGTGTCGCCTGGATGAGAAGCATCGGCAACGCAAGGCGCCCGGGACTAGGGGGTGGCGTGACGTTGGTTGCCTTGGAGTCTGCATCCTTCGCTCTCAGCGGGTGCCCTAGCTTTCCACATGGCTCTCAGAAGGAACCTGGAGCCATGCTATGGCAGGACAGGGTGAGACCCTGCTCTCTCGGGAAGCAAGCTGGAAGGGAAATGCCCTTTGCATCTGATTCTTCCTGGTGGTCCTGAAGGTGTTTAAGCAGACATGTGTCCTGCCCGGTCAGTTACAGCTGACATTTCATTCTCAGCCACATTTGTAACTACAAGCGAACTATGCTTCCTATTGCAAGGTGCTAGCCGGGGCCACAAACAACAACACGCTTGTCTTGTGCTTGTGGGTGCTTTATGGGTTAGCTGTGTTGAAATCTATGCGGCTCGGCACGGCCACGAGAGCGGGCGTGTCTGCCGATAGCGCTGGTCCCTCACATCACACAGCACTTCTGTTCGGCGGACTGCTTGATTTCTGTGAAGGTGGCCTGGGCCTTCTCCTTGATGGCATCCAAGTCCATGTTCTGCAGATTCTGTAAGTGCCCCAGAATGGAATCCTTATCCTCTTCCTCTTCCTGGTCCTCATCTACCATCTTCCGGAGGTCTTCGGGCAAATCCACATCATCTCCAGCTATCTGGATTTGATTCTCATCCATTTCACTCTGAAAAACAAACACAGAGATAGAGTTGCTACTCTAAAACCAACCAACCAGCTAACTAAATGAAAGACAAATGCAGCAGGAAAGCAAGAATCTGTCGAGAAGGGATGAAGTGAATGGCACACACGGCCATCTCCCTGCAGAGCCTGGTCTTGGTGGCTGCTGTGGAGACCGGAGCTCCTGGTGGAGAGACCCCTCCTTATTCCACCTTGGGCCAACCAGAACCTTCTAACACAGTGGTTGTCCAAGTGTGTTCCCTGGACAAGTAGCATTAACATCATCTAGGTGCCTGTTTGAGGCGCACATTTTTGGGGTGGGTGTTTTGGCATAGCTGTAAAGAGGCCGCTCTGTATGCTCACGGCCCATAATGGGGTGCCTGGGTCCATTTCCCAATTCTGCTCTCAATTCTAGCTCCCTCATGTGCACTCTTGGAAGCATCAGGTGACAGCTTAAGCAGTGAGGGTCTCTGACACCCATGTAGATCACCTGGATTGAGTTCTGGCCCAGCCCAGGCTGTTGTAAGAATTTGAGAAGATTGGAGGCACGTCTGTTTCCCTCTCTGCCTTTTAAATAATAATTTTAAAAATGTATGCAAAATTTCAGGCCCCACTTCCACCCTACTGAACTGGGAACTGTGGGGGTGGCCCCAGCCATTGGGATGCCCAGAAGCCCTCTGTCTGTGATGCTGATGGCCCAAGAGCTGGAGCACCTCATGGCAACTTCACCTCAGGGCTGCTTTGCAAATTTTGCATGGTTTATCAGCCCCACAGCCTCATGCTACAACTCAGCGGCCTGGCTGACCCCACTCCACAGGGTGACAGTGACCAGATAGAGCTCTGTCATTACACTCATTACACTTCAGTGACAATTGCTTAACTATCACTGCTTCCCTCCCTTCTGCAAGATGGCGGTCCCCTTGTGTGCACAGAAACGTGTCCACACCAAACTCAGACCCTCAGCACCTGGATGGAGTCATGCTGGCTAAATGAACCACCTGTGGCACGGCTCCTACTCAGAGCACCCTGATGCTGGTGCCATCGGCACAGTTTGCTCTAAGTACTTCATTTTGTGACGTACCCATGGAGGCCCCAGAATTCCTTAGTGCACATCTCCTGGTCTTTCAGATTCCTTTACTGCTTCGGCAGAAAAGAATCTAAAGAAAAATATTCCCTAGGAAAAGTTAAACAGTAGCTTATATTCCCAGATTGGAGATCAGGTTGTAACATGAAGTGAACAGGGGGGCGGGAGTCAGGGGTGGAGAAGATGAAAAAGAGTGACACTGATGATAGCGATAGGGCCACCTTCACTGCTTGGGACCAGCCTCGAATTTCCCGTGAAAACCCACATAAAGACAAAATGATCATCTTAATCTCAACCAGACCATTGGTTGGATTCAAAACAGCTTTCAGCATGCACTGAGTTCCCAGGATGGAGATCTGGGTTCCCTGGTCGGGGTGCCGAGCAGAAATGGTCAAAAAGAATCAGGCGCTGTCTCAGAGCAAACGGCACGGCAGGACGATGCATGGACCTTATTCTACCTCTGCAAAGTGGGCTGGAGGGACACACAGTCGAGAGCTTTCCAGCTCTGACCTCTAAGCACCAAATTCCTCCAGCCGATCCTTGGAGGGGCTGCAGCCAAACAGCCTGTCCCCAGGGCTCTCCCTTTTATCTGCTCCCCAGGCCGAGTGAGAGCCGAGCCTGGTCCCAGAGTTAGGGTAAGAGGCAGATTTCTGATGGCAAGCAGGCAGGGACGGACGTCACACGGGCCTCAGAGAAGGGCCACCGTCAGCAGCAGTCTCCGCAGCTGGGGAGGCCGTCCCTGCACTTGGCCCGGGCCTTGGACCCAGATTAATGAGTTCCCCATCAAACTGTTGTGGGATTAGTTAGGTAGCTAATCCCCAGAGGCTCCCGGCCAATCTTGCATTTCTGTTTACTTTTTATTTACCTACCCTTGCGGCTGCTTTTCTCACTGGTTGTCCTCTGGATTTTTTTTTCCAAGGAGAAGAGGCAAAGCAGGCATCAGCCTGTCCCTTCTCAGTCCACGAAAATGCCCTCTCGTATGCACCCACCTCCACACGGCAAGGAAATGACTGAGAGGACATTCCTGGGAATTCTAGCACCTTCCTGCTGGCTGTTGGTCAGAGCCCTGTGCGTGTCACTGGGAAGGTGAGCTCACCAGGTATGCTAAGACAGATCCAGCTCACAAGGGCTCGTGGGATGGTGCTCTCCTGCCTCCTGTCCACGGGCGTCCTCAGCAAGGCCAGCTCTCCCACCCTTGGCCTCTGGAGAGGCTCTTGTGTGGTCACTCTTGCAAGGGTGACTGTGAGGTGGATTTTGCATTGATGCTGCTTGCCCAGGGAGGGGAGAGGACTGGGCGGGGAGGGGACAGTCCACGCTGCCTTACACCTTACAAAAGGGATCTCCAATGCTCCAGCTTCTACCAAAGTGGCTCTCAAAGTGGGGTCCCCAGGGCCGCTTCCTCAGCCTCTCCCAGGGAGGGGAACGCCCGGAACCATGGGCCTTCTCATGGCCCTGGCCCGGCCCAGATTCAAAATGCGGTAAATCTGGAACAGGCTAATCTTTACGTCGGTAATTTTGTATCGCCCACGAACGATGTTGTCAGTAGCCAAATGGTCCTTGGCAGACAGCAGGTCCCCCACCCACCTTGTTAGAGATGCACACTCTTGGGACCCACTGACCCAGAAACTCAGGGGCTGGGCCCAGCACTCAGTCCTCCTGGGGATTCCAGCACCTGCTACATTGAGATCCACAGCTCTACATTTCTCAAAGACAGGCTACAACCGTCTCACCCTACATTCCAGAGCCCAGCAGCATTTGGAGTGCGTAGACACACACAATAGACCCCTATTGTGTGATCACCAGTGAGCCTATTGTCCGGGACTCCAGCAACCTCAAAATGACTGGAGAAAGCTCTGTCTCCATAGCTGTCCCTCACGTTCCTACTCCTGTCGGGGAAGCCCAGCCTAGTGGAGTGGGCGTTAGCCTGAGACCAATTGTCTGCGTGAGAATGTAAGCTCCATGGCTCAGGCTGTGTGACCCGGGGTGCCTTACCCAACCTCTCTGAGTTTATTTCCTTGTCTGTTCATTAGGGATGATATTATTTGCTTTAGAGTTGTGCAGGATTAATTAGATGGCAACTATTATTTAGAGCCTATTAAGCACTCAACCAGCAGAAGCTATTCACAAAATAGCAATGCCCAGAGTGGGTGGGGATTTGCCCCAGGGTAATCCTGCCCCGGCTCTTGGTCCCATCCGCAGGCCACCCGCTCTTTGCCCCTCACTTCTGCCCTGGGAATGACAGGCTCGCTCTTTGTCACGAGCCAGCCTTCCAGCACCGGGCTCTCAGTTCTGGGAGGAGGCTGTCTAGTGGCACTGTGTCCCTTACTGTTGTCAGTGTCCCCACCCTCCTTGTACCCGACACTTGATTATCAGAGTCCCTGACTCCACCCCTTCCTGGGAAGGGCCGGGGCCTGGTGCTTCTGCCTCACCTGCTGCCCTCTGGCTGCTCCCAGCTCAGCCTGCTTCCTGGGCACCGGCCTGCCCAGGATGCCAGGTGGGCTCTGGGATGCACTTGGGACAAAGCGGATGTGGGCTTAGATGGGGGGCAGGCGCTATTGACCCCGTAGGCAGCATTGGATGTGGCCACTGGCTGTGGGCAGCGCCACACTCACAGTTGTTCTAAGAACAATGTCACCGTCCCTCCAATCAGCAGCACGGTTGCTGCGGGTGATGACCAAAGTTCTGGAATTCATTGCCCTGGACATAACCTGCACTGCAGACACACCTTTGATGAAGGCTGGGCTGACCAGACAGGGCTGGTGAGTGGCTAGAGGATGAATGACACCCATGGAGCCGAGCCTGGGGCCGTGGGCTTGTTAGCACTGGCTCCTAAGCATGTGAGCTGCCCCAGACCTAGGCCTGGCCAAGTGTCAGCGTCTCACTTGTAGCCACTGCAGCCTACCCAGCCTGCTAGTCTGTAGCCTAGAAGGAGACACTGAGGTTCAAGTCCAGGGTTTGTCATTTATCCGCTGCATGACTTTGGGGGAGTCCCCTTACGTTTCTGAGGCCCACTGCAAGGACCCCCCAGGTGCACTGGTGAGCAGATTAAGTATGGCAGGTTGTGCAATGGCCTCACGAGCAGCTGGGGTTATTAGTATTTGGGGGAAGAGGGAGTGTCCCTTGGATAAAGGAGGCCTGGATAGTGACCCGAGGGTGGGAGAGCATCGGCCCTTCAGACAGGGATCCTGGCCACAGCAAGCAAGTAGGAAGCACCAGTGGGATTTGCACAGCGGCCCCAGCCAGCCCACTGCTTCCTTTCCCTGTGAACACCCTGCTGGCCAGACCCCGTCTGCAGTTCCAACAATGGCTGTCTTGTCCACACTTCCTGCCACCCATGGACAAATCTCAGACTGGGGAGGCCGGGGCTGTTCTTGGCACAGTTCACACTTGAAGGAAAGGCAGCGAGGCCTCATGACAACTAGTGCAGCTCCAGCGGCCGTGCCACAGCCTCACCGCAGGTGCAGGGAGGGGGTAGGGGCGCAAGGGCTGAGAACCAGAGCCTGGACGAGTGAGTGCATGACGGGGGGAAGTGAGCCAGCTGTAATTAGGGGGCTTACGGGCCCTATTTTATTCTCAGAGGGTCTGTTTCAGAGGTCTTCTCATTTCTAGAAATCTTATCAATTTGGGATATTGTTTAATGCAGCTAAAAGCTGATTATTTTTATGCCAGCTGACTGGGATCCGTCCTAATCTCTTGTTTTTAACCAGACTTATTATCTGCATTGCCAATGCTGACTGCTCCATTAGGTAAATCGCTCCATGTCAGGCCAGCATCACTCCCTGGGACCCGGCATCTCGAAGGGAAGCGTGGCCCTGGGCTTCAGACTGCCTCCTCTGTAGACCTACAGCAATGGCCTTTACCTTTTGCCAGACTTGAGACACAATGATAAAGGATCTTCGGTGGTTTTATCTTCAGAAAAGCTGAGGAGGCCGGCGCCATGGCTCAATAGGCTAATCCTCCGCCTGCGGCGCCGGCACACCGGGCTCTAGTCCTGGTCGGGGCACCGGATTCTGTCTCGGTTGCCCCTCTTCCAGGCCAGTTCTGTGCTGTGGCCAGGGAGTGCAGTGGAGGATGGCCCAAGTGCTTGGGCCCTGCACCCCATGGGAGACCAGGATAAGTCCCTGGCTCCTGCCATCGGATCAGCGTGGTGCGTCAGCCGCAGCGCACCGGCCATTGGAGAGTGCACCAATGGCAAAGGAAGACCTTTCTCTCTGTCTCTCCCTCTCATTGTCCACTCTGCCTGTCAAAAAAAAAAAAAAAAAAAAAAAAAAAAAAAAAAAAAGAAAAGAAAAAAAAGAAAAAGAAAGAAAAGAAAAGCTGAGGGTGCAATGGAGTCCAGCCAAGCTTGGTGTACAAGCAAATAAACATGCGGCATGTTAGGTGGGTCTGGCTTTAGTCTTGACCTGTTTATTTATGCTTGGTCTATAGGGCACCCAGCAGCTGGATGAAGAGATTTCTTTTGCGTTGATGAGTTCATCTACCGCTGGCTGCATGCAGGCTTCCGAGGCTCGTGGGCTTCAGCAGCGTCACCTCTCCCTGTCCTGGTGGCTGAGACCCTTGGCTGCACTTGCTGGCTCCTCCCTCTGCTGTCCACCTCTCTTCAATGACTTTAAGAGTCCCCCGCGCACCCAGATGGGACAGATGGTGTGGATTTGTCTTTTTGCGTTAGAGGCACGGGTTGTCAATGCTGATGGAGAGGGTGCTTGGATCCGGCCCTGCGTGGCACTGGCTGTGCGTGTCTTGCACTTCACTTCTTCCGTGGGCAGTGCAGAGGGACTCAGGGGCTCGGAGGGGCTGCTTCTCCAAGCCTCCCACCACAGAGCAGGAAACCGGGGTCCCGAGAGGTGAAGACCCTTGGGAAAGGTCATTATCCTGGTCAGGAATGTGGCCAGCCCCGCTAGGGGGTAGCAGCCCAGGGTGGCGGGGTCACACTGGCTTGAGGTCAGAGGTTGCTCTGCTGTTTGCCGGCTCTGGGATCCGGGGAAGTCGCTCTCCCTCTCTGAGCCAGCATTCTCTGCGAAGCGGACGCCATCTCTGCCTACCAACCCCGGGTGGTTGTGAGGAATCAGGGGGAAGCTGCTGTGGCTACGGAGCTCGCACTGCACGTCTGCTTCGCGGTGTCCAATCGCCTCCTCCCCATCCCCGCGTTCCCGCTAACTTGGCGTGAGCGGGAGGAGCACATGGAAGTGGGGCAGTGAGGGAGGGCAGCCCGCGACGGGACCTCCGCCACCCGCCACCAGAAACAGCTGCGCAGGAGCAAGAGGGTTTGTGGCTGAGACCCTGCTGGGCCGCCCCCGGAGCTCCCGGTCAAGGCGAGACTGGCAAGGAAGGGTCCAGAATCGTCTTTATTATTTTATAAGAGGTGGATTAGTTTGGTCCTAATGGAGCTTTTAGGGGGACACGTCCAGAGAGCTCTATTGAGAGAGTTTCTTCTAGATCCATCTTTACGCCAAACGATGCCCTTAATACAGCAGACAAACACCAGGTGTAACTAAAGCATACAGCTCAGCAGGGGGGCCGGCATGATTTTTCAATGACTAACCTAGACTGACAATTCTGTTAATAGGATTAGGGCTCATTGTGGAACTGTTTTCTCTTATTAATTTGGCTTGACTTCTATATACATTCTGAATTGCCTGGGATAAGTGGCGCATTTGCTTTTAGGAAGAATCTTGTGACTATCTTGAAAACATTACCTCCTCTGTTTGAAAAAAAAATGACATTTAAATTTCAATACAAAGTCACGTCTGTGTTTTATACAACATTAAAATTGCAGTTATAACTACAAATCACACCCAGGCTTACTCTTTTAATGTGGTCCTTATAGAAGATTAGTTTTTTTTTCTTGTTCTTTTTTTCACTTTGTTCTTTGGGTATTTCTTTCCTTTTTCCCTAGGATATCCATCCACTGAGTGAGCACTCTGTGAGTGTGTATGTGTATGTAAGCATGCAACTTCTATATACCAGCACATGCTAGGCACTACACAAACATCTGTGATAGGTATAAATACTCAAGGTCACAGGGTAACGGAAGAGACATGTACTCAAGGTGTGTCCCAATCCAGCCTTAAGTAGGAAAAGGGAAGTCATGGAAGGTTCTGGAAGAAATGGCATTAACCAAAGTTTTACAAAATGGAAGGGAACTCTAGGGGTCAGGTGCAGGAGACAAAGTGGGAGGGAGGTCCAGCCCAGCTGGGGAGTGGCCTGAGGTGAGTCTGGAAAGACAGGAGCCACATCTCAGCCTCCAGGTCTGGAGTGTGGGCTTTGTTTGCAAAGTCATGCTAAAGCCCTGGGGAGGGTGGGGAAGAAACAGAGGCAACAGGGGCAGATTCACCTCTTACTTTTCCCGGCTGGAACCATGGAGGGTGCGGAAGAGCAGACTGGTCCTAGTGTTCCAGAAACACTCAAGAAAAAGCGGAGGAATTCCGCAGAGCTGAAGATTAAGAGTCTGAGAAAGGAGTTTGCCCAAAAGAAGCTTCGAAAGGCAAGGAGAAAGCTTACCTATAAAAAGCTAAGCACTACCCCAAGGAACACAGGCAGATGCCCAGAACTGTGGTTTGGACAGCAAGGGCGGCACGAGAAGCTGGCAACTTCTATGCACCTGCAGAGCCCCGACTGGCATTTGTCATCAGGATCAGAGCTATCCATGGTGTGAGCCCCAAGGGTTGCAGCTTCCTCGCCTTTGCCAGATCCTCACTGACGCCTTTGTTAAGCTCCACGAGGCTTTGATTAACATGCTGAGGATTGCGGAACTACATAGTGCAAGGGGTACCCAAATCTAAAGTCAGTAAGTGAACTTGTATACAAGCGTGGCTGTGGCAAGATCAGTAAGAAGCGAACTGCCTTGACAGATAACACTCTGCTTGCCCGTTCTCTCAGTAAACATAATATCATCTGCACAGAGGAGCTGATGCACGAGGTCTGTACTGTTGGAAAACACTTCAAGGAAGCAAATGACTTCCTGTGGCCCTTCAAGCCACCTTCTCCCCGAGGTGGGGTGAAGAAAAAGACCGCGCGTCTTGTAGAGGGTGGAGATGCAGGCAACAGAAAACAGATCCACAGGCTTCTTAGAAGGAGGACAACCGTGTCTGCTAGGATATTTTTTTGTAATCTGGTCAGATAATAAACAGCGACTACACTCAAATTGGAAAAAAAAAAGATTTGCATTTTTGGACACCTCACTCTGCAGTTTTTGTGTGTGTGTGTGTGGTTTTTTTTTTTTTTTTTTTTTTTTTTTTTTTTACAGGCAGAGTGGACAGTGAGAGAGAGAGAGAGAGAGAAAGGTCTTCCTTTGTCGTTGGTTCACCCTCCAATGGTGCACTGCGCCTATCCGAAAGCAGGAGCCAGGAGCCAGGTGCTTCTCCTGGTCTCCCATGGGGTGCAGGGCCCAAGCACTTGGGCCATCCTCCACTGCACTCCCGGGACACAGCAGAGAGCTGGACTGGAAGAGGGGCAACCGGGACAGAATCCGGCGCCCCGACCGGGACTAGAACCCGGTGTGCCGGTGCCGCAAGGCGGAGGATTAGCCTATTGAGCTGCGGCACCGGCCTCACTCTGCAGTTTTAAGAGGAGCAAGACCCAAAGTAGAAAACCTACATTAAGGGACAGAGGTGAGAGATGCCGAGGCTTGCGCTTGGGGATGAGTTGAGAACTATACAGAAAGTGACTTGGTGATGTCCTGGATGTGACCCCTAGTGGGGCGGGAAGCATCGGGCTGACTCCCAGCTGCCAGCCTGGAGCGGGGTGGCCGGGACAGCCACCCGTGGGGTGAAGCCTGGGGGAAGGGGGAGGTTTGGGAACAATGAGCAGGGGCATTTTGCTCTGTCCTCAAGGCGGCTGGGTAAGGGAGACAGAGCAGTGAGCTTCGGCAGCAGTCGTGTCTGGAGGAAGAGATCTGAGAGTCAGCAGCACACAGGAGGCGGCAGGAAGTGCCAGCCGGAGGCAGCCAGCCAGGGAGGGCATGCAGACCGGAGTGGGGCACCCTGGGATGTCCCCATGGCTGGGGCCGACCCGAGAAGAAGACAAAGAAACAGCTGCAGGAGAATGATAGCCGGAAGGGGAGAGAGGGCTTGGGCAGGAAGTGACCGCCAGCGCCGGCTGCCTGCCAGGGACACAGAGGCCCCTGAAGAAGAGATGGGACTGAGGTGGACTGCCGGGGTCCGGAGGAAGCCGGCTTGGGCAAGGCAGTGGGAGCAGAGCCACTTACGAGATGACACCTGGTCGGCTGGTGGTAGCTGGGAGACGTTTGGTCTCCTTTATAAACCAGCAACCAGGAGAGGAGGAGAAATGGAAGATTCGGCATGGGAATAATTAGAGGAGCCCGATCCAAATCTAGTGGGAGAGTCACGCCTCCTGTCAAGTGCTGGAGCGACCTGTGATTCACAAACTGAGTGAAGGCTGGATGTGTGCATGTGTCATTACAATGACTGGTAGAGACACACACACTCCACGTTTCAGCAGTGTGTTTACTGCACACACGTGATAACTTCTCTGATGACTGCAATGAATGATGGTCATCAAAAGACAAATAGTATTGTCAATACTGTTTATCTAGAAGGCCAGGGTCTACTTTGCTCCCTTTCAAAGAGTCAAACCTGCTTTCCCCAGTCAGCAGCGGAGTGAAACTCTTTCTCATAGGAAAACACCAGCCAAGTAATTTCTTTAGAAAATGCAGTTCTAATTCCAAAATGACACTGTTCTCCTCATCAGACCTGACAGCTCCTGGGAACACATTTTCTGCAGCTGGCTCCTCACTGGGCCTTGGGTAGGGCAAGGCTCAGGGCTGAGTTCTGCTGTTGTCTAACCCGGGGAATTGTGAATGGGGCCCGAGGGGTCAGGTCTGTTACCTGGAGGATTTGTTGGATGCCCCTGGCTCCCTGTGGGCTGGTCATGGTATTACTAGCATGGTTTATGCAGGATAGATTTTTTAACACGGCACAGGGCTAACTCTTCTGCAAAGCTCACGGGGAGGACCTCAGGGGGCCACTTAAAGCCCAGGGGACGCCTGGTCTGTGCCTGTCCTGGCTGGAGGGTGTGCAGAGTCCAAAGTCTACTGGTGCGGAAGAACTATGCCCTTTGGAGAGGGAGAGGGGAGGAAGAAGCCCAAGAAGTACTGGATGGAGAATAAGGAGATGTGAATTCCCATGGGTCACAGGAAGTCTTGTGACCCTGGGCAAGTCCCTACATTTGCACCATTTTTAGGAGCGTGCATTGAGTGTATACCTATGGGATGGGCTTTTTCCCCCCTCAGTGTGCAAAACAAGTTTAATAAAAAGAGAAAAACTGCCCAGACACTGCTGTCAAGGAGACAAGGTGTTGTGGTCGCCAGGATTCTAGAAGGAGCATTCACAAAGGCAGGAGGGGTCCGGTGCTCCCCTTTCCCCCCTCCCAGGCACCCAGCCAAGGACTCCGGATTCTGTGGCCCTAATGGCTCCTTCTGGGTCCAGCCCTCCACAGCCCTCCTGTCAGAGCCGGCTCCCCGCGGGCCTGCGTCCCCTCTCTTCCCGCCACCCCCTTAGCACACTGCATGCCTGGGGCTCACAGCCCCAGTGACTGGTGGGCACTGCCTGGGGGTCCAGGGCCTGGCCCCTTAAAGCAGCATCCGCAAACCCACAACCTAGATTCCCACGGCGGTTGCTGCTGGCATCAAACCTCCCCCTAGCAGGGGCTTCCCTGCACACAGACAGGACTGTCACCTGCAGCTAGGGGGTCACCGGTGGGCGGGACACCGTCAGAATCAGAGCGCGTAGTTCACGGCCTGGGAAGTGACCCTGTGCCCTTAGTCTGCCGCCAGCCTTCACTGCCCCAGCCATAGCTTGGCTGAATATGCCGGCCATTCTCTCACTATCCCGGGTACCGCGGAGACAGATGACAGCACGGCACCCCCAACGCGCCCTCCGGGGGCCCTGGAGCTGTCTGGAACCGCGCGATCCGCTCCATCACACCAAAACCGTGCGCTGTCCTACCAAGTCCCCTCCGGGGGCGGACTCCTTTCTCATCAAGCCGCGTGGGTGCGTCCTTCGGCTCAGGGAACGCCAGGGGGCGCGGGTCCCCCAGGCGGCAGGGGCTGTGCCTGCGCTCCACCGCCCAGGTCAGCTTAGACCCGAGCAGCCGCCGCGGGGCCCGGCCGAGCTCAGCCTGGGAAGCCGCTCGCGGCCAGGGCCGGGGCGGGGGAGACGGAGGCGCTGCGCGCGGAGGCCGATGTGATCCCGGGAGTTTTATTGTGCACTTTCTATCATGGACCGCTAGGCTAGGTTACACGTCCCATGTCCTTACAGGCAACTGTCACTCATGGTGTTTCTAGCATGTCTACACCACAAATTCTTGACCTGTCGTGTGTAGACCCCGTTTGTGCAAAATGTAGGCATCGTAAGAAAGGCCCTTAGAGGGCCTCTGGATGGAAGTAAAATCTGCAGCGAAGCCCGCTGGCTGGTGAAAACCTCACCTTATTTATTCGGAATGGAGGCATTCCTTTAGTCAGAACCCGGACCCTGGGGGTGGGGCCCGGTGCCACTCCCTGAAATGCTGAGATGATACAGGTTATCCCAGATGACTAAGCACCCAATTTTGAGCCACATGGAGTTCACAACTAGCTTAAAACTTTGGGGACAGTTCAAATACTAAGAGTAGAAAGAAGGGCCAGTTTGGTGGTGCAGTGCGTTAAGCTGCCGGCTGCTGAGCTGAGTCCTGGCTGCTCCACTTCCCATCCAGCTCCCTCTGATGCGCCTGGGAAGTAAGTGGGGGAAGACGGAGCAAGTGCTTGGGGCTCCCTGCCACCCACATGGGAGGCGCAGATGGAGTTCCAGGCTCCTGGCTTCTGCCTGGCCTAGCCCTGGCCCCTGTGGTTATCTGAGGAGTGAATCGCCAATGGAACGACCTCTCTTCCTGTAACTCTGCCTTTCAAATAAATAAGTAAACCTTAAGAAAAAGAGTGGGAAAAAAGGAGAAGAAGTAGACACTCCGGGCCCATCCTTTCCTACCTTGCTCTTTTTCATGGTTGGAGGCCTAACCTCTACCCTGGCTCTGCCGCTTAGTAGCTGTGGGGTTTTGCAAAGCTTAATCCTCCTGAAGTTGTCTCAGGCCTAAAATGAGGTGGTGGCATTAGATTAGAATAACTCTAAGTCCTCCTTAAGGGTCCATGAAAAAAAATCAGGTGAAGTCTTAAATGTTGCACGCGTGTGAAGCAGCTGTGAAATGAGGGTGCTGGGGGCAGCTAAAGGTAAGGGGCTCCGCCCCTCACTGTGCTCACCATATGGTTTGTCTTCTGGAGGTTCATGAGCTGGGAGTCTGGTTCCCAAAGTTATGGTGTTAGACAGCTGATGGGAACTCTAAAGGGTGGGCCTAGAGGCAGGTAACAGGGCCACGACCGCCCGTGGGGAGGCATCAGCCTGGTCTAGAGGAGCAGGTTAGTTCTCAGGGTGAGCCTGGCCCCTCCCTTGCCTCTTCCTCGATCACCTGACCTCTCCTTTCGCACACGTCTGCCATGCTGTGTGCACTTCCCAGCCACCAGCATCTTGAGCCCAACACACCTCTTCTCTTTATCTACCAGCCAGCACCAGGGGCTCCGGACCAGCCACACAGAATGGCTGAGCCATCTGCAACCTCTGTGGACGGAGCCGTCGTCACTCTCCAGGGAGCATCTGAATTGCATGCCAATAACTCTTTCCTCTTGCCATAATTTCTGTTGAAAGACTCTTGTCTTGCTTGATACAGGGTTGGGAGATTGTTTTTATTTTCTCTGAAAAGCAACTAAACCTTGTTGCTAGGCCTGCCTGGTGAGGATCTGCAAATGAGCAGGACTGCTGACCCCTGCCAGGGAAGACAGAGACCAAAGGGAGGAGTCTTGAGTTTCAGGGACCTCAAGTTGTTGCATTGATTGACTTCACACCCCCGTTTGCTTCCCCGAGGAATATCAACCCTGTCTGATATTCCGAGACAAAGACCCGCTGCCCTCATTTTACAGATGAGAAAATTGAGGCTCGTATTTTTTCTTTTTTAAACCACATGCTGCACCGTGACATAGTGACAAGAGCCAGAACTGAAATCCGGCTCTCCTTAGCGCCCCACAAAAGAACAGAACAGTCATCAAAAAGTCAGTTTCTCAATCTTTGTGGAAGAAGCACGCTCAGTGGATTGTGTGTGCATGTAAGTGTGTGCATGTGAGTGTGTGTGCATGTGAGTGGGATTGTGTGTGAGTATGTGTGCATGTCAGTGTGTGTGTGCATGTGCATGTGTGTGTGTGTGTAAGAGTGTGTGAAATTTCTGCTTCATTGCAAATAAGACTCGTGGTGCTTTCCTCAGTGGGAGCCGAGTGGGAAGGCTGGGGCTGGAGTTCAGCAGCCTGAATCGGAGCCCACCTTCCTGCCTAGGGAGCCACTCTGCCAGACAGCCAGTGGGACATCCCAGGGCGGGGTGGTTGAGGAAACCCACCAGACAATGAAAGTGGAAGGGACTGTGCCAAGAAATACTTCACTCTTCCAAAATGCAAGCCCCGTGGGAAAAAGCGTAAAACCAGAATGGAGACAGTGGTGGGACGAGCAAGGCATTCTTGTCCCCATTATCTGGCTGCAAATGAAAATGAGCGTCAGTTGTCCCGTGAATTGTCGCCCCCGGCTAAGCATCACGGGGTGCTCTTGGCAACTGACCTCTCCTGCAGGCTGGGGCTGCCCAGCTTTGTGGTTTCAGCAGAGACCTTGCACAGACAGCAGCTCTCCCCTTGTTCAGTGTTTCTGAGGTCAGAAGCCTTCCTGGGAGTTGCAGGGGACCCACGGAAGGCACTGGTTCAGGGGGGCTTTCTCTCATCTTCGGGGCAGGCCTGCACTTTGGAGGGAGATTTTTCTCTGGCTGGAAGGTGCATTCTGCAATATGGAGTTGAACGGCCAGCCCAGCAGGTGTGAGGTCCTCCACGGGTGTGGGAGGGGAGGAGCTGAGAAGAAGTGAGCTAGGATGGCAAAGGGCTGGGCCTGAACGGTCCCTCTGAGCCAGGTGCCACGATGTTCAACACCACCTCTTGTCACCAGGAGACCAGCCACTCACTCGACCACTGCCTACAGACACCTCCGCTCAGCCAGCGCCCAGTCGGGTAAGACGGTGCCAGGTTATGCCCGTCACTCCCACATTGTCTCCAAAAGCAAGCAACGGACTGTCCCTTTTATACAGAAGCAGAATGCCATCGAAGTCCAGACTGTGGGCTCTGCCTTTCCTAGATGTCTGGCTGATAGGAGGCAGGGGTTTTCCTTATGTGTCAGCTTCCTCTGCAGGGGTGAGTGAACCTCAGCGAATTAACAGACGTACAGCACAGCACCTGGCGCCTGGGGAGAGCTCAACAAATGTCAGCTGTGATTGTTTTCCCTATTGTCTAGTTACACACAGAAGTCCTGTATTCTTCTGATAAACATACATGGAAATGTCATTCTGAGTGGACGTTTGGCCTAGCAGTAAGCTGCAGGTTGGGACACCCACATCCCATTGTGGGTTCCTAGGTTCGAGTACTGACTCCACTTCCGGTTCCAGCTTTGTGCTAATGCAGATTCTGGGAGGCAGCAGATGGCAGCTCAAATAGTTGGGTCTCTGCTGCCCATGTGGGAGCCCCGGGCTGAGAAGGCAGCTTCCAGCTCCAGCCTGGCCCAGCCTCAGGCCCTGTAGGCATTTGTGCAGTGAGTCAGCAAAAGGGGGCATTCTATCTTTCTCCCTCCCACCAAAAAAAAAATTAAATTGTCATCTACTGCAGTCTATTTTTTTCAAGTGGCCATGAAAGTTCATGGAGCGAATATCTGGAATCAATGTTTCACCAACTCTGAGCTCAGTGCCCTTCTCACTATACCAAGCACCTCAGTCAAGATGGAGACGCATGCATGTTCTTGAGTGTCACCTTTCGCTCATCGGGTGGGACGGATCGCGTGCTCCCGGGTTCAGAGCACCTTTCTTACCTTCGGGAGCCTGTACTTCTCCCTGAGATGGACACGGAGGCACGCCCTCTCCGCCTTTTTCTGCGTAAATGCTGCGTCTCTTTCCATCCTAGAAGACACAGAATGAAGACTATAAGGGTACAGGCAGCTCAGCACGTCCCAGCCACCGACCACAGGAGCAGCCACCGGGCTCCGCCTGAGTTCCCGAAGCCTGCAGACAGCTGGCAAACCAGAGATGTTTTCTTTCCTGCTTTCCCAAACACCTGGCTTTCTGTCACCTCCGTACATGACAGAACACAGACTTCTAAATCCTAAGGACACCGTGGTCCTGGAAATCTGATGCTGCAGACCTGGCGAGGGGCAGGTGAGTGTTGCTGGAGAGTTGCTGATGGAATGTAGGGCCCGGTGCTGAACGTCGCAGAGCCACCTGGTTAGAATACAGCTCCCGGGCGAGTTTCCAGTCCTGCCCCATCGGAATCCCTGGGGCCGGAAGGGGCAGCTACACTTCCAACAAGCTCCATGAGTGACTTTCATGCAAGCCAGAACAGGGTCTCAGTGACCAGGGCCAGGGGGATCCTTTGTGGGCCCATGGAATTTGGGGGTATGCTACAAACCTGTTTCCCTTCAGTGTCGCCCTCTCCCTACCCCAGTGTAGCCACAGTGTTCCCTCTCTTGTTTGGCAAGAAGTATCCCCAAGGGAGGCCGTGCAGGTGGGGCACTGCTCTGAGGAAGACCTAACCAGATTGCGTTACGCTGGGCTGAAATGGACTCCCTCGCTCATGATTGATGACCCAGACAAAGACAGGCACTTTTGGGGCTGTCTGTAAGCTCACGAGAACCACGGCCCTTCTGAGCTGCACACACAGGTGCGTTATTGGTGGGTAAACCTTTACACGTGGCCCTGTGCTCTGGCCATGTTGAACCAACACGGGGCCAAGCTGAACAAATGAAATCTCTTTGGGAATTTGGACTTGGGACTCAGGCAGCCTGGAAGTGTGGCTGGCACTGTCGCACGTGAACTTGAAGGCCATTTTCTGTCTTTGGCCTTCAGGCACACGGTCTGGGTGGCAGAATGCAAGGGGACAGGCTGGCTGCTGGGATGGAAGTAGTGGCAAGAGTGGGCAAGCGCGCAGCTGGCTTCCTATCGGCCGCTGGTTCTCGGTTGGGTGCTCATGAGGCCTGCTGGGGTTCCTTCTCATGGATTTGTTAAAGCATCTTTGCATGAAACATTGTTTGTGCTTAAAAAAAAAAAGCTTTCATTTTTCAGGTGAAAATAGTTTTCCATTTCCTGATTCCAAGTTTTGAAATAATCTTAAACCTTACACAAAAGACTACCAGGCAGGGCTGCATCGGAAGCAGCAATCAGATTAAACTACTGATCCCTGGGCAGAATACTGTGAAATGATTTCCATCTGCAGGGCTGGAGTAGGGAGGGAGCACTGGGTTCAACCTTCTGGCACTGGAGCGGGAAACAGAACAGAGTGACTTGGTGACTTCTCCGAGACTGGTGACCTGCAGCATGGGAAGGAAGTCCATCTCCCCTGCTAGATTAGTAAACCCTTAACACATTCAGAAAAGTTCAAACAGTTTTACAGTAGAACCCATATCCTCACCATCTAGATTCTACAATTCGCAACTCACTGTGTTGTTGCACGTCTCAACCTCCACCTATCCAATATTTCCATCTTTTTGGCGCAAAGTTGAAGACATCCTTACATTTCCCGATGTCATATGATTGACTAGAGCTATGGACTTGTTTTTGTTTTAGGGTCCTTTTTTTTTTTAAGAAAAAATTGCATTTGATTCAGTGCACAAGCCTTATGTGGAGCCCCTAGATGCACACATCTGTGAAACTCAAGCCCCTATCAAGATATGACACATCAATTTCTCCTGAAAAAATGCCCGCCTTCGCATCACCAGTGAACACCTGCTGTCCCTGGGAGGCAGCCAGCCATCTTTGCCAACCACAATGGTTCAGGTGGTTTGGCCTGGTCTGGAACGTCATCTCATTGGAACCACACACTTCAATTCTTTTGTGTGGAAAGCTTCCTTACTCAGTATAAAAATCTTTTCAGATTCATCCACAGGGTTCTCACTACCAATCATTTCTTCCCTTTTGCTGCTGAGTAGTATTCCAGGGTATGCATGAGCTCAGATAAACCATGGTTTATTCCTGCTCCTGTTGATGCACACCCGAGCCCTTTCCCATCTGGGGCCACGGTGGAGGAATCTCCCATGAGCGTTCCTGGGCAAGTCTCCTCCTACGTGTAGCTTCATTTCTTCTCTGTGAGTATCTGGGCATGGGAGTGCTGAGCTGCGGGGCGATTTTGTTGAGTACGTATGGTTTTACAAGAAACTGCCAGTTCTTTGTCCAAGATGGTTATATTTTCTTACACCACAGGAAACAAGAGGTGTTAGTGGTTTCACATTTTGACCAATATTTGTTATTTTTGGCCTTCTGAATTTTAGTTGCTGTGGTGTTAACTTCTTTGCATTTCTTTAATCATAAAGAAGTTTTCATTGTGTATATCCTGTGAGGTGTTTGTTCAATTCTTTTCTGAATGATTTTTTGCTTTAATGATTGAGTTGTCATTCTTCATATATCCTAGAGCCCATTCCTTTGTGAGATATGTTTGCAAATATTGTCTCAATCAGTGGTTTGCCAAATATTTATCTTCATAAAGGTGCCTTTTGGCACACAAACGGTTACATTCTGATTGCCCTCATTTTAAAATGTTAGGGTTATTGCTTTCTGGGTCTGAAAAAGAAATCTTCACCTACTTCCAGCTTGCAAAAATATCTCTTTTTTCCACCCCTAAAAGCTTTACAATTTTAGCTTTTTATTTAGGCTGATTGTGCGTATCAGATTAAATGTTAGTGCCTAGTGTAAGGCAGAAGTCCAAGTGACTGTTTCCCAGTTATTTCAGCGCCTTTTGTCGAAAAGGTGTTCCTCTGGATTGTATGGGCACCTTGGTTGAAAAATCTGATGACTGCATTAGTTGCACTGAGCCATGCAGAGACCCACTGCTTAGATCCCAGGACTCCAGAGCCAGTCTACGGAGGACTCGGTATCACTGACTGCTCTGGGTCTGCCACCCAGACCCCTTGGTAGACTGAAACTTCCTGCCAAAGAAAACCCGCCTCTTCCATCTCAGTCCCCTTCTCACAGCGCCTGCCCCAAAGAAGGAGTCCAAACATTCAGTGAACAAAGTGAAGTTCGGAGTCAGCTTACACTGGTATTGCAGGGACTCTTGAACCAGGGCCAGAACATAAGGTGAGGGGCATCTCAACGTACCTGAGGGATGAAGAGGTGACTGTGCGATTCCTTCACAAACGTTCTATTTAGGGACAGTCCTCTGTCCATAGAAATGCTCTCAGTAGAGGGGACAGAAATCTGGCCACAGAAGGAAAGTAAATGGATGTGCAGTAGAGGGCCTTGTTAAGTAGCTTTTCAGTTATACTTGGTAGAGTCCCACATTTTTCTAAAGTAACAAGGACAGTTTTAAGAGGCTTTACTTCTGAATATTCATTTTCTATATAATTTATATATAAATATATTTACATATATAAGTGAATATGTTTAATTATACCTCTATATATTTATATGTTTATGTTATATGTACTTCCATATATTTCTGAATATTCACTACATATATATAGCTGTCTCTGCAATGAACTCGTGGTGAGCCATTTTTGACACCTACTTCTGGATGTTGCAGTATTGATGATGAAGCCCTTGAGAACTCAATCAATGAACTGGAAGTCATTCTCTTGCCTCAGGCTGCCCCATTGTCTTGGGACTATCTCTTAAAGCAGGAAAGTTCCAGGGCCTGTGCTGTGGCTTAGCCAGTAAAGCTGCTGCCTGCAGTGTGGGCATCCCATATGGGCGCTGGCTCGAGTCCTGGCTGCTCCACTTCCTATCCAGGCTCTCTGCTATGGCCTGGGAAAGCAATGGAAGATGGTTCAAGTGCTTGGGCCCCTGCACCCACGTGGGAGACCTGGAGGAAGCTCCTGGCTTCGGATTGGTACAGCCTGGCCGCTGTGGCCATCTGGGGAGTGAACCAGCTGATGGAAGACATCTTTTTCTCTCTCTGCCTCTCTGTAACTCTGCCTTTCAAATAAAATAAATACATCTTTAAAAAAAAAGAGAGAGCAAGTTCCTGAATTTACAGTATCCTCACAACCACACAGAAAGCCGAGTAGTTGGCAAATAGCGCTATTGGCTGATCAACCATATACCATTTAGGCATTTTTTTGAGCTTTGATGTGGCCAGATGTAAAAATCAGAGAAAAGCAGAACATTAGATAATCGGACAGAAGCTATATCTGCAACCAGATGGATCACTTGAATGTATTAAATGCTATTTTGCATGCTCAGCTATAGAGACTAAGTCTTTGCCCACTTTTTCATTTTGTTTTTAAGACTTATTCATTTGAAAGGCAGAGTTACAGAGAGAACTTCTGTCTGCTGGTTCACTCCCCAAATGGCCGCAGCAACCTGGGCTGGGCCAGGCCAAAGCTGGGAGCCAAGAACTCTGTCCGGGTCTCCCACGTGGGGGCCGGGGCCCAAGCACTCGGGCCATCTTCCACTGAATATGTACATTAGCAGGGAGCTGGATTGGAGTGGAGCAGCAGGAACTCAAAGCAGCACTCTTCTGCCATGTGGGTGTTGCAAACCCACTCTGACCACCTTTTTGCTACCCCCCTTGAGCTGAACATGCTTTGTGCTGCTGTTGCATTTCTTCCTCATTCTTGCTTTCCTTTTTCAGCTGTGTTTCTCACACAGGCTTGAGAAAAGCCAGCCAGCGGTGCAGGCGGGCTGCTGCTTGCTTTTACCTGGGTAGTCACACAGCATCATTTTTGCAGCTGCATCTACTTTTTAAAAATTGTTGTTGATTTTGACTTTCATCTACCAAGCATAGTACATTCCAGGCAGTTTGTAAGCTATAAGATCTTTCAGAAAAACACACCAGACAAGGTTTCCACTAAATGTTGGCTTTCTATTTCCTTTGTTCCCCCAGCTCATTAACTTTTCCACCTGTAATCATCTTGGCCATAGGACTTAGGCAACTATTGTGTCATTGACCATTAGCAAACTCTGCATGGTGACAAAAAAGAAAAATATTCCTTCTGTAACCTACAATGATATTTAACCTCTGGACTGATGCTTTAATTCTTTGCTGGCTATTAAAAGATGCACAATCAGACAAGGAGGTTGTAGCTGCTGACGCTAGGGAATCTGTCCCCTCAGCAGACTCAACATCCCTGGGGTTGGACGTGAAAGGAAGCTTCTGGGTGGGGGGACAAGCGGGGGCAATGCCGAGGGCGCGGCCGGGGTGCGTGGCTCGCGCCCGGGACGCCGAGCCGCGCGTACTCACTTCTCCTCGATCATTTGCTTTTGGTACTCTTCGTACTCCTCTCTCGTCATCCCGTGAGCTGCAGCAGGCTCGGACGCGCCTCCTTCTTCTTTTTTCTCTTCCGAACCCCCTCCAAATCCCAGGTTCTTTACCTGGTTACTGATCATACTTTTCATGAAGAAAGCCATGGTGTCTGGCCCAGGAAAAACCAAACCCAAACTCAGACAAAACCTGGGAGTCAAAAAAAAAAAAAAAAAAAAAAAATCCAACCCTCCAAACCAGCCAGGACAAAACCTGCAAATATTCTCAACGCCCGCAGCCCGTGGGAGAGTGCAGGATTCTGCACCGTCTCCTCTCCTCAAGGGCATGATGACAGCGCGGAGCGCTTTGCCGGTTGTAAGCTGGATTAGCGTGGCGAACTCCTCCGTGCACAGAGGCAGATGGTTCCCATAACCAAACACGCGGCCAGATGCAGCTGGCTGCCCTCTGCCTCCATGCACCAAGCTAATTTCCCAGGCAAAGCAAGCGCTGCTCATGCTGTCCGTCCCTCTCTCGCTACCTGTTTGTCAATTTTAAATTACAAGCACAGCAGGGCTTCATCTGTAGTCCTGTTGCAATTTAGTTAATCAGGGCTGACTGATTTTTAGGGCTGTGGTAGAATTCCCAAATACCAGCCCCTGGGCACAGCATCCTGTTGTTGCAAACTGAGTCCAGAGAGAGAGAGAGAAAACCCAAAGTGCTTCATTACACAACAACAATTCTTTGGCTCCATCATTTTCACTCATTGGATGCTATGGACTGTGTAAGATTTGCTTTGGGGTTGGCTGGGCTTTTGTACTGCTTCACTGGTCGTGTGGCTGGGGCATACACACACACACACACACGCAACTCAGTTGGGGTGAGCCAGCAGGTTGACACTAGAAGATGAGCCTTCTCTCGCGGGCAAGCGTTTCTCTGATAGGTGTCACCCTTCCAGCATTCTGATCCACCAGGCGGGAGTGCCTGTGGGTGGAATCATCCTTACGTAGCGGCTGCTCCTCTCAGTCTGCTTCCTGGGGGCCTGCACAGGCTCACAGGTGAACTTGGAGACACCTTGGCAATGTTCTGTAATGCGGCAGGTTCTCTACAGCTGTGGCTTCCTCTAGGTCAGGGGAGGAGCTGAGTACGGCTAAGACTTTAATCTACGCGAGTATCTTTCTAATTAAAGCACTCCAGGGCTGGGGACGCCATGTAACCTCTTTGTAACCTATGCTTATTATGTTAACCAAGGGCACCAGCCCTCCCAGGAAATAAATCATGATCTCTCACATTGTACTGAATGGTATCACTTGGATGTTTGCCTAAAGCGCTTGCTTTATAGATAGATGTCAAGCTCTTCTTTCCCTTTTACTTATCTATGTTATTTTTTATTTATTTTTTAAGGAAATACATTTTTACTTTAAAAGGAGGGAGGTGGAGAGGCAAAGAGTGTCGTGCTATGGGAACCTGAAGTCCAAAAGGGCTCACGCACACGTTCAGTAATTCCAAAGAAAACCAGCCAGAAATCGGGCCGTGAGAGGCCACAGTCATACGCTGCCCAGCTTGGGAGCACAGCATTCAACAGTGCGGGAGCCGACACCCAGCCCAGCCCGGAGCTCCCAGAATCCGCAGCTGCACTGGGCTCCCGTTCGTCCTTCTCACCTGATTCTACTTCCGATGTTTCTCAGGGAGGCAAGGCGAGGCCCATCCCAGGGCCACCCCGGGGAGGGCTGTGTCTCCCAGGGGAAGGACTGAGTCATGGGCCATCCCTGCAGAGAGACAGAGCCCTCCCATCTGCTGCTTCACTCCCCTGATGCGCACAACAGCCACGGTTGGGCCGGGCCAATGCGAGGAAGCTGGCGATAGGTCCAAGTCTCCCACCTAGGTGGCAGAGAGCCAAGCATTGGAGCCATCGCCTGCTGCCTCCCAGGGTCAGCATCAGCAGGAAGCTGGAACGGGGAGTAGAGCAGGCACTTGAACGTGAGCACTGCTGCATTGGACATGAGTATCCCAAACATAGCTTAACCACTGTGCACACGTCTAACATGCTCATCTATTTTAAAACATTGTTACAAGTGTCTCCATGTGAAAGACTAAGAGAGACAACATAAACTTTACTCAGTATTCTCTGTTGTAAACATACATTACTGCCACTCTTTCTGGTGGGATGCTCATCACATGCAAACCATTATCCCTGAATGATGGCTTATATTAAATCATTAAACCATGTTTCATCTCCACGGAGGCCTGTGTCAGACACAAGGGCTCATAGAACCTCCCAGATGTCCACTAAAGCCTTCGCCTTGTGCTCCTCGTCTGGTGTTTGTTTTCAACTAGAAAAGCACACAGAAATTCTCCTTTAGAAAATACTGGACAGGTGTTTCAAGATATTAAAATACGTTTTTATTTCCCAAAGAAAAGGACACCCTGGTGAAACTCCATTCTCATAAACAGTTTTGGTCAGAAAGTAAGATCTCCAGGGTTACCAACAGTTAGTTTGGGTTTGCTAGGCCCAAATCAGAGGATTAATCCTCGCTGTGAAAGAACACACCAAAATACCAACCAAAAAAAAATGGAAATCCATTTTCTTACGAAGACTTAAATTACTTAAAATCGGTTATAAAAATGTATTCATTAACAATTAGGAAATAATATTAATCATGAGCTATCAATTCTAAACTCTAAAATCAATTTGTAAAGCAGTTCCCCACACAGCCCTTTTCTGTTTGTGTTATCTCTATCCATATGCATGTATCTGTATATATTTGTATCTCTCTATATGTATGTGTGAGTGCCTATCTGTATGTATATGTGTGCCTGTAGATGCGTGTATCTGGAAGTGAATGTGTGTCTGCGTGTGTAAACTTCCATGTATGTGTTTGTGTATCCGTATGTGTGTATAAGTGTATCTATATTTACATGCACGTATGTAGCTGTATGTATGAGTGTAGATATATGTATCTGTATGTAAACATTTATGTGTAAATATATGTGTGTGTGAGTCATCAAGGAATAGAGACTCTCAGGTGGTGGCCACACCACCGTGGCAACTGAATTCCCCATGTTACAGCTTTGTTTTATGAAATCACATCTCTGTTTCCCAAAAAGATAATTCCATTGCAAATGAGGTCATGTCTCAAAACACGTTTTACTGCTCAATCTGTTACAGGGCCCTTTCACTTGTCACCTTTCCATGTGACGCTGCTGTATGTATCTCCTAGGCGTGCTTGTAGACTCTTTCACTGCTCCAGAAGGGTGAGTAAACACCCCAGCGTTCATGAAACGGGAACACTGAGTTTCCCCTCTGCTGGCTCCCTCCATATTTGAATAGAACCTCGCCTCCTTCCCTGGCCTGCAAGGCCTTATGTGATTCAGCCCTTGTTCCAGTCCCGCCTACCACACTCCGTTGCTCACTCTGCTCTAAGCGTCGTGAGGTCCTTGTCCCTTGGGCCACGCTTGTCCTCAAGGAGCCTCCTGGATTGCTCCTCTCACATACCCCCATGGCCCATCCACACTGAACTCATACCTGAGTTCAAATTTACCTTTGTAAGGAAATTAAATTGGCAAATAAAAGAGCTGGCTGCACCTCAATGTTTACTGCAGATCAGTTCTCAATAGCTAAGACCTGGAATCAACCTAAATGCCCATCAACAGAAGACTGGATAAAGAAATTATGGGATATGTACTCTATAGACTACTATACAGCAGTCAAAAACAATGACATCCGGTCATTTGCAACAAGATGGAGGAATCTGGAAAACATCATGCTGAGTGAAATAAGCCAGTCCCAAAGGGACAAATATCATATGTTCTCCCTGATTGGTGACAACTAACTGAGCACAAAAAGGAAACCTGTGAAGTGAAACAGACACTATGAGAAGCAGTGACTTGATCAGCCCTTGTCCTGACTGTTGAGGAACAACTTTTTATTTTATTCATTTTAGTATTTTTTTCATTCTACTTAATACCATTGCACTCTTTAGCACATAATTATTCTTAGGTGTTGAAATTTAACTGAAAAGTGATCCCTGTTAAATATGAGTGGGAATAAGAGAGGGAGGAGATGTACAGTTCAGTACATGCTCACTCAGACTTACCCCTAATGGTAGAGCTAGAAACGTGCCAGGGGATTCCAAATCAATCCCATCAAAGTAGCATGTACCAATGCCACCTTACTAGTCACAGTGATTGGTTTAAGTTCTTTTTTATTTTTTAAAGATTTTATTTATTTTATTTGAGAGTTAGAGTTACAGACAGTGAGAGGGAGAGACAGAAAGAAAGGTCTTCCTTCCGTTGGTTCACTCCCCAAATGGCTGCAACGGCCGGAGCTGAGCCGATCCAAAGTCAGGAGCCAGGAGCTTCTTCCTGGTCTCCCACTTGGGTGCAGGAGCCCAAGCACTTGGGCCATCTTCCACTGCTTTCCCAGGCAGCTGCAGAGAGCTGGACTGGAAGTGGAGCAGCTGGGACTACAACCGGTGCCCGTATGGGATGCTGGCGTCACAGGTGGAGGATTAACCTATTGAGCCACAGCGCTGGCCTCAAGTTTAAGTTCATAATTGATCATAATGATAGGATTAATTGTCAAAGGGATCACATAAACAAGACTAGTGACTGCTAATAGGCTAATCCTCCACCTTGTGGCGCCAGCACACCGGGTTCTAGTCCCGGTCGGGGCACTGGATTCTGTCCCGGTTGCCCCTCTTCCAGGCCAGCTCTCTGCTATGGCCCGGGAGGGCAGTGGAGGATGGCCCAAGTGCTTGGGCCCTGCACCCCATGGGAGACCAGGAGAAGCACCTGGCTCCTGCCTTCAGATCAGCGCTATGTGCCGGCTGCAGCGCCGGCTGCAGCGCGCCGGCCACGGCGGCCATTGGAGGGTGAACCAACGGCAAAAGGAAGACCTTTCTCTCTGTCTCTCTCTCTGTCCACTCTGCCTGTCAAAAAAAAAAAAAAAAAAAAAAAGAATCTTGATGAAGAATGGGATGGGAGAGGGAGTAGGAGATGGGATGGTTGTGGGTGGGAGAGAGGTTATATTTTGGAAATTTATATTTATTAAATAAAAGTTAAAAAAAAAACAAATTTACCTTTGTAAATCTGAGGGGTATTCTCTGGTCATCCTAAGACACGCTGCTCCCATGCCACACTCTCTATCCCTCTGGCCTATTCCATTTTTGTTTTATAGAACTTAACTGCACCTGAAATACACTTTCACTGATTTGTTTTCCATCCTACGCTCCATGAGAGGCCAATGCGATTTCATTCATCGTTGGATCCCCACGTCTGAGAATCACGCTCCTCACATAGTTGGTGGTTGACAAGAACCTGGGAGAAAAATGATTCCCACTATGACTAAAGGCTTTTATTTATTTATTTATTTATTTATTTATTTATTTAACAGGACGAGAGACAGATTCAGACAGACCAGAATGCGTTTCAATCCAGGAATCACTCCCCAAATGACCTCAACTGCTGGGGCTGGGCTGCAGCCAAAGTCAGGAACTGGAATGCCATCCAAGTCCCCAACATGGGTGACAGAAACCTGATTACTTCAGCCAGGAGTGCTGCCTCCCAGGGTCTACATTAGCAGGGAGTTGGAAAGAGGATTTGGAGCCAGGAAATCAAACCCAGGTACTCTGGTGTGGGACACAGGTGTCTTAACCAGTGCTTAACCACTTGGCAAAATGGACCTGCCTAAAGGCTTGTTTTTTTTTTTGTTTTTGTTTTTTTTTTTTTTTTTTTTTGACAGGCAGAGTGGACAGTGAGAGAGAGAGACAGAGAGAAAGGTCTTCCTTTGCCGTTGGTTCACCCTCCAATGGCCGCTGCAGCCGGCACATAGCGCTGATCTGAAGGCAGGAGCCAGGTGCTTTTCCTGGTCTCCCATGGGGTGCAGGGCCCAAGCACCTGGGCCATCCTCCACTGCACTCCCTGGCCACAGCAGAGGGCTGGCCTGGAAGAGGGGCAACCGGGACAGAATCCGGTGCCCCAGCCGGGACTAGAACCCGGTGTGCCGGCGCCGCAAGGCGGAGGATTAGCCTAGTGAGCCACGGCGCCGGCCTAAAGGCTTGTTTTTAAGCAATTCATCTTTAATGGAGATAATCAAGAATTCCCTGGGAATAGCATGGTCATGTGGAGGTATTTTTCAGGCAGGAGTAAAACCTATGCTTTACTAATCAAAGCCATGGTGGTTGGTGCTTTCTTTGCCAGTTCCCGAGAAAAGGATTACTTGCTACAATTTTCAAAAATCTTGTTTCACCTTGATTCAATGGATCACCTTTGTAAGCACTGATTAGTTGTTATCTATTCAGCTTGAAAAACTTGACACCACCTAACCCAATGAACGTACTAGAGAAGTCAAAATCCCATCGGTGGAACCATTTAGAACAGTACCACATTCAAACAGCATAAACCCATGTAGGTTCCTTGTCTTTTTTCACATTAAATACTTACTTTTTATCCTATAATTAAGGCTGGTTAGCGGTTATCACTTACTTAAACTTTCCCAAGGAAATCAGGGCTATTAGGCTGTCCTACTAGGCTAATAGGCTATCTCAGTCGTCACGTGTTCTTAGTGGATAGTACAACACCTTTCCAGGGAGAGCCACATAACAAAGTCTCAATGCTCACCGAAGGCAGCAGGACTGGCGATAAAACAATCACCAAGTGCTGACTGTGGAGAGGACTTAAATATGAGACTCACTGGGATGGACTTTCAAACTCTGTGCTAACTGGGCAGAGCATCATGAAAAATGAATACAAATGTCCCAGGAAACAGAAGGACCATTGCAGACACAACAAAGGACGCAAAATTTCTAGTCTGAATCATAGTAACTTCCTACAGAAGACAGTCTAGTGTTTTTCTTTTTTTAACCTAACAGTGTCCACAGACACTTCAACACATATTTGATGAACTGTATTGGGATGTTAGGACAAACAGCAGTTATTTGTTTTCATTCCTGTAGAATTGGTTAACATTTTGGTAAATACAAACCCAAGCTTATCAGCTTTGGAGATTTCACCACAGTGTAACTGCCACTGACCCCCAGGTCTCGAGAACCTCTTCAGCTGTTACCTGTAGGGGGGTGAGACGTTAACTGTGGACGGCCAGCACAACTCAGCGCTTTCCCCAGAAGGGACTGTTTAAGGAAACGCCTCCCAGACTGCCCCTGCCACTTTTCAGTAATTTTCAGCCATGTTATACCTGCCATTATTTCAAAACTCCTATTTATTTTTTGCCAACACATTTGTTGACCAGGCTCTCTCAGCTCCTGGTTGTCACTTCTTAGCAAGGTGATAGCCGTATTCTGCGTCCTATCAGACACCTTCCATCTTGGTACAAAGCAGTCAGCTGGTATGAGATGCAGTCGCTGTTCTTAGTGGGACACGCTGTCTTGCACCATGTGGCTGTCAATCTCCATGTTGGTTCTGTGCAGAAGGGGAGATGGGTGGGAACCAAAGACTGATTTCCTAACTTACTGCTTACATGGTGGGCTGGCCATTTTGAGCTGAAGATACCCCCATGCTTGCGAATCAGGTGTCTTTGGCAAACTATTGCATCTGTTGGGTGGTTTGTAATCAGGCTCTGTACATGAAGTACTAAGCAGGTTCTCGGGATACAACCCAACCAGAGCAGACACAGTAAGCTTGTGGAGGTCACAAAGCCTTAGCTCTCAGAGGCAGCAGAAATTCTGTGTGTAGTGCCTTCCACTCAGGTTCACCATGGGCCAGGCCCACGAACGACTCAGCATGACTATTTCCAACAGAGATGGCCCTGTGATTAAATACTAACAACTGTTCTGAGAACTCCGACACTGAGGCCCACGCATCCCTGGCTTCACTACTTTCGCAACAGAAAGTAACATGCAGATGGGATCAATTTTCTGCATCTAACCACAGGCTACCTGTATGACTTGCTGACTTGACTGAGCCGCAGGATGGCCAGATACCTGGTTAAACAGTTTCTGGTGTGTCTGGGAGATAAAAGCATTTGAATGGGTGGACTGAGTCAAGCAGAAGGGTGGGCATCACCTAATCTGAGCCTCCCTGCTGGGGCTGGGACCCCGCTCTTCCCGCCCGCTACGGCGGCACACCTGGCTCTCTGGTCTGCAGTCTATACAGTAGACTTGGGCTCCTGGGCCTGTGCATGGCTGTCCTGTCTCCAGCTGGCGGCAACGACTGAGGGGCTTCTTGGCTCCTGTAAGCTCGTGAGCCAGTGCTCCACTGGCTTCGGTGGGAAACAGCAGCGAGGGCACCTGCTCCACAAGCAGAATCGACCGCAGTCCCTGGCAAATGCATTTAAGGAAGCCTGAGAGTATCAGCAGGGCCATGTTGCACTGTGCACCTCATCCAGCAGGGCCACCAAGGGGCAGGAGGCGATCGGGAGCAGCAGCGCCCGACGGAAAGGACCAGCGTCCTGCGGAAGAACGGACAGGAGGCAGCGCGTGGGCTGTCCGAGGAGTGCCTGAGGGCCGGCTCAGCCCAGTCCACGGCAGCCCTGCCAGAGTCCTAGCCTTCCCCAAGTCTCTCAGTCACAGGCCCTGGGTCTCCAGGCGTAAGCCCACGTCCCGATAAACTCCAAGTACAGGGTCGAGGGCCCAGCTATTCATCGCGCTTCGGCTGGCAGCCTCCCTCATCATGCTCCGAGCCCGCTGATGTTTCTGGAACCCCGCTATGGAGGAAGGGGTCTATCAACTGGGTGTACTATTTTTCAGAACCTCTCCATGAAGACTTCTATAACTGCCTGTGAGGCACGGACTAGGGGCACACTGCGGTCGCCTCTGGCACGCGGCACAGCCAAGCCCAAGCCTCCAGCTCAGGTCTGTCTGACCCCAAACCCCATCCTTTTCTTTCTACGTCACATCAGCTCTCAGAATTGGAATCAGTTGGCAGCGTGGTGCTTGCTAAAAAGATTAGAAGGTTTTTTAAACTGGCTCTAACTAGTTATGACCAGGAGTTCCTGCTGTAACTCACCATGCTTTTGCTGCCATTTGGTTATTAAAGGTGGAAACATCAGACGCAGTTTTAATTAGTCTGTACTTAGCATTACCAGCAAGAGAACACATTCGCCCGTGATCATTTCGTAGTGTTCTTGGCTTCACAGGAGGCAGGCCACAGAGGCACAGTGCTGGGCATATGTTAACGGAACATCACAAATCAGGGTCTATATGGAAACTGAACAGCAACTGATTGTCTGAGGTCAATGAAGGAAAAAGCAAATTTACCAAAATATTTCTTTATTTGAATAAGGTCAATGTCATTTTTTGAGTTCCAGCTAGCATCAAATAACAATCAGAAAAAAAAAAACAAACTTGACAAAATGTTCTCCAATTGAAATTGAAGTGGATAGAAAACCCCTTTCAACTTGAAGTACTAGAATAAAAGAAATATATTAAACAGGCAACATACAGATTTAAAAAGTTGCAAGAGTTGATTTTACACTGTATCTTATAAATTAAAACCCCCCATACAGTAATTTTCCACCGTCTCCTTCTGATGGCGCACGCACAAGGGAAGACAACCACAGTCTCAATCCTCACAAAGACCGGAGCGCTGCAGGTGCGCAGGGCAGGCAATCCGTTATTCAAGTAATTGCCGTCTTCCCCCGGTTAGCAGAAAGTACAAATGTCTGAGGTGAAACCTCGCAATCCGGAGAGCACAAAGCTTTAGCAGGCAGGCTTCAAGGTGGGAGTTCTCACGGCTTGACCACGATCTGAAGTCGGCGGTGTGAGTTTAAAAGCTATTGCCAAAGTACTAAGAGGTACAGGAAGCAACCTGGATTTAGTTTGTAGTTGCCAATGAATCAAGAGTTTTAGTAAAAGGAACATTAAGTATATTACACATATACTTAACTAGTGCACATTTGCTAATTTCACTGATAATAAAAATACTGTATTATGCTCTCTGCTCAGCTTTAAACCAAGGAAACAAAACGCCTACCCCACCCCCACCCCGGCAGTTCTCAGGCACTGTGTGCATAGTCACAGGAGGTGCCTGCTGACACAGGTATCCTGAAGCTGCACCCCTAAGCTGTGCGCGGGTGGCTGGGACCCGGTCCTGGAATCTGTCTTCACAGGCACTCCGAACCGGGTGGCCCAGGGACCAGACTTTGAGAAACACTGACATCCCTTTAAAATGCAACAAAACATTGTTTATTGTCTGTGACTTCATGGTAAAGCAGTCAAACAATTAGAACACAAGCAAGTGCATTAGCTAAGGGTATCAGCCATTCCGTACTTGCATTTCCTTTTTTAAAAGTGGCATCATAAACATGACGACGTAGGTTAAAATTTTTAAATCAATTCTGCTTTAATCCAAGGCACCTGTAAAATACTTGCTGGTGTGAGAGAAGTGAACAAATTCAATTCATACAAAATCGTACAGAAAGGAAGGAATCCGGCAGTGACTGCGTTTTCCACAAAACAAACATTTGTGTTCAGAGAGGAGTTACCTGAAGTCAATGCTTCTGAAGGAACAACCCAAACTTCAGAGGATGAAAGCATCCTGGGTAAGCGCCTTACTGATTGCTTTCCAAGCAAACTGATTTACCATGCAAAAAAAACAAAGATTTATGCACATGCCCCTTCCACGCGTACTGGGACCAATCAGAGCGATTCTCCTTGATTCTCAGCCTGAAATACGAATCCTGCTCAGATCTGGGAGTCCTTTTATGTTCAAGCACAGGTGACCACAGACTTTATAACACTGGGTTTGGCAGCCTTTTATCTCAAGAGGATTTCCCATTTGATAGTCTACAGCTTACACATTCTTCTGAAGGCATTAATTTTTTTAATGGAATGAGTAACTTCTGTGATGATGGTGTCTCTCAAACATGAACTTCCAAACGTTAGCACTACAACGGAAAGCCACTGGGACAGCATTTTCCATGCTGAGTGACTGAAGTAGAGCGAATCGTCACTACATATCTGCTGTCAGGGTTCCAGGAAAAAACGGTAACATAAAAAGGAAAGCGAGGCTCTGCTCACACAGCACTTGTTTTGGAGTCTTTGCAGAGATTTTGGGTCATTAGCCCAATCTGTAAATGGTATCTAAAAAATTCATCAATCATATTTTACAAAACACTACAGTTTTGAATTCTGTGGCCCCAAAAAAGACAATCACTTTAGCTAAAAAGTATTCTGAAATCAGTAAAAGTTAAGTAGACATCAGCTATGAAAAAAATTAAATCTGCATTTTAAAATGTCACTCACAGATGGTTTCTATAATACCTGAAACTATGTACAAAGACTTTTTATAAAAAAAAAAAAAAAAAAAAAAAACCAAAAAAACCCTTCCCGTCTGGTATTTCAAGGTTAACTTACTAACAACTGCTTCACAATATCCTTAGTTCTGGCCTTGGAAGAAAATCCGAAGCATTCACTCTATTTTAAAGCTGCTTCTACCACAGCCTCCTGGATTTAGAACAGTCGGGACCCCCGGGTGGCAGGGAGGAATGTAAACAAGAACCTAGTGGCAGTGGTAGACTTTGTGAATTTAAAATACCCTCCAAGATCACAGTCTGGGCTGAGTTACATGTTCTACAAGAGGAGAGAGACGGTTCCTTAAAATACAAGTACAACATCCATGCTCATAATATTGAACTGACATCAATGGAACGGAGATACTCAACAATATGGGCAATTGTGAACAGAATCCATATTACCAGGCAAAATTCCCAGAGAAAACATGTTCATAGGACACGTGATTTTTTTCAGGCAAAAAGCAGCTCTTAACTTCCCCTCTCAATTTCCTCTAAAAGTGAAATACACCGCTGATAATCAGAGGAAGAAACATGTCAAAAGCAAACTGAAGTCTATTATCCAGATCCTAAAGCTCTCCGACAAAATATTCTTTGATTTTTAAAGTGAGCTGTACGAAAAGGAAAGGAATGCGGGAC